>NW_011494832.1:4411999-4426462 GCF_000754665.1 Bison bison bison | reverse complement strand
GGAGGAATCAACCTACCTGACTTCAGGCTCTACTACAAAGCCACAGTTATCAAGACAGTATGGTACTGGCACAAAAGATTTTTAAAAATGTATTTGTTGGTTAACTTAAGGATGAGTATTTAAAACAAATGTTTCTTTTACTAGTTTATATAATAAACAATTGAAAAAAGTACATGCAAAGATTTTAATAACATCTTTCAGTATGTTACTTGACAATTCCAGAAATTGTTTGAAATTTTCTCTAGAGAATTTATTGTTTACAATATGTATGAATTTACTTACTATAAGTAAATTAAAACTTTTTCTACAGAATGATTTGTCTTTATTTAAACTTGGTATCATCATTCAAGAAAGTAATTTGCTTTTGTCTGTAATTAGCTTCCTAAATATCCAAAAATATAAAATTTGGTTTATTTTTATTCTACCAAATTGTGTATAATTTATATAATTTATTTAAATCAGAATCATTATTTTGAATTGATAAATTCACTATCTCCAGTAGAAATTCAAGTGCCCTTGTTCATTAAGAAATGCTTAATAAGAGAATATCCAAAATAGACATTGCATTACTGTGTGGACAAAGTCAAGTTCACCAAAATCTGTGCAATTAAGATAGAAGATTAAACAAACTAATAGACTCTCTAAAATAATAATTAGTTAATGATTACATATTGCAAAGCATATTGGTATAAGTATGGCAAGTTGTTTAATAGGAACTAATTCTACTATAATGATTTTTGTTTTCATTATGGTTGTTTTCATTCATAATTTAAATTAAATATCATGTTCAAATAGCCTAATAGACAATGAAAATTCCCCAGTAGTAAAAATGGATACTAGATCATATTAAATGTTAACAAATGTTTACAGATAAACGTAGGACTTTAAACATCAAGCAAAATGACATTAACTGTTGGACAAAGTTTCAATATTTTTAAACATAAAAGGTAAGATTGAGAACTTGGAAAACACAAAACCTAATTTTTTAAAAAAGTCTAATAACTTCAAGACAACATGTCCTGCTTGCTGCTGCTGTTCTATAACTCATTAAGAGTATTTATATAGTAGTGTCATCTCCTATTATTTGGGAAGCAGAAATCTTTTTATTTAAAAACAATCATTATGACTTACTTTTAAAAAGGCTAAGAAGGATTTTTCAAACAAATGCTCCAATATTTAAATAGACAGTTATTCTTAGGACCAAATGTTATTTTGTAGAAAAACTCTACACTGAAGTCCTTATTACAAAAAAAAAAAAAAAGTGAGTTTAAATACGCTTAAAAAAATATGTCGGGCCTCAGTGAGTGATCTGTTGCAAGAGAAATTTAAAAGGAGAGGAAGAAAGAAACTTGCATCCTTTTACTGACATTCTTCTTCAAGGTCTGTTTGTCTGTTCTGGTGATGACCCATTACCTCCATCTGAGATCCTTCTGCAGCACTTTTATTTTTTAAACCATTTTCCCAAATAAGTCAGAGGCCAGAGAGACATAAGGAAATAACTTGCCGAGTGGGCTCTAATATGCTCTGTTTTACTGCACAGTCATTATTCCAGATGATAAACTGGGTCCATGATGATGGGAAAGATTGAAGGCAGAGGAGAAGATGGTTGGATGGCGTCACTGACTTAATGGACATGAGTTTGAGCACACTTCAGGAGATGGTGAAGGACAGGGAAGCTTGGCATACTGCAGTCCATGGGGTCGCAAAGAGTTGGACACAACTAAGCAACTGAACAAAAACAACACAATTAGGTCCAAGGGATCAGAAGTACAGATTAGGGAGACTTAGCACAGTCTCACTTCCCTGTATGATTTAGCTTCCAGAACTCATTTCATGAAGTTTAAATAAAATGCACTTTTCCATACAGCATTAATCTAAAATGTTGTGCGTAACACTTGTGAAAATAATTGGAGACTGTCAGTCATAAAGGAAATAACCTATTTTTCTAACTGGATTTTTTCCACCATTTGTCACTTCCTATTAGTTTTACAGAAGTTTCATGACCACAGCAAAATTCTTCTATGAAAACCAAAAATATTATTTCTCTCAGATTTTTAGATAAAAAAACAACTATTAAATAACATTTAAATAGAATTAGTGTTTAGGATGATATTTTAATATAAAAAGTATTTTCTTAAGTTAACTTGAAAAGGCATTGCACTTGGGGAGAAATAAAAGACCCTCCATATGAAAAACACATTTTTTACAAAGAAATTCTCAATCATACAAGCAAAATAAAAATCTTCAGAGGTTAAGCTTTCATCTGACAGACAGACCAGCTGAATAAATGCTTCTCAATCAGCCTTGAAAGACAACCTGACAATAGTAGGCAGAAATGCATTTAGTTCTTTAGATCATATTTAAACCGTGTGTAGGCTCCTTGCATTTGCTAGCTGTGCAACACAGCTGGGAAGGAACCCAAAGCACTTTTTTTCTGGAGAATTGCTTTCTTTTTCCAGGGTATTTTGACTGACAGCTTTATGTAAAAGTAAGTTATAAGAAAAATTATGTTTATTGGGATTGTTTTTTCCAATGTCAGACCACTTAAACTAGAAGTGGGCTGTGTAAGCTCATTATACTTTTCATTTAAGAATAACTTACAGAAAGTTTACATATTTTAAAAAGATAATTTCCTTACAACTGAGACCTTGTATCTTTGTTGTATTAGTAAGATGGTAGTATAAAGGCTAATTTAACAATTATTTTGATTAAGAATATCTATTTTATTGTATTTAAGCTGCTTTGATACATTTCCTTCTCAGCCTTAATTCTCACAGATACACCATACACACCAATACACACCATACACACACAATATTAGCCCACTAACACAAAATTTCAGCTGCTATTTTAAAATGGCATATCTTAGGTATATTGAAAGGTTAGTTAAACTATAATGAAAATATGAACACTAATAGAGGAAGATAATTCAGAAAAATACACATAAATAGATGCTTGAATTGACACTGAAGTTCCTTGAATCACTATTTAATCAGTAGCCTGTGCATGCTAAGTCTCTTCAGTCGTGTTGTGTCCCACTCTATGACCCCATGGTTCCTTTGTCCAAGGGATTCTCCAGGCAAGAATACTGGGGCTGCCATGCCCTTCTCCAGGGGATCTTCCAGACCCAGGGACTGAACTGGTATCTCTTAGGTCTCTTGCATTGGCAGGCTGGTTCTTTTCTGCAAGCGCCACCTGGGAAGCCCAATCAGTAGCCTAATACCATCCAAATTCTCTGTCTCTGGAAAGAAAAATGTCACATGCTTCTGTGAGTAACCCAAAGAGTTATATTTCCATTTCCAGAGACAGCTGTTAAGTGTTCAGTCCCATAAACAATGTTCTTGAATAGCTTAGCGTACAAGACCTGGAAAATGCAGAGCTATGTAAAATCTGCAACCGTATATTTATATTTTAAGCAAAATACTCATCTGAAACAGTAAGTCATAAAATTGCCATATCATTTCTGAGTAATTTATGTTGAGGTTTCCATTTTAAAAAGATTATGTACATACAATATTTTGAAGGGTATGTGTCAGCAGATAATAGGGAGAGTCTAAGAGTACCCATCCTCACAGGCCTCGATTCTTGATGAAGACACAAAAAAGAATCTGAGGTCTTACCCATAGCAGAAATAAGTTTATTGAAGAAAACAGAAAGAACACCTCAAAGGAGAAGTGGGCAAACCAATAAAGGCGCTGCCCTGAAATGATGAGGAATAGGGTTTTTCAAGTCAGGGCTTTTGTGTATTCATCTAGGTAGGCGGGGATTGACGTTTTTGATTGACAGTTGCGAGTTACATAACAGGCTCTATTGTGCATGTCTTCCCCATACTTGAGGACACAGCTGTGCATTAAGGAAGCATGTGGTGGGGTAGGAAAAGTCCCTGTGGTTAGTTTGTGTCCACTGTGCCCTGGGGCACATAGGCTGGGTGGAGTTGGAAAAGTTTCTGTGGGTATTTTGTAGAGTATCTGTGAACTCTTCCTCAGCCTTACCAGGCCTGTCAGGTGGGGTTTAGAGTTTAGCTTGAAACTTTTACAGCTATGCCACCCCTCTTTTGCTCATGCCTAACTTTCTACCTAACAGTACGTTTTATATGAGGATAAACCTTAACCTTATGTAAATCCACTGCTGCTGCTGCAGCTAAATCGCTTCAGTCATGTCCGACTCTGTGCGACCCCATAGACAGCAGCCCACCAAGCTCCCCCGTCCCTGGGATTCACCAGGAAAGAACACTGGAGTGGGTTGCCATTTCCTTCTCCAATGCATGAAAGTGAAAAGTGAAAGTGAAGTCGCTCAGTCATGTCTGACTCTTAGCGACCCCATGGACTGCAGCCTACTAGGCTCCTCCATCCATGGGATTTTCCAGGCAAGATTACTGGAGTGGGGTGCCATTGCCTTCTCCGAAATCCACTGCAGGGGTCCCCAACCCTTGGGCCACCTACAGGTGCGGCACCTGTTAGGAATGGGGTGTGCAGCAGGAGGTAAGTGGCAGGGGACGAAAAGGTTGGGGACCACTGCAGAGCGCTAGACAAATTTAGTAGAATGAAAAACTAAAATTGTCTATATGCCAAAGACAGCTTAGGAACAATGCTTTGGGAATGCTTTTTTATATTTTTTTGGAGGACCACTCAGAATTTGGAATCAGATAGACATAACTGACTCCTGGTATTACCACCACTAGCTTTATTCACTGGGGGTTTGCAGGTAAATAACTTTTTTTCTTAATCAAAAAAATGGAGGAAACTCAATTCAAGAATCATAATAAGAACTAATTGAGTAAAGTTGTGTGTAGCACTTGACAGGTGCCTGATTACAAGCCAGCAAAATGCTTCCCTTTCCATTTTTGCCCCTGGCCATTTTCTCCTCTTCTCTGTTTCCTGGAGATTACATATCTCCATCAGATTTACATTTGATTGTTTTTTTTTTTTTTTCCTTTTTGCATCTCTAACTGCATCTGTTAGAATGTTAGCTCTATTGTGAGGGGAAGGGGGAACTTGTCTGTTTAGTGCGCTGCTAAAGTGTGGTCATGTATGGATGTGAGAGTTGGACTGTGAAGAAGGCTGAGTGCCGAAGAATTGATGCTTTTGAACTGTGGTGTTGGAGAAGACTCTTGACAGTCCCTTGGACTGCAAGGAGATCCAACCAGTCCATTCTGAAGGAGATCAGCCCTGAGATTTCTTTGGAAGGAATGATGCTAAAGCTGAAACTCCAGTACTTTGGCCACCTCATGCGAAGAGTTGACTCATTGGAAAAGACTCTGATGCGGGGAGGGATTGGGGGCAGGAGAAGAAGGGGACGACAGAGGATGACATGGCTAGACGGCATCACTGACTCGATGGACTTGAGTCTGGGTGAACTCCGGGAGTTGGTGATGGACAGGGAGGCCTGACGTGCTGCAATTCATGGGGTTGCAAAGAGTCGGACACGACTGAGTGACTGAACTGAACTGAACTGAGGGTAACTTCAAATCCAGGATGTACTATATATAAGGCAGTAATAATAAACTTTCAACTCTTTGCATAAGTCAGTTAATTTGAGTAGCTTTTCCAGGGCTACCAATTTTGACAAAAGAGAAATATGAGTTACCTGACAATCAACTCACATTTACTACCTACCAAGGTTACAGCTTTCCAGGGTGTGCAGTGATAAAGAATCTGCCTGCCAATGCATGAGATGTAAGAGACACAGTTTTAATCTTTGGGTTGGAAAGATCCCCTGGAGTAGGAAATGGCAACCCATTCCAGTATTCTTGCCTGGTAAATTCTGTGGACAGAGGAGCCTGGCAGGGTACAGTCCATGGGGTCAGAAAGAGTCAACACGACTGAACAAGTGGGCACCAAAGTTACAGGGTCTTATTTAACATTTACCTACTCTGTTTCATTCACTGTGGAAAACACTTGACATACATTATTTATTAAATTAATCAAAGATACTCCATGGTTTAGGTATCAGAATTTTCATTTTACATGTAAGGGAATTAACACACTGGGCTTAATTAATTTTTGTAAGGTCATGAAAGTGGTAGGCCTTACCTACCAAAGTAGGGGGTAGACCTTTAATTCAAATCCCAGGCACCAAAACCAAATTTCTATCCATCACATTTAGAGAAAGAAGGTTATAGGAATTTTAAATTTATTCACAATAGAAAAAAATGTTTTCACAAAAATCAGATCAGATCAGATCGGTTGCTCAGTCGTGTCTGACTCTTTGCGACCCCATGAATCCCAGTACGCCAGGCCTCCCTGTCCATCACCAACTCCTGGAGTTCACCCAGACTCACATCCATCAAGTCAGTGATGCCATCCAGCCATCTCATCCCCTGTCATCCCCTTCTCCTCCTGCCCCCAATCCCTCCCAGCATCAGAGTCTTTTCCAATGAGTCAACTCTTCACATGAGGTGGCCAAAGTACTGGAGTTTCAGCTTTAGCATCATTCCTTCCAAAGAAATCTCAGGACTGATCTCCTTCAGAATGGACTGGTTGGATCTCCTTGCAGTCCAAGGGACTGTCAAGAGTCTTCTCCAACACCACAGTTCAAAAGCATCAATTCTTTGGCGCTCAGCCTTCTTCACAGTCCAACTCTCACATCCATACATGACCACAGGAAAAACCATAGCCTTGACTAGACGAAACTTTGTTGGCAAAGTAATGTCTCTGCTTTTGAATATGCTATCTAGGTTGGTCATCACTTTCCTTCCAAGGAGTAAGCGTCTTTTAATTTCATGGCTGCAGTCACCATCTGTAGTGATTTTGGAGCCCAGAAAAATAAAGTCTGACACTGTTTCCACTGTTTCCCCATCTATTCACAAAAATAGTAGAAACTAAATTGAAGATTTTTTTTAAATATTAAAAGCCCAAGTTTTCAAATTTTTACCATAAAAAGAAAAGCAAAATAAAATGTTATTGTCCAATAAATATAAATAATATATGAGAAGAGAGCAAAGGAGTTTTGAAGTCACTTTAGTCATGTCTGACTCTTTACAACCCTATGGACTATATGGGATTCTCCAGGCAAGAATACTGGAGTGAATTTCCATTTCCTCCTCCAGAGGATCTTCCCAACCTAAGGATCAAACCCTCGCCTCTTACACCTCGTGCATTGACAGGCGGGTTCATTACCACTAGCACCACCTGGGGAGTCCTCACAAGCACTCTCCTGATATCTAATGAGTCACTCTAACTTCCACACTTGGTTTCATATGTCCCTGTTATTTATTCTCTATTAGCTGAGGTAAATACACCTAAGAATATTGTATAGTTGACACATAGCCGTGTATTCATATCCTTGGGTTCCCTAACCGCAGGTTTTACCAAACTTGGAATTCAGTTTGTGCTTGAATCTGGAGATGTGAAGAGCAGATGCTTCGTTGAATCTGAAGATGTGAGTGGCAGATATGGAGGACCAATTGCACTATGCCGTTTTATGTAAGAAACTTGAGCCTCCTTGGATTTTGGTATTCATGGAGGTCCTGGACCAATTCTGTGCAGATACCTAGGGCTGACAGCATAACATTACCTTCGTTTCAGGTGTACAGCAAAGATTTGGTTTATAGGCACTGTGAAATAATCACTAAAGTAAGTCTAGTTAACAACTATCACTGTAAATAGTTACAGTTCTTTATTCTTGTGATCAACACTTAAGGTTTACTCTCTTAGCAGCTGTCTAATGTGCAATACAAGATTACTTACTGAGTTGTCATATTGTACAATATATCCCAAAGACTTAATTACTAGAAGTTTGTATCATTTTGACACATTTTGCTGACTCATCTACCCCCACTCCTTGTTTCTGGCAACCACCAATTTGTTTTGTGTGTATCTGAGCTTGACTTTTTTTTCTTTTTTCTTTTGGATTCCACATATAAATGAAATCATACTGCGTTTGTCTTTTTCTGTTTGACTTATTTTACTTACGGTCCTCAAGGACCATCCATGGTGTCACGAAGGTCAAGATTTTACTGTATGGCTGCATGATAGTCTGTTCTAGATTTTACTTTTTATGGCTGCATGATAGTCTGTTGTAGATAGATAAATCAATCGATTAATTAATTGATCAATTGATCTTGGTTATTGTTAGTTCAAGATTTTACTTTTTATGGCTGCATGATAGTCTGTTCTAGATAGACAGATAAATCAATCGATCAATCAATTGATTGATTGATCTTGGTTATTGTTAGTAATGCTGAAGCAGTATCGGGAATGAAGAAATCTTTCAAAATCAATATTCTTGTTTTCTTCTAATAAATACCCAGAAGTGGAATTGCTTGATCTTATTGCATTTTTCCCCATCTATTTCCCATGAAGTGAGGGGACCGGATGCCATGATCTTCATTTTCTAATTGTTGAGCTTTAAGCCAACTTTTTCACTCTCCATTTTCACTTTCATCAAGAGGCTTTTTAGTTCCTCTTCACTTTCTGCCATCAGGGTGGTGTCATCTGCATATCTGAGGTTATTGATATTTCTCCCGGCAATCCTGATTCCAGCTTGTGTTTCTTCCAGTCCAGCGTTTCTCATGATGTACTCTGCATATAAGTTAAATAAGCAGGGTGACAATATACAGCCTTGACGTTCTCCTTTTCCTTTTTGGAACCAGTCTGTTGTTCCATGTCCACTTCTAACTGTTGCTTCCTGACCTGCATACAGGTTTCTAAGCAGGCAGGTCAGGTGGTCTGGTATTCCCATCTCTTTCAGAATTCTCCACAGTTTATTGTGATCCATATAGTCAAAGGCTTTGGCATAGTCAATAAAACAGAAATAGATGTTTTTCTGGAACTCTCTTGCTTTTTTGATGATCCAGCGGATGTTGGCAATTTGATCTCTGGTTCCTCTGCCTTTTTTAAAACCAGCTTGCACATCAGGAAGTTCACAGTTCACGTATTGCTGAAGCCTGGCTTGGAGAATTTTGAGCATGACTTTACTAGCGTGTGAGATGAGTGCAACTGTGCGGTAGTTTGAGCATTCTTTGGCATTGCCTTTCTTTGGGATTGGAATGAAAACTGACCTTTTCCAGTCCTGTGGCCATTGCTGAGTTTTCCAAATTTGCTGGCATATTGAGTGCAGCACTTTTACAGCATCATCTTTCAGGATTTGAAATAGCTCAACTGGAATTCCATCACCTCCACTAGCTTTGTTCATAGTGATGCTTTCTAAGGCCCACTTGACTTCACATTCCAGGATGTCTGGCTCTAGGTCATGCTCCGATTCATGGGGTCGTAAAGAGTCAGACACGACTGAGCGACTGAACTGAACTGATTGCATTTTTAATTTTTTGAGAAACCTCCACATGTTTTCCATCATGGCTGTTGTTCAGTGGCTCAGTCATTTCCAACTCTTTGTGACCGCATGGACTGCAGCATGTCAGGCTTCCCTGTCTTTCACTATCTCCTGGAGTTTGGTCAAACTTCATGTCCATTGAGTTGTGATACCATTCAGTCATTTCATCCTCTGTTGCCCCCTTCTCCTCCTGCCATCAGTCTTTCCCAGCATCAGGTTCTTTTCCAGTGAGTCAGCTCTTCACATCAGGTGGCCAAAGAATTGGAACTTCAGCTTCAGCATCAGTCCTTCCAATGAATATTCACAGTTAATTTCCTTTAGGATCAACTAGTTTGATCTCTTTGCTGTCCAAGGGACTCTCAAGAGTCTTCTCTAGCACCACAGTTCAAAAGTATCAATTCTTGGGTGCTCAGCCATCCTTATGGTCCAACTCTCACATTCATACACAACTACTGGAAAAGCCATAGCTTTGACTATACAGACCTTTATTGACAAAGTGAGTTCTCTGCTGTCTAGGTTTGTCCTACCTTTTCGTCCAGAAGCAAGCGCCTTTTAAATTCATGGCTGCAGTCACTGTCCACAGTGATTTTGGAGCCCAAGAAAATAAAATCTGTCACTGCTTGCATTTTCTCCACCTCTGTTTGCCATGAAGTGATGGGACCGTATGTCATGATCTTAATTTTTTGACTGTTGAGTTTTAAGCTAGCTTTTTCATTCCTCTTTTCACCGCCATCAAGAGGCTCTTTAGTTCCTCTTTGCTTTTTCTGCCATTTAGGGTGGTATCATCTGCATATCTGAGGTTATTGATATTTCTCTGGGCAGTCTTGATTCCAGGTTGAGCTTCATCTAGCCCGGCGTTTCACATGGTGTACTCTGCATGTAACTTAAATAAGCAGGGTGAAAATAGACAGCCTTGACATACTCCTTTCCCAATTTTGATCCAGTCCGTTATTCCATGTTGTTCTGTGGTAGGTATGCCAACGTATATTCTCAACAACAGTACACAAAAGTTTCCTTTTCTCCATATCTTTGCCAGAAGTTGTTACTACTTTACTTTTGATGACAGTCATTCTAACAAAGTGTGCAGCAGTGAGATATCATTGTGGTTTTGATTTACTTTCACCCGATGATTAGTGATATTAAATATCTTTGCACGTTCCTGGTAGGCCATTCATATGTCTTCTTTGAAAATGTTTTTTGTTCATATCTGCCAAAATTTTAATCAGATTTTTTAAGCTATTCAGTTTGAGTTCTATATTCTTTATATGTTTTTCATATGAATCCCTTGTCATATATATGATTTGCATGTATTTTCTTCTACTTCACATTTTGCCTTTTTATTGTTTTCCTTTGCTCTGCAGAAGCTTTCAAATTTGATGTAGTTCTATATATTTGGTTTTGCTTTTGTTGTAAAACTTAAAAAATTATCATCAAGGTTAATATCAAGAAACTTACTGAATATGTTTTATTCCAAAAGTTATATGTTTTGAGGCCTAATGTTCAAGGCTTTAATGCCTTTTGAGTTAATTTTTGTGTATGATGTAAGATTGTGGTCTAGTTTCATTCATTTGCGTGTGACTCTCCAGTTTTTGCAGCAACATTTATTGAAGAGACTGTTGTTTTGCTGTTATATAGTCTCCACTACTTTGTTGTAAATCAATTGATCACATAGGTTTATTGCTCGTCTCTCTATTCGTTTCCATTAATATGTGTCTTTTTATGCTAATAACATCCTGTTTTGTTTACGGTATGATACAGTTTGGAATCAGTAAGTATGATGCCTCCAGTATTGTTCTTCCTCCTCAAAATTCCTTTAGCTATTTCAGAGTCTTTTATAGTTTGGTAGGGGTTTTAGGATGATTTGCTCTATTTATGTGAAAAATGCCATTGGAATTTTGATAGAGATTGGAATGAACCTGTAGTTTGCTGAGTAGTATGAACATTTTAACAATATTAATTCTTTCAGTTCATGATCATGGAAGATCTTTGTGACTTATTTATTTCATCAATGTTTCATATTTTTTAGTGTGCAGAATTTAGGACAAAGAATTTACCTTTCACCACCTCAGTTAAGTTATTCCTATGTACATGGTTCATCTTGAACCAGTTGCAAATGGGATTGTTTTCTTAGTTTTTGTGTCTGGGAGTTTATGATTAGTGTATAGAAAGGCAGCATTTTTGTACTTTGGTTTTGTATCATGCCACTTGATGGAATTTGTTTACTAGTTCTGTGTTGGTTTTTTTTTTTCTTTTTTGGTAGAATCTTTAGGACTTTTTCCATATAATATCAAGTCATCTGCAGAGACAGTTTTACCTCTTCCTTTCCAATTTAGATATCTTTCATTTATTTTTCTTATCTGATGGATGCAGCTCAGACTTCCAGTACTATGTGGAATAAAAATTGTGAGTGGTCACTCTTGTCTTGTTACTGATCTTAGAAGAAAGTTTTTCAGCTTTTCACCATGGAATATGATGTTAGCTGTGGGTTTGTCATAAATGGCCTTTATTATGTTGAGCTACATTTCCTGTAATTCTGTTGGGAGTTTTTATGATAAATAAGTGTTGAATTTTGTCAGATGCTTTTTGTGTATCTATTGAGATAACCATGATTTTTATTTTTCATTTTGTTAATGTGGTGTATAACATGGAATGATTTGCACATGTTGAACCATCCTTGTGTCCTTGGAATAAGTTCCACATGATCACAGTGTATAATCATTTTAACGTGTTGTTGAATTTGCCTTGTTAATATTTTGTAGAGAATTTTGCAAATGTGTCTACCACGGATATTGATCTGTAATTTTCTTATGCCTTTCTTATGTGGTGTTGGTACAATGGTTTTGCTGGGCTTGTAATATGAGTTTGGCATGTTTCCTCTTCTGTTTTTGGGAAGAGTTGAGAAGAATTTATATCAATTCTTGTTTAAATGTTTTGTAGAAATCACCGATGAAGTTGTGAGATCCTGAACTTTTGTTTGCTGAAAGGTTTTAGATTTCTTAATTCAAGCTGTTTAATAGTAATTGGTGTATTCAGTGTTTCTGTTTCTTTATGATTTAGTCTTGGTAGGTTGTTTCTAGAAATTTATCTCATTTCTTTTAGGTGATCAACTATATTGACATATAATTGTCAATATTAGTATCTAATTAACCTTAGTTTTTCTCTGGTATCAGTTGTAATATTTCCTCTTTCACTTGTGATTTTATCTGAATTCTTTCATTTATTTGAATTTGTTTTGGTGCATGTAGCCAAGGTTTTTTGTTTTGTTTGTATTTTCATAGAATCAGCTTTCAGTTTTGCTGATCTTATCTACTGTCTTTTAGTCCCCATTTATTTCTGCTCTGTTTTTATTTCTTTCCTTCTGCTAACTTTGAACCTCATTTTTTTCCTTTTCTAGTTCCTCTTGGATGGGAGAAACATTGGCTTTCAGATCTAGTTGTATTGTGTGCTCATCTCTCAAGGGCAGTTACTAAATGTTAGTATGCCTGATGTGGGGTTTAGACTTTTTCCTTCTTAGGCGGATGCTCCAGGTTAGATTTAACCTTGACTGTTTCTTGACAATGGCAGGATTGTTTTGCAGCCTCTTCTACCTGCCCTGATGTGGAATTTTTCTCACTCATTCTAGGTGTTGGAAAACTTGCTCAGCTAGTTTTTAGTTTTTTCAGAGAAAATTGTTCTTTATGTTGCTGTAGGTTTGAAGTGTCTGTGGGAGAAGGTGAGTTCAGGAATTTCCTGTGTTGCCAGCTTCAGCTGGAACCAGAGTTAAATATTCTGATAACATAAATAATGAAACAAAATAACAGATTTCGGCAGGAAATTATTTGTAGAAAAATTTCTGAATCCTTGTCACTCAGCTGTCCATCCAGTTGATTACTCCATTGATTCCCCTCCTTGTACTTGTACTTCTCTAAACATGCTGCTCACGTGCTGGTGGCAGGGCTAGGGTGGGAGGGGATTGGGGATAAGCAAAAGGAAGTTAACTGCTAATATAGATAAGTTTCACAATCTTATGGGCCTTTAATTTAAAAGGGTCATTAAGATATCTGTGGAAAATATACAACATAACAGATGTTAATATTTCAAAAAAGTTTCCGAAATAAAGAAAAGTTTTAGAATCCTGCTCCCTGATCTCTATCAGAAAGTGAAAATGTTTAATAATTTATCACAATCCAAATTTCCATTTTAAGAAGTCTTCTTAGAAGAAGATTCCTATGAAGGTTCCTATGAAGTCTCAAGCTGTTAAATTCTCCTCTTTAATACTTAGGAAGTGGAGTTATACTAACTACTTATTTCCAATCGTTTACATAGGCCTGTCTTTCCATAATAAAACATAGTCCTCAACTGTGTAGAATGAATGTAGTATTAGCAGTAGAACAGTAGCTGTAACCATGGCTCTATGAGCCTAGGTAGGTCCAAGCTCAGTTCTCTCCTTTGCACTGGCCTTATTTATGCTTCTATTACTGTATAGATGCTCATTCTTCCCTAGAAATAAGCCTTTGTCTTTGTATTCTCCTCTCTTGCCCCTGATGCTTCTCCCTCTCTAGACATCTTCTATGCAGGCAATCCAGCCTATTGTTTTTCCCAGAGTAAAGTTCTGTTCAGTTCAGTTCAGTCACTCAGTAGTGTCTGATTCTTTGCGACCCCATGGGCTGCAGCACGACACAGCACCCTGTTCATCGCCAACTCCCGGAGTTTACTCAGACTCATTTCCATTGAGTCGGTGATGCCATCCAACCATCTCATCCTCTGTCGTCCCCTTCTCCTCCAGCCTTCAATCTTCCCAAGCATCAGGGTCTTTTCCAATGAGTCAGTTCTTTGCATCAGGTGGCCTAAATACTGGAGTTTCAGCTTCAGCATCAGTCCTTGCAATGAATATTCAGGACTGATTTCCTTTAGCATTCACTGGTTGGATCTCCTTGCTGTCCAAGGGACTCTCAAGAGTCTTCTCCAACACCACAGTTCAAAAGCATCAATTCTTTGGCACTCAGCTTACTTTATAGTCCAAAACTCACATCCATACATGACTACTGGAAAAACCATAGCTTTGACTAGATGGACCTTTGTTGGCAAAGTAATGTCTCTGCTTTTTAATATGCTGTCTAGGTTGGTCATAACTTTCCTTCAAAGGGGCAAGCATCTTTTAATTTCATGGCTGCAGTCACCATCTGCAGTGATTATGGAGCCCAAAAAAAT
>NW_011494832.1:4393504-4411899 GCF_000754665.1 Bison bison bison | reverse complement strand
CCTCATCTATTTGCCATGAAGTGGTGGGACCAGATGCCATGGTCTTCATTTTCTGAATGTTGAGCTTTAAGCCAACTTTTTCACTCTCCTCTTTCACTTTCATCAAGAGGCTCTTTAGTTCTTCTTCACTTTCTGCCATAAGGGTGGTGTCATCTGCATATCTGAGGTTATTTATATTTCTCCTGGAAATCTTGATTCCAGCTTGTGCTTCTTCCAGCCCAGCATTTCTCATGATGTACTATACATATAAGTTAAATAAGCAGGGTGACAATATACAGCCTTGACATAATGCACTCGTTTCCCTATTTGGAACCAGTCTGCTGTTCCGTATCCAGTTCTAACTGTTGCTTCCTGACCTCCAACAGATTTCTCAAGGGGCAGGTCAGTGGTCTGGTATTCTCATCTCTTGAAGAATTTTCCACAGTTTGTTGTGATCCACACAGTCAAAGGCTTTGGTGTAGTCAATAAAGTAGATGTTTTTCTGGAATTGTCTTACTTTTTCAATTATCCAACAGATGTTGGCAATTTGATCTCTAATTCCTCTACCTTTTCTAAATCCAGCTTGAACATCTGGAAGTTCATAGTTTACGTATTGCTGAAGCCTGGCTTGGAGAATTTTGAGCATTACTTTACTAGTGTGTGAGATGAGTGCAATTGTGCAGTAGTTTGAACATTCTTTGGCATTGCCTTTTTTTGGGACTGGAATGAAAACTGACCTTTTCCAGTCCTGTGGCCACTGCTGAGTTTTCCAAATTTGCTGTATATTGAGTGCAGCACTTTGACAACATCATCTTTTAGGATTTGAAATAGCTCAACTAGACTTCCATCACCTGTGATAGCTTTGTTTGCAGTGATGCTTCCTAAGGCCCACTTGACTTCGCATTCCAGGATGTCTGGCTCTAGGTGAGTGATCATACAGTTGTGAAGATCTTTTTTTGTATAGTTCTACTGTGTATTCTCTCCACCTCTTCTTAATATCTTTTGCTTCTGTCAGGTCCATACCATTTCTGTCCTGTATTGTGCCCATCTTTGCATGAAATATTCCCTTGGTATCTAGAGACTAGAAGACTAGAGAAGAGATCTCTAGTCTTTCCCATCCTATTGTTTTCCTCTATTTCTTTGCATTGAATGCTGAGGAAGGCTTTCTTATCTCTCCTTGCTATTATTTGGAACTCTACATTCAAATGGATATATCTTTTTTTTTCCTCCTTTGCCTTTCACTTCTTTTCTTTTCACAGCTATTTGTAAGGCCTCCTCAGACAGCGGTTTTGCCTTTTTGCATTTCTTTTCCTTGGGGATGGTCTTTATCCCTGCCTCCTTTGCAGTGTCACAAACCTCCATCCATAGTTCTTCAAGCACTCTGTCTATCAGATCTAATCCATTGAATCTATTTCTCACTTCCACTGTATAATTGTAAGGGATTCAGTTTAGGTCATACCTGAATGTTCTAGTGGTTTTCCCTACTTTCTTCAATTTAAGTCTGAATTTGGCAATAAGGAGTTCATGATCTGAGCCACAGTCAGCTCCCAGTCTTGTTTTTGCTGACTGTATAGAACTTCTCCATCTTTGGCTGCAAAGAATGTAATCACTCTGATTTCAGTATTGACTATCTGGTGATGTCCATGTGTAGAGTCATCTCTTGTGTTGTTGGAAGAGGATGTTTGTTATGACCAGTGCATTCACTTGGCAAAATTCTATTAGCTTTTGCCCTGCTTCATTCTGTACTCCAAAGCAAAATTTGCCGCTTACTCAAGGTATTTCTTGACTTCATACTTTTGCATTCCAGTCCTCTATAATGAAAAGGGCATCTTTTTTGGGTGTTAATTCTAGAAGGTCTTGTAGGTCTTCATAGAGCCGTTCAACTTCAGCTTCTTCAGCATTACTGGTTGGGGCACAGACTTGGCTTACCGTGATATTGAATGGTTTGCCTTGGAAATGAACAGATATCATTCTGTCATTTTTGAGATTGCATCCAAGTACTGCATTTTAGACTATGTTGTTGACTTTGTTGACTATGATGGCTACTCCATTTCTTCTAAAGGATTCTTGCCTACAATAGTAGAAATAATGGTCATATGAGTTAAATTCACCCATTCCAGTCCATTTTATTTCACTGATTCCTAAAATGTTGACGTTCACTCTTGCCATCTCGTTTGACCACTTCCAATTTGCCTTGATTCATGGACCCAACATTCCAGGTTCCTATGCAATATTTCTCTTTACAGCATTGGACTTTACTTCCATCACCAGTCATATCCACAACTGGCTGTTGTTTTTGCTTTGGTTCCATCACTTCATTCTTTCTGCAGTTATTTGTCTACTCTTCTCTAGTAGCATGTTGGGCACCTACCGACCTGGGGAGTTCATCTTTCAGTGTCCTGTCTTTTTGCCTTTTCCTACTGTTCATGGGTTCTCAAGGCAAGCATACTGAAGTGGTTTGCCATTCCCTTCTCCAGTGGACCACATTTTGTCATAACTCTCCACTATGACCCCTCCATCCTGGGTGGCCCTACACAGCATGGCTCATAGTTTCATTGAGTTAGACAAGGTTGTGGTCCACGTGATCAGATTGGTTAGTTTTCTGTGATTGTGGTTTTCATTCTGTCTGCCCTCCAATGGAGAAGGATAAGAGGCTTATGGAAGCTTCCTAATGGGAGAGACTGACTGAGGGGGAAACTGGGTCTTGTTCCTATGGGCAGGACCATGCTCAGTAAATCTTTAATCCAATTTTCCTTTGATGGGTGGGGCTGTTTTCCCTCCCTGTTATTTACCTGGAGCCTAACTATGGTGGAGGTAATGAAGATAATGGGGATCTCGTTCAAAAGGTCCCATGCAGGCACTGCTACACTCAGTGCCCCCAACTGTGCAGCAGGCCACTGCCAACCCACACCTCCACAGGAGATTCCTGGACACTCACGGGCAAGTCTAGGTCAGGCTCTTGTGGGGTCACTGCTCCTTTCTCCTGGGTCCTGGTGTATGCAAGGTTCTGTTTGAGCCCTCCAAGAGTCTATTTCCCAGGTCTGTGTAAGTTCTGGCAGCTGTTAATATATTCCTTAGAGTTTATGTGATATATAAAACTCCAGGGTCCTGAAGACTGCCTTTATCCCAATGCATAATTTCCATCTCAGATAAACTCTGGTGAGTATCTCCAGAGTTTAGTATATCTTCCCTACCCGTAACCTATCTCCTACTTTACATACAGAAAACATGAATATTTGCCATGTATATTGTAAAGCAAAGCAAATAACACATTTCAGAAATCTTGAGAGTACAAAGTTACTGCCACCTCACCCTCTACTCTGCCGTATAGAACCTACAGATGCCTGTTACCATCTGAATATGCTCAAAGAATGCTCAAACTACTGCACAATTGTACTGATCTCACATGCTAGTAAAGTAACGCTCAAAATTCTCCAAGCCAGGCTTCAGCAATACATGAACCATGAACTTCCAGATGTTCAAACTGGTTTTAGAAAAGGCAGAGGAACCGGAGATCAAACTGCCAGTATTTGCAGGATCATCGAAAAAGCAAGAGAGTTCCAGAAAAACATCTATTTCTGCTTTATTAACCATGCCAAAGCCTTTGACTATTTGGATCACAATAAACTGGAAAATTCTGAAAGAGATGGGAATACCAGACCACCTGACCTGTCTCTTGACAAATCTGTATGCAGGTCCGGAAGTAACAGAGCTGAACATAATAGCTGAAAACAGCTGACAGGAAGTAACAGCTGACAACAGACTGGTTCCAAATACAAAAAGGAGTACGTCAAGGCTGTATATTGTCACCCTACTTATTTAACTTATATGCAGACTACATCATGAGAAACACTGGACTTGATGAAGTGCAAGCCGGAATCAAGAGTGCCAGGAGAAATATCAATAACCTCAGATATGCAGATGACACCACCCTTATGGCAGAAAGTGAAGAAGAACTAAAGAGCCTCTTGATAAAAGTGAAAGAGGAGAGTGAAAAAGTTGGCTTAACGCTCAACATTCAGAAAACTAAGATCATGGCATCTTATCCCATCACTTCATGGCAAGTAGATGAGGAAACAGAGGAGACAGTGACAGACTTTATTTTTTGGGGCTCCAAAATCACTGCAGATGGTGATTGCACCCATGAAATTAAAAGGTGTTTACTCCTTGGAAGTAAAGTTATGACCAACCTAGCCAGCATATTAAAAAGCAGAGACGTTACTTTGCCAACAAAGGTCCGTCTCGTCAAGGCTATGGTTCTTCCAGTAGCCATGTATGGATGTGAGTTTTGGACTATAAAGAAAGCTGAGTGCCAAAGAATTGATGCTTTTGAACTGTGGTGTTGGAGAAGACTCTTGAGAGTCCCTTGGACTGCAAGGAGATCCAACCAGTCCATCCTAAAGGAGATTAGTCCTGAGTGTTCATTGGAAGGACTGATGTTGAAGCTGAAACTCCAATATTTGGCCACCTGATGCGAAAAGCTGACTCATTTGAAAAGACCCTGTTGCTGGAAAGACTGAAGGAAGGAGGAGAAGGGGATGACAGAGGATGTGATGGTTGGACGGCATCATCAACTCAATGACCTGAGTTTGGGTAAACTCCAGGAGTTGGCAATGAACAGGGTGGTGTGTCATGTTGCAGCCCATGGGGTCACAAAGAGTCAGACATGACTGAACGACCGAACTGAACTGAATTGAACCATCTGGAAACAGCATTTACAAGCTCAACATGCAATGGGCAAAACTTAGTGAAATATTTATAGCCAATTTTAAAGTCTGCTGGATTTCCCCTCATCTCATTACACTTCTGTAGTTTTGCTCTCTTTATCTTTTTAGTCAGTCTGGTGATAAATCAAACTATTACCAGGAACAGGTCAAATAAAGCTGTTACAGGTAATTCAATTTCAATCTTTCTTAAATCAGGACTCTTTCAATTTCTTATATATATAAAGCTCGTTGGGATCCTTTGAAACTATAGGTTCTGATTCAGTAGGTCTGAGTTGGCAACTGAGATTCTGCATTTTTAGCAAGTTTATAGGTAATGCTAACACACCTGACTTAGATTTCACACAGTTAAAAAACAAGACTTTAAAACATTTATGTCTGTCCTAACTATGTCACAGTTCTCTTCTTGAGAGTGTAGAATGGAGCATTTCTGAAATATGTGCATATAAGCTTAATAGCATCTGAGAACAGTTGGGAAAAGAAATAGGAGTTAATATGTCAAAACTGATATATAGACAGAACAGCAAATATACGATTATAGTAGCATATCAAACAGTATTGAAGTAAAGCACATTTAAAATTATAAATGGAAATCAAATCTTTTTCTAATAAAGGGAGTTTTTATTTTCACAAATATTTAAAACTGTAGCTGCCTTTGAGACAGGAAAGGAAAAAGCAGTGTATGCCTGTATGTATTTGATACCAGTATTCAACACTAACTCCTTATTAGTTCATTAGCTAAGCTTGCTGCAAATAATTCAGAAAAGCAATCATAGGTAATCCCATTTGTATATGTAGAAATATGTAATGGACAGTGATTATTTAAGTGGAGTGGTTATTTAGAGTTGTAGATGGGCCTGAAGAGGCAGACAAAGAGATAGCAGTCGCAGTGTATCTGATACATTGGACTTCAACCTGAAACACTGAACTGACAGTTGAAACACACCTGCAAGAAACTCCAGCTTTAAATATGGTCAGTGTGTAGTTCAGGCATTGACAGTGGGTTAAGATACATTATTGAATGTGTAAAATTCCAAATGCAAATATCCAGCATTTTCACAAGAACAAATTTTCATGGATAACCAGTTTTCCTTATTACTACACCTTTTTTTCCCTGAAATTATACTTCTTTTCCTGAAAACTGAAAGTTGTATAGGTTGTTCTCTTTCTTCACATTCTTTTCAGCACACACCCATTTTAAGATGCTATAGATTCCTAACTTAGGTTAACTCCTTTGCACATGCTATTCATTTTCAGACTTCATTTTGAACAACTATAGTTTAATAGAGATGGAGAGTCGGACACGACTGAGCGACTTCACTTTCACTTTTCACTTTCATGCATTGGAGGAGGAAATGGCAACCCACTCCAGTGTTCTTGCCTGGAGAATCCCAGGGACGGGGGAGGCTGGTGGGCTGCCGTCTATGGGGTCGCACAGAGTCGGACACGACTGAAGCAATTTAGCAGCAGCAGCAGCAGCAAGCGTACTTTAGAATGAAAATGTGCCACTTTACAAAATAGTATGGATTTTCTATGGAATAAAGAATGAAGATTCATCCATGTGTACAGTTACACTTTGCCTTGGTCAAACAAGTCACATGTTTAATGCATTTTCAAAAATGCCACTCCCAACTCAGCACACGCACATTCACACAGAAACATACACACATCCAAATCCATTTTTCATGTAGAAAATCTATGTCTCACGTATTAAAGGAAGTATATTTTCTATTGGGTATTTTTAATGTATTTTACTAATGTTTGAGTATGAGTTATTGTTCCTTTTATAAATAATATATAGAATTTAGAGAAAACATGGTGAGGAATGATAGAGTTTAGAATATGCATGTATTTACCTATAGACATATAAGTGAAAATCATTTTCCTGATACCGACACACAATGAGATGCATTTCTGTATGAAAATTTAAAAGTGAATCGTTGATTGGTTATGCAGTTCTGCCATGAGGTAGATATGTAATTTTCATCCACTTCTATTGAAGAGTTTCTGCTTTACAGCATCCAGTCCTACTTAGTTTAAGAAGTAAAGTTTCCTTTGTATTTCTCTTAGACTAGAATGTCCACAGATATCCTAATGCAAAGAGAGTAGACTTTTAAGTATCTGAAGAGAATATCTCAGATGGTACATTTCCATACATTGGGAGGTTACTTTTTCCCTCCCAATTAAATGCAAGGACATTACATCAATATGTTTTGAGTATCTTCAGATTTTCAAAATATCATTCTGAATTGGTGGTATCTCAGTGTGAGGTTTTCAGGGTTTAGCCTGGCAGCTAACATGAGGAAATTATTCTGGATTTTATTATCCAAGCAAACTAGCTACCAACAGTTTATGCTATAAACCTGTTTAAAACACAGAGGAGAATGTGGTCTATCTTCCTTTCTATGGGGACTTGTAGTCCTCCTAAAGTCCTCCACAAGTCCTCCACAACCAGTAGTGAACCCCTGCTGAGGAAAGCAGGGTTTCCTACCAACATGTCGTCTAATGAAAAGGAAAGATCCTTCATAATCTAGATTTTTAAGTCCTGCAATTCTAAAGCATGGCCAAGTATCTTTTTATTTCCTTTTCCCCCAACTGGTTCAAAAATTAGCTAAGGAAAAATCTTGTTAAGGTTGAATTTAGAAATAATATTTCAGAAGGAAATAGAGATTCATAAAGAAATAAAAATTCGGATATAATAATCAGATAGAAACCTAACGTAAATGTTCTGTGACACAACAGGAATTGCACAAAGCACAGGATTTTGAGGAACAGCATCTTTTAATGTTTTAATGTAGTCTTTCTGAGGTGACTAAGAAAGCAAGAAATATTACAACAAATAACTATGAATGCATATTATATACTTGATGATCTTCCACACATTAATATCTGCATTATCATTTACACTTCTTAGTACTAGCACAGCATTCTGAAGTTGCCAAGCATAAGCTGTATGCACCTGAGCAGAAAGATGAAAATTAGCTCAGATTTCCAGAAGAGCTGGGCTTTCCTGGTGGCTCAGCTGGTAAAGAATCCACCTGCAATGCAGGAGACCTGGGTTTGATCCCTGGGTTGGGAAGATCCCATGGAGAAATAAAAATACTGGATCGTACCCAAGCCACATCTGTAAGAAACTGAAATCCATTCCATTGTGAACATGTTGAATTTTAAAAGATGCTTTTGTTGTTGTTCAAAGTATGGATTTTAATGACATTTTAATAATACTTTGAAATGTGCTACTTCTCAGTGCAAAAAAAAAAAAAAGTGAGTGACACAAGTTCTTCAACTATAAGGTATATTTTGCAAAAATAAAGCATATTAAATCTTCATTTTGTAGGTCGATATTAATAATGGTCCTGATGTAACTGGTGCATAACGACTCATTTGCTTCCTGGAAAGGAAAAGAAGGGTAAGTACTTACCAGAAAGCCATGGAAAAAATGAAACAGGTAATGTTTAAATTATGTATACTGAAGGTATCATATTTTCTAGTAATTAGCCCAATTTCTCAAGCTGGAGAGAAAAGTTCTGTGATGCACTTCATGGATAAAGCAATTATTTTCCCATTCCAGGGAACATGGAAGGCTCCTTCCCAGCTCACAAGAGCTGCACGCAGTCAGATAAGGAGGATCACTCATTAAATCTGCTCTGCATGAGCATTTCCTCTCCTTGCTATCCCTTCAGACCATCCTCCGTTTAGTTGTGTGTGTACTACTACTTAAGAAAAGACTGTTGGCTTATTCTCTTTGTGATCCATTGAGTAAAACCACACCTTCACTCTACCATCTTTGCTTTATTCCCTCTAGTACATCCATCTCCTTATTTTTCAATTATCTATAAATCTTCCAAAAGGCATAATTATTGTGATATTCAAAACTGAGACTTAAGAAAATCTGTTATCTGGGATTCTTCTAAATCTAGTAAATAAATTAATCTACATAGAAAAATTTTCTTCTCTATCTATAAAGAAAAAAAAAAAAAAGATATGTCGTTGTGTAAAGAGCATTAACTTTCCTTGTAACAATCAGATGTTAAGGCAAACCAGTATGTTAATACATGGTGAGAAAGGAACTCTGGGAAGTTTTCAGTCTTTCCCCTTCATATAGCCAGGTACAGAACCATGATAACTGATGTTCAGGGCTCATTAAGCACTGATGAAATTGTTCACGTAATTTTAATAGAGAACAATATAGAAAAAAATTTACCACTACTGCACTTCATTTTGAAAAGCATGTTTTTCCACTTGAACAAACTTTTATTATATTTTAATTTTTCAGTGGACGATCTTTTTGTTTATTATATAAATTGGATTACTTTGTTTAATCATAACTCATTTGTTATTAGACTGATGACAGGTCTTAAAGGTGATGCAATATATCCTTTTTGTGTTACGATGTGAGTGTGTTAGTTTAGCATTTTGAATACATTCTTATCAAATGGATTGTAGGCAGAATTGTTCCATCTTCTTTTTAGTAAGTAGTGACAGAAATCAGAAAGAAAGATTGAGGTGCCTTCCTAGGCTCAAACTCAAAATCTCATAATCCAAAAAAAAAAAAATATTGGTCCAAATTTTCCACTTCATTTTTCTTGACATTCACTTTGACTGATATCACAGTTTGAAAATGGACATACTAAAAGCTCAGTAATTATCAATAGCAGCTCCAGAATTTCTGCGTAAGACAACTTAAAATCCACAGTTGGATTGGAAGTATATAGCAAGAAGACTTGTTTTAAGTTATGGTTTTTCATAGCAAATATATTTCTTTTACTTTGATTGTATATATTTTTGATGTTCCTGGAAAGATGGCAGATAGAAACTATGGGTCACACCTATGCCATGTATGATTATTAAAGAAAGGCTTTTGGAAGATACACTCAGGCATTCATTCCTCTATGTACAAGAGGGCACGTACAGTAGTATCTAAAACACAGAGGCTTAAAACACCTCTGTAGTTTTTGCCAAAACTCAAATCTGTCTGTATTTATCTGGTTTTTCCTGTAAACTCTGAGTAACTTAATTTTACTGTGTCGAACATTGTTTGTCTTCTGTTTTCTTGTACTGTTATATTCAATTTAAGCTCATGTATTGTAATCATTCATTAGGGCTTCCACATTACACATTTGTGGTGCACATTGTGATTTTGGATAGCATGTATATATGCAAAAATCCTGTTTATATTAATATGCTATTTTCATTTTAAAGTGGCATATTTTATCTTATTGTATCTCTATCATTTATTGTTTTCATTTCTCATTAATTTTTAGCTTATTTACTTTTCCTTTTTATTTTCTTTACCCTTGTAAATTCCAGTCTCCCCAAATATCCACCATTTTCAATTTTACATAAATTTCCTTAGTGATCTGTTAATTAGCTGTAATTTTAATATAATTAACTAGCTAGAAATAGAAAAAGTAAGCTTCAGAACTTCAAGGATGTATCAGAAATGAAAGCTGGCCAGACATGTGCAGAAATATTTACAGCCTAACTTGTAACCCCTTTTTGATGAAATAGCAAGTAATATATAAATGAATGTTACTAAAGCCATATATATATTGTAATATATTTTACTTACTTATTTTGCATTCTTCAATCTACATGCACAGTATGATATTGTAAAAGCAATAAACATCACTGCACCAACACTCATTAAGATCATTTCTATCAGGCCAAGGAGGTTTATTTTTCCAGTCACTTGATTTCTGAATATTTCTGCCTTCTCATCACCAATAGTGGCAGTCTGCAATCAAGATAACTATTAGCATTGTTTCATTTCATTAGCTTAACAAGTTACTCAAAACTCTCCACTTTTGTATCAATCCTTTATGAAAACACTGTGTTAGTTATCTTTATAAGACAAGCCAATGAAAGTCCTTTTGGATATCAAAGATGGTATGGGGAGGGAGGAAGGAGGAGGGTTCAGGATGGGGAACACGTGTATACCTGTGGCAGATTCATGTTGATATATGGCAAAACCAATACAATATTGTAAAGTTAAAAAATAAAATAAAATAAAAAGAGAAATACAATTTTCCTCCCTTGAACATGTTATATGCACTGACTTTATTGATCTATACAACAGTCTCATGGAAATATCTTTACGTTTTCCAAAAGATGTTTCTTAAATGGCAAAGGTCAACAGTTTCTTTCCTCTAAAGATTTCTGCAATGCTTTTCCTAATTCTGTGGTCAATGGACTCAATGATTTGTATTAAAAATATCTTGTCAGGTACTTGGGTAGACTGCTGACACCTATTCTTACTTGCTCATTATAAGCTGGACTTGCTTTTATTAGCACTATAATATTCACAGTGAGTTCTTGGAGTTATATATATCCATGCCTCTTTCCTAGCACAAGCAGTATGACAAGAAAAATGTTTTCTAGTCGTATTATGAAAATAATCTAAAATTTTGGGAAGTACTTCATCTTCCAGAAATAAAAGCACTGGAAACTAATGTAAATCTTGATATTTCTGTGTAGCTTGGGTCTCTGAAAATATTTATATATTTAATAATATATAAACTCGCTCGTATAAGTAATGGAAACATATACAACTTCAAATTCTATACATGTATATTCTATTTTCTAACATTGAAACCTTTTTATATGTAGGAAGTTTATCATTTTTAGTGACTAATAGATAAAAATACTAACCTCATTAAGCCAAAGAATAGGCACCAAATAGTTGTGCTTCAGATCCTTTAATGCTCTGTAATAAACATTGAAAATAATTATGAAAATATATACTAATATAATACAAATATTTAATACAAATGTTAGTAACTGCTAGTGTAAATAAGTGTTCAGAAATTTCTGAACATTTTTAAAAACTCTAAAAAATTACATTCTAAAAAATTACAAATTACTGTTTCTTGATTTTTTTGTTCCCTGTAATGAATCATTTAAATTTTAATATGTCTGTTTCTCAGACATCTTTCATTTTTATAAATCTTTCTAAAACAGATTTCTAACTAGATTGACTTATAAGTATATATTTTCCCTTTTGATAATTTATACCCAGTAAACTTGAATTTTAAAAACAATTGTTAATGGAAACATTTTGACAACTAGCAAAATGAGCAGTGTCACCAAATACTAATTACAGAATATGTATAAATACCATTTCAATATGTACTAGATATAATTCTAAATTATAGATAAAAGTTATAAGCATTTAGTAATTATTTCATGATATTAAGCCAAAGAAGTTTTAATTTTGTACTATTTCCACTTAATTTCATACGTATACTCAGTTTCTGACAAGAAAATACTAAAAATTTAATGAACCTGTTTAAGAGACTCACACAATATTTTTTGCTGGCTTAACTAGTATATTGATCTGCATCCGTTGTGCAAATTGTAAAGTGAATCCAGTTATCTAAAAAGAAAGAAACTAAAATAATCACCAACTTCTTTTAAATAATTCATTTATAATATCCAAAAGGTTATTGTTATAGAAACTAAGGTGAAACTGTAGTACTTAAAAGTTATGAAATTTATTTATTAATTGAGCATTTTAAATATTATGTACATAAAACTTCATAATTACATTTTATGTGTATATGCACGAGTGTATACACACATGTGTATATATGCACACACACACACAATTTCTTTGCCCAAACTACTATCAAGGTTTTAGTTAGATTTGTGATAGTTATCTGAATTGGTTTTGGGAAATCAACAATAGTAGTGAAACCTAGAACTCATATAGTCAGTTTAAATCCTCAACTATATATGGTCAAAAATATATTCAGTCGGAACCTATGTATCATCAGTATAATTATAGCATTACTTCTAGTATTATTTAAAATGAAATGTGGCTACTAAAATTCTGGCATGCCATTTAACTTTTGAAAAGAATATTTGAAATAAATTAAAAGTTGAAACTGTTACAGTACAGGAAACTTAATAGATTTTTCTTGATACTAAGTATATCTTGCTTTAAATGTACATATACCCATAAAATCTTTTAGTTCCTTGTAATCTACAATGTCCCTTCATATAAGCAATATTCACAGATAAGTATAAAATGAGCATAAAATTGTAATTTATACTAAATTGTTTTAATTCAATTAGAATCATATCCATCATTTCTATTCATGAATTATGAACAATTAAAAATGCTTATAAAACTTTATATGTTGAAAAAGTAAAATAGAATTACTTTGGTATTTCATAAGCAACAATAGGAAGACAACCAACATTATTTTCCTTGAAGTAAAAGTAAGTAAATATACACACATCACTCTATGCAGACTAGATAACCAACAAGAATCTACCATATACCACAGGGAACTACACTCAGTATTTTTTAATAAGAGAAAAGCATCTGAAATATATATGTATATATACATATATATAAAAATATGACTAAACCACTTTGCTATACACCTGCAATTATATAGCATTGTAAATCAACTATAATTCACTACAAAATTAATTTATCTAGATTGTGATGTAATAAATATGATCATAAATGTGATTAACAGAAAGAAGAGAATTTTTCTTTCAGTAAAAAGTACTAAACCAATCAGATCAATAATATATTTGCTTACAGGTTCAACATCTAAGTATGTGCTATGTTCCTCTTCATTTGGACTTAAGCCTTCAATAAGTTCTGCAATTTCAGGACTTGCATGTAGAAAATGAGGAAGTGAAATGTACACAGGTTTTCCTGAAAACAGTGTTTAAGAAACATTTGGGATAAATTGTTTTCCTCATTTCACATAGCACTCAGAAAACATTTCCTTGAAAATAAAGCATTTTAACTTAAAAAAAAGAAAAAGAAACAGAGTTGCTTTGAATAGAAATTGAGGGATAAGGGTGAGGGAAAAGTATCACATCTGATCACTTTTGATCAGAAATAAAACATAAACTTCTATTGTGCATCCCGTAAGTGTTTATTTTCAGTATATAAAGCTTAGCTACTGAACACATAGTTATTAATACAACCATATACCTTCATGTTTCAGGTAGTAATATGTCTTTGAGAATTTTTTTAAGAGGCTTTTCTTTGTTTATTATCACCTACTAGGCTTTTCTTTCTTTATTCTCACCTACTCCAACATGAAGAAGATGAGCAAAATGAGACTCCCAATTTATTGATTGAATCAACTTTTGTTTCAGAGACATCTTGAAATATGCTTACTTTTATTTACCATTTCCTAGGGTAAAAAAGTTAGAAAAATGTCAGATAGATAAGTTGGGATGCTCAGAGTATTCTGGGAATTATTTTCATTTTGCTCTATATCTAAAAGGAGCAGAGATTCTGCACAGAAAAGGAAACCATCAAAAATGAAAGGCTGCCTATGGAGTGGGAGAAAATATTCACAAACCACATGATTAACATCCAAAATATACAAGGAATTCACACAACTGAAAAAATCACGCAATTAAAAAATGAGCAGAGGACCTAAAGAGACATTTTCCAAAGTAGCTCAGGGAAGTATCAGTGTGGTTTTATCTAAATGAAATTTTGCAACACAGAAACAACTGGGGCCTTGAAAGTGGGACAAAAATGAAAACAAAATCCTACTATTATCCTTACTTTCTGCCCTTACTGCTTTCTCACTTTAGATTTCTTGTAGAAAAGGAATCCTGAGTGAAGTTTACATTTTGAAGAGTATTGCAGATTAGGCCATGAATTGTGACATGAGAACTTTTGCATACCTTCTTTGCATTTGCTAATATCTAGCACACCATATAAGGTGCAACCCTTGGAGATAATTTTTTCTGTGCAGAAACAATGGTTGTCTGGATTTTGAAGTGGAGATGCAAATATCCTGGATGGAAGAACAAATCTATACACAGGGATTCCTTTTAGATTAATTTCGGCTCCAAACACAGCGTAAAATGACCTAAACACAGATAAGAAAGAGCTTCATTTGGGGAACCTCAACTTCATTCTGGAGATTCTTTTTTGTTTTCTTATTTTAAAATTTATAGTATTGCTTTAAATTAGAAAATATGGATATAATCTTGTTAGAATTCTTGCTTAATTCCCTAGAAAACAGTTCTTGTGATCCTCTGTCCATGGAATTCTTTCAGGCCAAAATACTGTAGTGGGTAGCTATTCCTTTCTCCAGGGCATCTTCCCAACCCAGGGATCGAACCCAAGTCTCCTGCATTGCAGGCAGATGCTTTACTGTCTGAGCCACCAGGGAAGCCCATTTTATAACACACTGGGGCTCAATACCTGGGTATGAACTATTTTTACTTTTGTTTTCAAACTCTTCTGAAAATAATTTTTGTTTCAAAATTACTATGGAGCAGTTATATTGAAGTCATTTTCAGAGCTACTTTCTTCTATAGATTAAATATTTATGTGATTGGGCTTCCCTTGTGGCTCAGGTGGTAAAAAAAATCTAAGAAAACGTTGCTGCTATTTATGTCAGAGAATATTTTGCCTAGGTCCTTTTCTAGGAGTTTTATGGTGTTGTTCCTTATATTAGATTTTTAAGGCCATTTTGCATCTATTTTTGTGTATATGGTGTGAGTGTGTTCTAGATAAGTTACTTTGTTTCAGATTTTTCTTATTTTTGAGGAAGACCTGTATTGCTATAAACATCCCTCTTATGACTGCAGTTGCTGCCTCTCATAGATTTTGTTTGGTTATATTTTCATTGTCATTAGTCTCAAGGTATTTTTAATTTCCTCTTTGATTTCATCATAGATTTTTTTTTTTTTTAGTAGCATGTTGTTTAGTCTCCATGTAATCATTTTTTCTCATTTCTCTTCTTTGTGGTTGATTTCTAGTTTCATGCCATTGTCGTCATAAAAGATGCTTAATTTCTAAGCATTTTAGAAATTGTTACATTTGTTTGGGCTTATTATATGTCCTAGTTTGTGGTCTACCCTTGAGAATGTTCCATGTGCACTTGAAACGAATTCACAGTAGTCTGGTTGTCTTAGGATGTAATGGTCTAAAAATATCAATTAAGTCTAATTGCTCTGTTGTGTCATTTAGTATCTCTGTTGCCTTACTAATTTTCTGTAAGAACAATCTGTTCCTTGATGTCTGTGAGGATGCTGTGAACACACTGAGAATGAGGCTGCTATGGTGGGGCCATGCCCTACCATCTTACTAGTTTAGCAAAAGAAAGAGAATGTCTTGCTTAGAAATGAAAAAGAAGAAAATGATTTGCATTATGCAAAATATTCTTCTACAACTTTCAATTTTTTAAAAAGCTTAATAACATTATGAATTCTATATTTATTGTTTTTTATACTTTACAATACTGTATTGGTTTTGCCATACATCAACATGAATCCGCCACGGGTGTACACGTGTTCCCAATCCTGAACCCCACTCCCACCTCCCTCTCCATACCATCCCTCTGGGTCATCCCAGTGCACCAGCCCCAAGCATCCTGTATCCTGCATTGAACCTGGACTGGCGATTCGTTTCTTATATGATATTATACATGTTTCAATGTATTTATTTCTAATACATCAAGAAAAACTTCCTACAGAATGTATTTTATTTTTATCAAATACTATGATTATTAAGTATGAACTTCTGGGTCTGTCTTTTGTCACTTGGTGAAAGAATTCTGACTTACAGCACTATATCAGTGACTGTCTTACCTGCAAATGTCAGCAGAAAAGAATTGGAGTACCCGATTCTTCTCAATGAAAGGTGGAAATGTGGCTCCGTCTGTTTAGAAATCAAGCCAATGGCAAGGGATTAGGTGGAGTATGTGTCCTAGAAAAATCTAGAAATCTTGATTTCAGCTTGGTTAAGAGAAATATAATGCAAACTGTACATACAACATTGATATTCTCAAGTAGCCACATTTTAAAAATAAAGCAAGTATCAGGTATATTTTATCTCACCCACCATATCCAAAATATAATTTTAACTTGTAATCAACATAATAATTAACAAAACTCCAGATCTAATATTTACTTACAGCCTATCTCCATTTGTTCTGGCTGCTTAAGTGTGAATATGGCTAGTAGCTACCATGTTCAACAAGTCTATATACTATACATATTCACTGGTATCCATTCATATTAGCTTTCCCTGAGCCTTAAAAATAAAGTTTAAAATGTGTACAATGGCAAAACCACTAGTTGTTAAAACTGTGATTGTGTTTATATTTTGAAATCCCTACCATATATGTAGAGTAACATTGTTCTTACCTTGAGGTTCATTTGGAACTCCTGTTTGGTAAATGTTCTTACTTTAAATAGTGATTCATTCATCTGCCCTAATAGCAGATTAATATTTTTAAGTCATTTATTGAATTCTCTCACTAAATAGAATTTCCTGAATATGGTTGGGAAAAGCACATATGAAACTAAAAAGGACATTTGTTGAGTTTATTGAATCTCTGCTATGGTTATGAGGGCTTCCCAGGTGGCTCAGTGGTAAAGAATCTGTCTGCCAACCAAGATATGTGGGTCTGATTCCTAGGTCAGGAAGACCCCGTGGAGGAAAGAAATGGTAACCCTCTATAGTATTCTTGCCTGGGAAATCCCATGGACAGAGGAGCCTGGCAGGCTACAGTTCATAGGATTGCAAAGAGTTGGACACAACTTAACAAGTGAACACTATAGTTATAATCCATGGCATACAGTGGATATAAGAAGAAATAGCTAGATAATTCCTCCATTTACTCCACAAATGAATATCACCAAAATGAGCCACCACTGAATGTGTTTGTTCAAAACAGTAAAACCTATCCTTCAATTATGAATACATGCTTTTTTTTGGTAAATGCACTAACCTTGTAATCTTTATTGCATTACCCTTATACTCTTGTGATAAGTGAAATACAACAGATGATCACAGTGAATTAGATCATGATATTGAGAGCACGGAATATTGAAAATTAGCTTAAATTCCCAAGATTGTTCCTGAATGGGCATTGTCTATGACTGCCTTCCCAACACCTTAGTCATAAAAGAAAAGAATGCATTGAAAATCTTAAAAAAAAATCATATGAAATATCATTGAAGATTATGTCATAGAGACCAGCAATACAGTGGGTCATGGTCATAAGATAACTGATGTTAGCCAGGCTCTCTTTCTGTAATACAATAAAATGTAAATCAACATTATCAGTTTATATCTCTTTAAGTTTGTTGAAGAAGGTAGAGGAAGTACTTCAAAATCATGATTAAAACTCCTTAGAGCCTTTTCATTTCATTAGTCTCTTTTCCTAGTGCCGTAACCAAGAATCTCTTTCACAGGGTTTCATTAGAGACCCTGGCCTGTCTAATCAACCTTTGCTCCTAGTTTATTTTACTGCTATTTTCTTCTTTTAACTTTGTGCCTGATGCTCATGTATTTATGTTATTATCATTTATAAGTGGAGAAGGCAGTGGCACCCCACTCCAGTACTCTTGCCTGGAAAATCTCATGGGCAGAGGAGCCTGGTAGGCTGCAGTCCATGGGGTCACTAAGAGTCAGACACGACTGAGCGACTTCACTTTCACTTTTCACTCTCATGCATTGGAGAAGGAAATGGCAACCCACTCCAATGTTCTTGCCTGGAGAATCCCAGGGACAGAGGAGCCTGGTGGGCTGCCGTCTCTGGGGTCACACAGAGTCGGACACGACTGAAGTGATGCAGCAGCAGCAGCATTTATAAATCCTCTACCTGCTTTTTAAAAAAAATGTCTTTGTTTCTTAGTTTTGGACAAAAAATGTTTAATATTTTTCTTTTTTTTAATGTTTATTTTTTA
>NW_011494832.1:4391670-4393404 GCF_000754665.1 Bison bison bison | reverse complement strand
TTTTAATTTATTTAAAAATTTTTTTATTATTATTATTTTTTTACTTTACAATATTGTATTGGATTTGCCATACATCAACATTCATCCACCACAGGTGTACATGTGTTCCCCATCTTGAACCCCCATCCCACCTCCCTCCCCATACCATCCCTCTGGGTCATCCCAGTGCACCAGCCCCAAGATTCCTGTATCCTGCATCGAACCTGGACTGGCGATTCATTTCTTTATGATATTATACATGTTTCAATGCCATTCTCCCATAAGGACCCTTTTACTATTTAGGAGAAGCACAGTATATTTCAACTTCCCAGGTGGCTCAGTGGTAAAGAATCTGCCTGCTATCCAGGAGACACAGGTTTGATCCCGGGGTCAGGAAGATCCCCTGGAGAAGGAAATGGCAACCCACTCCAGTATTCTAGCCTGGGAAATCCCATAAACAGAGGAACCTGGTAGGCTACAGTCCATGGGGTCACAAGAGAGTCAGATAGAACTTAGTGACTAAACAACAGTATATTTCTGTCTGTGTCTGAGGGTACAATATGAAGTTTATGCTTATGAAATTACTAAAGTTAGTGGTACTGGTACACTTGACAATTTATTGGCAGAAAGAACTACTTAGAAAGGAATTTCTTCATACACTTCATGACTCAAAGCGCAGTACAAAGCAAAGTTAACAACGGTTTTGCTGTTTTTCTCTACGGGTATTAAAAATTAAGTAAAGCAGAAAATTAAGTAAACATGCAAAACTCATCAGCACATTTGGAAAAGTAAACATTCCGCATGTTTGCCTTTTATTCCCTACCTTTTATCTAACTGTGTATTTAACTTTTTTCATCTTTATTATATTACTTTCCTATAAAGTATTGCCTAACTGACTTTATAAACATTATACTGTTCTTTGGGGCTTCCCTAATAGCTCAGTTGGTAAAGAATCCGCCTGCAATGCAGGAGACCCTGGTCCGATTCTTGGGTTGGGAAGATCCCTCAGAGAAGGGATAGACTACCCACTGCAGTAGTTTTGGGCTTCCCTGGTGACTCAGCTGGCAAAGAATGTGCCTGCAATATGGGAGACCTGGGTTCAATCCCTGGGTTGGGAAGATCTGCTGGAGAAGGGAACAGCTACCCATTTCAGTATTCTGGCCTGGAGAATTCCATAGACTATATAGTCTATGGGGTCACAAAGAGTCAGATGTGACTGAGTGACTATTACTTTCTGCTTCTTAGCAACTGAAAGCTCACTTCATGGCATTTGATTCACATAGCTTTTTATAATTGTACTTCTTCAACTAGTAGGCATATATTTGCTTTACTTTAAGGAGAGTAATAAACTGGATCTAACCATACTCTTGGAGAAGGCAATGGCACCCCACTCCAGTACTCTTGCCTGGAAAATCCCATGGACAGAGGAGCCTGGTAGGCTGCAGTCCATGGGGTCGCTGAGGGTCAGACACGACTGAGCGACTTCACTTTCACTTTTCACTTTCCTGCACTGGAGAAGGAAATGGCAACCCACTCCAGTGTTCTTGCCTGGAGAATCCAGGGGCGGGGGAGCCTGGTGGGCTGCCGTCTCTGGGGTCGCACAGAGTCGGCCACGACTGAAGCGACTTCGCAGCAGCAGCATATATATTTAATATGGAAACAATGAGAACAATAGTGGTGATAGTTTCTCTGCATACTCAGGCACTTTTTGGTGATAGAAAATGAGTTGTTCACACTCCTAACATGTCATCCAGT
>NW_011494832.1:4385855-4391570 GCF_000754665.1 Bison bison bison | reverse complement strand
AAATCTAAGTACATAGTACTTTTTCCTAACTCTAATTCAGAATGTTCATTTTTGCATACATTTCTCATGGTTAGGGTACAGGTTGATGGGCGTGAGTCTGAGTGAACACCAGGAGTTGGTGATGGACAGGGAGGCCTGGCGTGCTGTGATTCATGGGGTCGCAAAGAGTCAGACACGACTGAGTGACTGAACTGAACTGAAGTGACTGAACCTTATTTCTGTTGCTGCTGTTCTTTTCTCTCTCTTTCTGACCACCTTATTCAAAATAGAGTTCTGCTTGAAAGTTCACTGATTCTACTTCAGCTTGAAGTCTTTGGAGGCATAACTTTCCTTTTATAATTATGTTAATATTTTAATTCTTTCAATTTTAAATGATTATCTATACAGTATTTACAGGTATAAATCACTATATTACAGATATAATGTAAATACTACACAGTATAGTAGTATACACCTATAAAGGTGTAATCGCTACTCTAAACTTCTCTAATGTTTTACCTCTGTGGTCAGGAAGGAGTTCATTACATGTATACAAAGAAAACATTTCCCCAGAATACAGTAAAGGCTCATCCTTGATGGCTAATTTTGAGAAATTTCATCCCATTACACGTACATTTACTAAGCCTACATAAAAATACAGAGACTCTGAATTACGTTGTAGGGATACAGAGATATGTAAATACATACCATCAACTCCCAGAACATTGTAGATATGGAAGTGGATTTTTTGGGGAAAGCGGTTGGTTTCACTGTGATTATTACCACAAACCATATGCTCTTTGGGGCTTCCCTGGTGGCTCATACGGTAAAGAATCTACCTGCGATGTAGGCGACCTGGATTCAATCCCTGGGTCAGGGATATCACGTGTAGAAGGCAATGGTTACCCATTCCAGTATTCTTGCCTGGAGAATTCTTTGGACAGAGGTTGCAGTCCATGGGGTTGCAAAGAGTTGGACTGGACTGAGTGACTAATACTTTCTTTTTCACTTGCATATCCTCTTACCTGTACCATTAATCATGCCACAATAACTTGGCCAATAGGAGAGATGCCTTAGGAATAAAAAGAAAAAACGAAAAGGATCATTTGAAGAGCACGTTTCTCACATTACTTTTTCTATTACGATTCAGTAAGTCTGCTAAAATAATAACTATTGATTAGCCTAGATGTGACAAATGCTAAAGTTTAAGAAATGTTTTAAGCCATTTGGCCTGTGTTTTGCTTGAAGTCTGCATCTTGTTGAGATAAAGGAAAATACAATTACGTAAAGTTTAAAAATAAAATAAAATTAAAAAAAAAAAAAAGGAAGTGCCTGAAACCATTAAGTGACCAGATTATAAACAAAAACTGCCAAATGTTATTAATTAGAAACCACATGGACAGAAACAGTTCTGCAAAAAGAAAATTGAGAAATATTTGTCCAAAATTTTGACCTTTTAGGAGAAAGTTCCCCACCTAGGGAGAAATGGATTATTTGATAGTATGTTTTATTCACACTGAATAGGATGAAGATATTAAATGGTTAACTGATATAAACTCAGTATGAAGGATAAGAAGGGAGTGTGGAGGAGGAAAGAAAGAGAAGCAGATGTTGGATCAATAAAGATTAGAAACACAGATAAGCAATTTATACTTTCCACTTCTTTTAACTCTTATGTGAACTGGCATTTAAATAGGGCAAAGTTTATTAATTCATACTATGGTACCTACATAAATTATATATATTTATATATAATTATATATAAAATTATATATATTATATATATAAATATATATATATATATTTATCGGAGAAGGCAATGGCACCCCACTCCAGTACTCTTGCCTGGAAAATCCCATGGACGGAGGAGCCTGGTGGGCTGCAGTCCATGGGGTCGCTGAGGGTCAGACACGACTGAGCGACTTCACTTTCACTTTTCACTTTCCTGCACTGGAGAAGGAAATGGCAACCCACTCCAGTGTTCTTGCCTGGAGAATCCAGGGGCGGGGGAGCCTGGTGGGCTGCCGTCTCTGGGGTCGCACAGAGTCGGCCACGACTGAAGCGACTTCGCAGCAGCAGCATATATATTTATATATGGAAACAATGAGAACAATAGTGGTGATAGTTTCTCTGCATACTCAGGCACTTTTTGGTGATAGAAAATGAGTTGTTCACACTCCTAACATGTCATCCAGTAAGATGTCAAGGCAAGTTGTTGCTTCTTTTTTTAAACAGAATAAGCTGCACAGTCTGCCATGTTTAGTCTTGCCATGGTCAGTTAAATTAACCTTGCCCTAATCTCAAGCTCTTGTGAAATGCTTACTCCAATTAGGAGCACTTAGTAATTCTCCTCAAAACCTCTCTAAAATATTGAAATGGAAGCAATGCTCACTTTCCTCCGTATACAGACACTGATGTGATTCCCCTAAAATGAGCATTTAGAAGTGGTTTTTTTTATTCCCTCCATTAGACTTTTCTATTAAAAAAAAATATGTGATTATGGTCTCTGTAGAAGAAAAAGGATTACATGAGTATTTAACTGTTTTAGATAAGAACTTAGTGTCACATAATGATTAATCTATAAAAATATTTCATCTGTTTTGATTTTGATTACTTTATTCTTTGTCAGGAAATCACTGATCTAAAACTCATTTTAACTTTGAAGAGAAAATTATGTCTCCCTTGATATTTATTGAGGTTCTTCCTATTTTAGACATATGATGAATTAGGTGTACTACAGATAAATAGGCAGGAGTTAGGGAAAAGTAGGAAATCATGGCCGTATGAACATATCTCATTCTACTACTGCTTCACAGGAGTGTGGGCTTTTAATTTTTCAAGTTTAATATGTCAGTTTTAGAACAGGAAATAATAATTCCGTTTTGTGTTGATAAATATTTTTAAAAGCTGAGTTATCAATAAAATCATTTCAAGAAAATTTTGAAAGGGAAAATCATGAAAGCATTGGCATGGATTCATTAAGCTGCCGTATTTACAGACATACTTTGTCATATCCTGGGAATGAGCAGTTTTTATATTTCATGCTCAGTAAAAAAAATAAAACATCAGTAAGATATACTGGATGCTAAAATAATGAGTTGACATATTGATTTTCTTCCTTTTCATTTGCAGTTATGTAATTTTAGGGTGTATGATAATACCAGTTATGCAGCAGAGATGGAAGTAGTCCCTTTAGATTTCTTTATGTAAGGAAACTTGTTTATCAAGATCAGTCCTCCAGTGGGGCTGATGCTCAGCAGCTATGTACTAGTGTGATCAGCTGTCACAACTAAAGGGTTAATGCCTGATAGACCAGGAGTTTCTAGGGCTGAGATACAGGCAGCTCTGTTCCATAGGTTGGTGCCTGTGCCTTACCAGTTGGTAAATAAGTTTCTTGCCTGCCTTAAAGCATCCTAGTGACACACACACACATACAACTTTGCCTGTATACTTACTTTTTGCCTTTATATGTGTCAATTCTGGCAACTTTGCTTATGTCATCTTTTCCATTGAAAACTTTATAAACTCCATCTGCAGTGTTGTTGTACTGAAGAGATCCATACAAGAAAAAATTATTTCTAAAACAAGCCATGCTTTCCAAATTATAAAATATGTAATTAACTCACTTTTGCATTTCTCAGACACTGGTTGTTCACAACTATTTTATGTGATTTGAAATATATAAGCAAATAAATTTTTACAATTACTGATTTTTAGTATTTTTATAAAAACAAGATATAAAAGGTGCCTAGAAACAAGTACTAGATGCTGAGACAAAGGAAGAAAAAATATCGGAAGCTGACATGATCCAACTCCACTATTCTTTCTTGTGATTAAGCCAGAAAGGCCGTTTTGATCACTAGTCCTGTTATACTGAGGTGAGGGGATAGGGAACAAATCCTATGAGACCATGCCGTATTTCTAGAAATTTTCTCTATGTTATGATCTTTAAAAGTGGTTACTAAAGATTAGATGGGCTTCCCAGGTAGCACTAGTGGTAAAGAACCTGCCTGCCAATGCAGGAGATGTAAAGAGAGGTGGGTTTGATCCCTGGGTCAGGAAGATCCCCTGGAGAAAGGAATGGCAACCCACTCCAGTATTCTTGTCTGGAGAATCCCATGGACAGAGGAGCCTGGTGGGCTACAGTCCATGGGATCACAAAGTCAAACATGACAGAAGTGACTTAGCATGCATGCAAGCACACAAAGATAAAATTGTTGTTGTTGTTCAGCCACCCAATTGTGTCCAACCCTTTGTGCACATGGACTGCAGCACGCCAAGCCTCCTTGTCCCTCACTCATCTCCAGAAGTTTGCCCAAGTTCATGTCCATTGCATTGGTGATGCCATCCAGCCATCTCATCCTCTGGTGCCCTCTTCTCCTTCTGCCCTCAACTGTTCCCAGAATCAGGGACTTTTCCAATGAGTCAGCTGTTTGCATCAGATGACCAAAATATTGGAGTTCCAGCTTCAGCGTCCATCCTTCCAAAGAGTATTCAGGGTTGATTTCCCTTAAGATTCACTGGTTTGATCTCTTTGCTGTTCAGTGGACTTTCAGGAGTCTTCTCCAGCACCACAGTTCAAAGGCATCAATTCTTTGGTGTTCTGCCTTCTTTACAATCCATCTCTCACAACTGTACATGACTACTGGGAAGATCATAGCCTTGACTCTATGGACCTTTGTCACCAGAGTAATGAATGTCTCTGCTTTTCACACACTGTCTGTCTTTGTCATAGCGTTCCTGCCAAGAAGCAGTCACCTTCTGGTTTCATGGCTGCAGTCACTGTCTGCATTGATTTTAGAGTCCAAGAAGAGGAAATCTGTCACCACTTCCACTTTTCCCCCTTCTGTTGCCAGGGAGGAATGGGGCTGGATGTCATGATCTTAGTTTTTTTTTTTTTAATATTTAGTTTTAAGCCGGCTCTTTCACTCTTTCACCCTCATCAAAAGGATCTTAGTTCCTATTCGCTTTCTGCCATTTAGAGTGGTATCATCCATATATCTGAGGTTGTTGATGTTTCTCCGTCTTATCTTGATTCCAGCTTGTGGAATCCAGCCTGGCATTTCTCATGATGTGCTCAGTGTATAGGTTAAACAAACAGGGTAACAGCAGACAGCCCCATCATATTCCTTTTTCAATCTTGAACCAATCAGTTGTTCTATACAGAGTTTTAACTTTTGCTTCTTGACCCCTATTCAGGTTTCTCAGGACAGGTAAGATTGTCTAGTATTGCCATCTGTTTAAGAATTTTCCACAGTTTATTGTGATCCACACAGTCAAAGGCTATAGCACAGTCAGTGAAGCAGAAGAAGTTTTTCTGGAATTCCCTAGCTTTCTCTAGGTTCTAGTGAATGTTGGCAATTTGATCTCTGGTTCCCTTCCTTTTCTAAACCTATCTTGGACATCTGGAAGTTCTTGGTTCACATAATGCTGAAGCCTAGCATGCAAGATTTTAAGCATGGGAGATAAGTGCAATAGTCTGATAGTTAGCATGTTCTTTAGTTAGCTCCTTTTTGGGAATTGGGATGAGGATTGACCTTTTCCAACCCTTTGGCCACTGCTAGGCCTTCCAGATTTGCTGACATATTGAATGCAACAATGTCAGACTTTATTTTTGGGGGCTCCAAAATCACTACAGATGGTGACTGCAGCCATGAAATTAAAAGACACTCCTTGGAAGGAAAGTGATGACCAACCTAGATAGCATATTCAAAAGCAGAGACATTACTTTGCCAA
>NW_011494832.1:4376637-4385755 GCF_000754665.1 Bison bison bison | reverse complement strand
CCGAAGAATTGATGCTTTTGAACTGTGGTGTTGGAGAAGACTCTTGAGAGTCCCTTGGACTGCAAGGAGATCCAACCAGTCCATTCTGAAGGAGATCAGCCCTGGGATTTATTTGGAGGAAATGATGCTGAAGCTGAAACTCCAGTACTCTGGCCACCTCATGTGAAGAGTTGACTCATTGGAAAAGACTCTGATGCTGGGAGAGATTAGGGGCAGGAGGAGAAGGGGATGACAGAGGATGAGATGGCTGGATGGCATCACTGACTCGATGGACGTGAGCCTGAGTGAACTCTGGGAGTTGGTGATGGACAGGGAAGCCTGGCGTGCTGCAATTCATGGGGTTGCGAAGAGTGGGACATGACTGAGCGACTGAACTGAACTGAGTTGAACTGAATGCAACACCTTGATGGCATAATCTTTTAGGGTTTTGAATAGTTCTGCTAGCATCCCTCACATCCACTAGCTTTATTAACAGCAGTGCTTCCTAAGGCCCACTTGACTTAAAGATTGGATACACAGGATTAAAAACAGGATTAGCCAAGGAAAGAATTAAAAATATTTGAGTTAAATATTAGTAACTGAATTTATTATCTCTTAATGCCTTCTTAATTGATATATAACCTTGCATTTCTAAAAACTGTAGTAAAATAGCAATAATGAACTGGAGACTATAACTATTTTGTATAGTGACAAGCGCCATCATAGTCAAAATTTCAATTCAGTAGTCAGATTAGCCTATTTATAACTCAAAACATTAAGGAACAACTAAGTTAATCACCAAATTCACATTTTTTCTTAATTTCCATACTGTCATTTCATCACTTTAGTAGATTACTAATCAGCTATTAATAATTCTATGAAAATATGACGTTGCTGATATATCAGGCTCACTGTGCTCGATTTTGGCTAAGTTTTAAATATTCATTTAAACAAATTTATAAGAAGTCTAGAGGAGGAAGAATGACATGATGAATATATTCAACAGAAATAAATAAAAATGTGGCATTACACTTGATTTTTTTAAGATGGGAAGTCAAAACTGAAAGATTGCTCAAAGCCTTAGCAGCTTGCAATCTAATTTTAGACAGCTGCATATTTAATGGAGTAGAAACTTGATTAGATGTAGGTTTCTTAATTTTAAATTTAGTTGTTAAAAATTAATTTGTTTCATGCAGATAAGTTAATTTTCCCAACTGCTGCTGCTGCTGCTAAGTTGCTTCAGTCTTGTCTGACTCTGTGCGACCCCACAGACGGCAGCCCACCAGGCTCCCCTGTCCCTGGAATTCTCCAGGCAAGAACACTGGAGTGGATTGCCATTTCTTTCTCCTATGCAGGAAAGTGAAAAGTGAAAGGGAAGTCCTCAGTCGTGTCCAACTCTTCGCGACCCCATGGACTGCAGACCACCAGGCTCCTCCGTCCATGGGATTTTCCAGGCAAGAGTGCTGGAGTGGGGTGCCATTGCCTTCTCCGAATTTTCCCAACTAGGAAAGCTAAATCCATGTGAATAGAGATTTTAAAAACTTACAGTTATGTATTCCCAGATCATAAATAGGGTTAACATACTAAGTTATAAAATTATGAATTGCCAATGCCATTATATTTATACAGTTAGAGTCTAGCAATATCGATGTTCATATTTGTTACTCACAGGATAAAACACACCAACTGTGGTAGGAATAGAGTATGGAACCGAACTCAAGAATGGATCCTTATAGCCCCACAATAGTTCTTTCAGAGTTCTCTTTTGAAACATAAAAGAGTTTGAGTTTTTGATAAATACATTGAGTATTATCTGAACAAATGTGCTTGGATAGAGGTGAGGTGTAGCCTATAAGAAAAAAAAAGCACTGTGTAAGACACCAGTTGCAGTATAGATTTTTTACAAGAAATGGATAAATAGTACATCTAAGTTTAATAAAACTTTTAATTGTATCTCTAAAATTACTGCCAAATCCTTGCAAGATTAAAAGTGTAATGTTTCTTCTATTACCTTTCTGTCTTGGTGTGAGCCACAGGAAGAAGACTTTCAAATCCTACTTTTTTAAATGATACACTTTAAATGATCTTCTCAATTCAGTTGATTATTCTATGATCTTGTCATATTTCCAAATGATTGTAATTCAGAATGTCATGAGAATACATTTTCATCAAAATTACAAATGATATCTGATAGTTCTAATCATGAAATTAAAGAGGATTCTAAAGTATTACACAGTCAATAATTTTGTGTTTACTCACTGCTACAGCCAGGTTGAGAACAGTGAATGTGTCATTCTCTGTTCCAACTGATAGCGAGGGTTCAAAGATGGCGCCTTTGGGCCGTTGGAAAGAGACTGTGTGGGTCTTAGAGTCTTGGCTTATAATATCCTTAGCTAGATAACGGACTCTGAAAAACAGAAGTGAAAATAAAATTCAGAAAAAAACATTGTCACAAATGCATTCACTCATGCAGTAAATAATTTTTTTGAGTATATAGATGGTCAGAAATTAGGCTAAACAAGTAAGTTAAAAAGATATACATGCCAAATGCTGAGTCTTGCAAATTAGTCAAGGTCGGGGAGAGGTGTCTTAGTTGTGCATAGCAGGGAAGAAAGAATGTGTGTCATTATAGGAGTTTACATAGATTCTTGGGAAAACACAGAACAGGTACAGACCCAGGCTAGGCATGGTTATGCTGGGGATAATGGCCAGGATACAATTCCACATAAGTAGGCTGAGGGACAAATAGAAGTGTAGTTAAGCAAAATAGTGTTGAAAATAGCATGTATAAGAAGAACATGGTGTAATTTTGCATATGCAGAGGTTTCAATATATTTGGTTTACAGAGTCAGAGTAAGGAGAGTGGTGGAAATAAAATTACTAAAGTAAACAAGATCTCAAACATAAAAGGTTGTACCCCATACTCGAATGTTTAGTTTTTTATCCTGAGGTTCAGGAGGAGACAGTAGAGAAGTTGAAGGAAGGGACAGTAAGAGCACGTTTCCTTATTAGATAGTCTGTTTATAGTGAACAGACTTTCCTGCACTGACTTTTCATAATTTCCAGCATTTTAATGAAAATTAAAGATACCTAATGGAATATAATTTCCACTTTACAGGTCAATTTCCCTCCATCCCTTCCTCATATATCGTATACTTATTAGTTCTGAGCTCCTGACTCTAACATCTCTAGGCAAAGTACCAACCACTTTTTTAGGAATGTGGTGAAGGGTTGTTATTATAGAAACAAAATCTTTTGCAATTACAAGATATTTACTGAGATGAAATAAGGTATACATTGCACTATTCTATATTTGATTGTCTATTATTTGAGGTTAAAATAGGTATCTATTATTATCTAAGATAAAGACTGAAAAAAAATCATGGGACTGAAATGTTTAAAATATAACAAATTAAAAAATCACACATTTCAATCAGGTATAATAAAAATGTGAAATTCATGTAGGGTAGGTATTATGAGTGTTTTTTATCCCCAACCACAGTGCCTGATACTTGGTAAGTTTTCAACAAAAACTTTTTGAACAAATAATTAATGTTTCACATTATCTCAAAAAAGAATTCAGAAAAGATAGAAATATATTTTACTGTTAATATACTTTCTTCAAGGTTTTATCATTTACTTTTCTCTGAGTCCTATAGACATGCAAAGAATATAAAAATCTGAAACAGCATCCAGGACAATCTATTATCAGTCAAATACTGTTTTCTCTTAGATAGATGTATTTTAAATTTAGATTATCTATTATTAACATTTAAAATTAAAATGCTGTAATTTTCAGGAATATTTATGTTTATAATAATTGAGATGATAGTAAAACAACTGTGAGCAAATTCTAGTTTTACTTAGTTGTACTTACAGCACTGCACTAGGATATGGCACTCACCAAGAGAAAAATCCTTTAAACTGAGGCCTGTGTTTAGAATGTACTTTTAGAAAGAGAACATAATCACTCAATTTTTGGTTTAAAAGTTAGAATACAGGGAATTCCCTGAAAGTCCTTTGGTTAGCACTTAGCAGTTCTACTTCAGGGAAGCACAGGTTTGATCCCTAGTCAGGGAACTAAAGTCCTAATTCTTGGCTAAGTTTAGTCTCCTTTCTTACTTTCATAGTTAGAAAAGTCAGTCTTGTAATTTATATAGGAGAAAATGTACACAAAAATCTTAGAGTTACCAGTTCCTAAGTCTGTGTGAACATGGTAAATCATTTCACAGCTCCTGGAAGGAACTTTTTAAGTTTACAAGATGAAACTTTCTGGCAAATTATTTCCCATTAGTTCTGATGCCTAAGGTTCTTTTTAAAAGTGTGTTAAACTGTTAAGGCATGCAAAAAAAAAAAAAAAAAGGTACAGCTTATTCAAAACAAAACTGGACAAAACAAAACTACTAACAGAATAAAAGTACCCTTAAGACCTGGAAAATAGTTTGAATAGAAATCTTTAGCAAGTATTGTAGTTATGTAAAATCAGTTTAATGCTGTGATTCTCAAATTTGAGTATGTATTGAAATCCCCAGAATATTTATCAAACTCATTACTAGGTTCAAAACCAAGTATATCTGATACATTTGATCTAAGGTGAGGCCTGAGAATTTGCATTTCTACCTAGTTCCCAGATGATGTTGATGTTGCTGGTCCAGAAACCACATTTTGAGAACCACTCATATAACCTACGTTTTAAGTTTTAGGATTATAGAATACTCTAGTTTTTAAATTTTTGATAGATTTTTAAAATTTAGCTTGCATATTTTAGAGCTGTTTTTAAAATTTTATATTTTACTTTATTTTTTAATTTTTATTTTATATAGGAGTATAATTGATTAACAATGTTGTACTAGTTTCAGTTTTACAGCAGTGATTCAGTTATATATGTACATACACACACATATAATATATACACGTCTATACGTATTATTCTCTTTTCAAATTCCTTCCCCATGTAGGTTATTACATAATATTGAGCCGAGTTACCTGTGCTATATGGTAGGTCCTTGTTTGTTATCTATTTTAGATATAGCAGTGTGGATAGTTTGGGAGCTTGGAATTGACATGCAGACGCTGCTAGAGTTGAGAACAAATGTCACAAGGGTAAAACACTGTAACTTCTTAAATATAGATCTGTAAATTGATGCTGGTAAATTCATAATAAAATCTGTATTTCTTATACTCATTAAATCCTTAGATTAGGGTTTTATTAATACATAGGCAGAAACAAATATTTCAGTGTATGTTAATGGCAAGAAAGTAATAAATACAGTTCAGTACAGTGACATTTATCAAGTGGAAGCTTTTTCAGAAATACATGTATTCAAGGAAAGAGTGCCACGTATTTGGGGGACTCACCTGTACGTGTAAGGACCTCTTTGCTTAACTTTAATTTTGCTGCTATTGACTGCCACTTCCTCTGGATTCTGCACATCAAATATCCAAAATTGTCTGTAAACGTTAGCACCTGCTTTAACCCAATTTTTAAAAGCAATTGTACCTTCTTCAAGGACCGATTCCTGTGAAAAAGAAAACAAGTTTGGGTTACTTCTTTGTAGTCAATAAGGGCACTAGTGGGAGTTGCAAACCTTCATTAGTCAATGAAAGGACTAGGCTCAAGTACTTGCGTATGAGAACTTCTGCAACCTACCACATGAAGCAGAAATGTTTTCAACACATGATGGTTGGCAGTCTCTTTTAGTTGATCTTTTACAAAGAGAATCCGTGTGTAATATTGTACACATGTCTGGTGATTGTAAGGCCAACCACTGGCAAGGTTTAGAGTGATCTTATTTCAATACTGCAATAGTTTATAACAATTTATTAAGCGAATTTTATTAAACCTTTTCCAAAAGGTTATTACCAGGTTGAACATTAGCTTTTCTACCCTCAGCAAGTTGAACTGAGGAGGCAAAACAGAACTGAGAGAAAAATCTAGTAAAAACTGGAAGTATTTTCATTTTTCATGCTGGAGCTCCTACAGCGAGTGAGACTCTCTTATGTTTTACAACCAGTTTTCCTTGAAAAATGCTCAATTGTATCTTGATGTCTCATTTCTATAGTAAGCCCAAAATAAAGACAAAATTATGTATAGAAAAAGTATTATGGCTTGTTTAAATGTAAAGGTGTTGTGAGGATGTTGAAGCTGAAATTAGTCCTAAAGAAGAATTAGATGTTAATTCCCATTTCAAGGAAGCACACAGACATATACATTATTATTTTCACATTGTAAGAATCTTAAAGACTAATAACAATTGTTTATCATGTACCCCCAAGGCACATATCTTATTAAATGTTCTTAATTAAAGGAACTTCTAAGTATTTACAGAATTGAAAAGGAATTGTGGTAGAATATACCTGGTGGGACAGAAAATATATTCATTCTAATGCTTATACATTGAATATCAAAACACAGTATAAGCATATCATGTTTTTCTTCTAAATGCTATGAATCATTTTTCCTTAATAGTTCATTTGTAGATTTTTTTTCAACTGGAAAGTGGAAATAAAAAACTGAAATGAATGCATTGAATTATCAGATGTTAGAGTTAGGGTCACCTAATCCCATCCATTTTTTTAGGGTTCTATAGAAAACAGATGTCTGATTCAATGCTGTATGACAATTTACTAGTAGATAATGGAGAATGTAAAGAATGGAGGGAAACAATAGAATGGAAAATGCTAGAGATCTCTTCAAGAAAATGAGAGATACCAAGGGAACATTTCATGCAATGATGGCCACAATAAAGGACAGAAATGGTATGGATCTAACAGACAGAAAATATTAACAAGAAGTGGCAAGAATACACAGAAAAACTATACAATAAAGATCTTAATGACCCAGATAACCACAACGGTTATCTAGAGCCAGACATCCTGGAGTGCTAAGTCAAGTGGGCCTTAGGAAGCATCACTATGAATAAAAGCCCGTGGAGGTACTCAATATGCCAGCAAATTTGAAAAGCTTAGCAGTGGCCACAGAACAGAAAAACGTACATTTTCATTCCAATCCCAAAGAAAGGCAATGCCAAAAAATGTTCAAACTATGCACAGTTGCACACATCTCACATGCTAGCAAAATAATGCTCTAAATTCTCCAAGCTAGGCTTCAACAGTACATGAACCGAGAATTTCCAGATGTTCAAGCTGGATTTAGGAAAGGCATATGCACCAGAGATCAAATTGCCAACATCTGTTGGATCATAGACAAAGCAGAGAGTTCCAGAAAAACATCTACTTTATTGACTATGCCAAAGCCTTTGACTGTGTGGATCACAACAAACTGTGGAAAATCCCTAAAGAGATGAGAATACAAGACCACCTTCTGTGCCTCCTGAGAAATCTGTGTGCATGTTAAGAAGCAACAGTTAGAACTGGACATGGAACAACAGAATGGTTCCAAATTGAGAAAGGAAAGGAGTATATCAAGACTGTATAGTGTCATCCTGCTTATATAACTTCTATGCAGAGTACATCATGTGAAGTGCTAGGCTGGATGAAGCACAAGCTGGAATTAAGATTCCCAGGAGAAATATCAATAATCTCAGATATGCAGGAGACACTGACCCTTATCGCGGAAAGTAAAGAGGAATTAAAGAGCCTCTTGATGAAAGTGAAAGAGGAGAGTAAAAAAGCTGGCTTAAAATTCAACATTCAAAAAAAAAAAAAAAATTCAACATTCAAGAAACTAAGATCAGGGCATCTGGTCCCATCACTTCATGGCAAATCGATGGGAAACAGTGAGAGACTTTATTTTCTTGGGCTCCAAAATCACTTCAAATGTTGACTGCAGCCATGAAATTAAACAATGCTTGCTCCTTGGAAGAAAAGCTATGACAAACATAGACAGCATATTAAGAAGCAAAGACATTACTTTGGCAACAAAAGTCCGTCTAGTCAAAGCTATGGTTTTTCCAATAGTCATATATGGATGTGAGAGTTGGACCATAAAGAAGTTTGAATGCTTTTATAAAGAATTGATGCTTTTGAACTGTGGTGTTGGAGAAGATTCTTGAGAGTCACTTGGACCTCAAGGACATCAAATCAGTCAATCCTAAAGGAAATCAACCCTGAATATTCATTGGAAGGACTGATGCTGAAGCTCCAATACTTTCACCATTGATGCGAAGAACTGACTCCTTGGAAAAGACCCTGACGCTGGGAAAGACTGAAGGCATGAGGAGAAGAGGACGACAGAGGACGAGATGGTTGGAGGGCATCACTGCCTCAATGGACATGAGTCTGAGCAAGCTCCGGGAGTTGGTGATGAACAGGGAAGCCTGGAGTGCTGCAGTCGATGAGGTCCCAAAGAGTCAGACACGACTGAGCGACTGAACTAGATGGAGAATCAGATCTTTCACTCCAGTGTCGTGTTGTTTACACCAGTAAACTTTGACTACTATTATTATACAAATTCTGTCCACCCTTTAGAGGGGAGACCTCTAGTCTTATTTACTTTCTTAGATTGCTTTAACTACTTTGTTCTTAGCATTCCTGTACAGACCAATTATGTGGCAATAACTCGTAAAATTATAACAATTCTTTTCTTGCTGTTTTATCATTTTTATGTTTATTCTTGAGGGAAATTAAAGCTTCTTAAAAAGCAGAAATATACTGAAAATACTTTTCATCTCCTCTCCTCAGTACCAAAATCAATTGTTTGCAATCAGTTGCAAGCAGTCTCTGTGTTCATAAAATTTTCTTATATGTGTATGTATTATGAACATGTATGTGTGTGCATGCTGAGAGAAAGAAATCTTTAATTCCTTTCTTTGTGTTCTATAGTTAATATCATAGGGAAATTTAAAAAATTATGTAAAATTACTTTTGTTATACAGTAATCTCTAAACATTTATCAAACGATGTGAACAATGTCAAGGTAATGAATTATCCTTCATAAAAACTGGCAAAACTTTGTCCTTTTTCTAAAGTCCTTTGGCAGTTTCTGCTTTCCACATTCATGGCAACTCATACCATTGACTTTTAGTTTATCTAGCAAGATTGTATAAGCCTGCTGTCTCCACATAAATTTGCTAGGAATCATAGTCTAAAATATTGTTAGAAAAAAGTTTCTACCATGCAGTCCTTAAAAAGTTGCTTAGAAATAAAGTAATATATATATATATTTATATATAAATTA
>NW_011494832.1:4359795-4376537 GCF_000754665.1 Bison bison bison | reverse complement strand
TTTTCTGGGTGCCTGATGTCCTCTGCCGGCATTCAGAAGTTGTTTTGTGGAATTTACTCGATGTTTAAATGCTCTTTTGATGAATTTGTGGGGGAGAAAGTGTTTTCCCCATCCTACTCCTCCGCCATCTTGGCGCCTTCCCCCCTTCCTTTGTTTTTAAATGGTGTTTGTATGCAGATTATAACTTTCCCAAATTGGTATTAGTCCATTAAATGAAGCTAGTAATGGTAATGATTTCAATGGTAAACAAAAACTGACCAGTACTAAAACTTGTATATATTTGTAAAATAAACAGCATTAAACTAAGTGCTCTTGAGGTAGAGGTAAGGCACTTGGCTCACTGTGGTGGTGATGGTTTAGTTGCTAAGTCATGTCCAACTCTTGTGACCCCATGGGCTCTAGTCTGCCAGACTCCTCTGTCCATGGGATTTCCCGGACAAGAATACTGGAGAAAGTAGCCATTTCCTTCTTCAGGGATCTTCCTGACCCAGGGATCAAACCCATGTCTCCAGAATTACAAGTGGAATCTTTACTGCTGGGTTTACATATAATTCAGAAATGCAACTCCTACTGTTGGCCAGTTTTTCTGACCTTTTGTTTCTACATTCAAACTCTCTAGAAAGCAAACCTGCTGTTCAGTTTTATATGTAATCTCTATAGTAATGATAAAATCTGTCTGAGCACCGACCTTTGAAATACATACTGATGTTCATATCAAATTACTTGTAAAACCTCTGTCTTATATTCTTCCAGGGAATACGTTTCCTTCAGTAACTCAACTGGATATCTTACTGTTTGCAACTTTTACTCCTCTCTTTCCCTATTTAATCCTTTTATCCCAGTGCATGCCATCACCCATCAGTTCTGTGTATTCTACCACACTAGGCCAGAGTGCCTTTTGTTAGTACAGACTGAGCAGTAATCTTTCTAAAAGGGAGTCTTAAATGGCATGAAAAAGAGCCACAAAAACAAGCCATGTGGAGGCTAAATAATATGCTTCTTAACGACTAATGGATCTCTGAGGAAATATAAAGTCACCTGAAGACAAATGAAAATGAAAACATGACAATTCAAAACTTAAGGGATGCAGCAAAGCAGTTCTAACAGAAATTTATAGCTATACAGGTTTATATCAGGAAACAAACAAAAAAATCTCAGTTAAACAACCTAACCAGACACCTAAAGGAATTAGAAAGAGAGGAATAAACAAAACCCAAAGATAGTAGAAGGAAAGAAATCATAAAGATAAGAGCAGAAGTAAATGAAATAGATACTAAAAAAAACCCAATGAAACTAAACACTAGCTCTTGAAAACGATAAGTAAAAATGATAAGCCTTTAGCTAGACTCATCAGAAAAAAAGAGAAATGGCCCAAATTAATAAAATCAGAAATGAAAAAGAAGTTACAACCAACACCACAGAAATACCCAAAATCATAAGAGATTACTATGAACAACTGTATACCAATAAAATGGATAATCTAGACTAAAAAATGGAAAAATTCTTAGAAAGATACATTCTCCCAAGACTGAGCCAGGAAGAAATAGGAAGTATGAACAGACCAATTACCAATAATGAAATTAAATCAGTAATTTAAAAACTTACAACAAAATTTGAGGATCAGATGGCTTTACAGGTGAATTCTACTAAACATTTAGAAAATAATTGAAACCTATCCTTCTCATACTATTCCACAAAATTGCAGAGGAAGGAATACTTCCAAACTCATTCTGTGGCCAGCATCACCCTGATACCAGAACCAGACAAATATATTGCAAAAAAAGAAAACTGAAGGCCAGTATCTCTGATGAACACAAATAATAAATGTTGGTGAGGATGTAGAGAAAAGGGAACCCTCATACATTGTTGGTGAGAATGTAAATTGATTCAGCAAGGGTGGAGGTGTCCACAAAATCTAAATAAAGAACTCTGTATGACCCAGCATTTCCATCCTTGGGTATGTATTCAACAAAAACAGTAATTTGAAAAGATGCATGCTCCCCAGTGGTCATAGTTGCATTATTTACAGTTGCCAAAGTATGGAAGCAACCTACATGTCCACCAATAGATGAATGGATAAAGAAGATTTGGTATCTATATGCAGTGGAATATTACTCAGACATAGAGAAAGAATGAAATTTTGCCAATTGAAGCAACATAGATGAATGTGGTTGCCATTATGCTAAGTGAAATTAATCAGACAGAGGAAAACAAATACTATATGATATTAGGAAAAGTAAAAGCGTTAGTCATGAGTCATGTCTGACTCTTTGCAGCTCCATGGACTGTCGCCCACAAGGCTCCTCTATCCATAGAATTCTCCAGGCAAGAATACTGGAGTGGGTTGCCATTCCCGTCTCCAGGGTGTCTTCCCAACCCAGGGATCAAACCCGGGTCTCCTGCATTGCAGGCAAATTCTTTACCATCTGAGCCACCAGGGAAGCTCGTGATATTACTTATAGTGGAATCTAAAAAAATACAGCAAACTAATGAGTAAAACAAAAAAGAAACAGATTCGTGGATATAGAGAACAAGTGGTTACCAGTGAGGAGGTAAGTTGGGGCAACATAAAAATAAAGGAAAATGTTTATTATGGAATTATATAAAATCATGGGTGTTCTTTGGAAGGACTGATGCTAAAGCTGAAACTCCAATACTTTGGCCACCTCATGCAAAGAGTAGACTCATTGGAAAAGACTCTGATGCTGGGAGGGAATTGGGGGCAGGAGGAGAAGGGGACAACAGAGGATGAGATGGCTGGATGGCATCACCAACTCGATGGACATGAGTTGGAGTGAACTCTGGGAGTTGGTGGTGGACAGGGAGGCCTGGTGTGCTGCAGTCCATGGGGTCGCAAAGAGTCGGATACGACTGAGCGACTGAAGTGAACTGAACTGAACTGATGAAATCATGTATGTGAAACTTTAGAAAATTTTAAAGTACTGTAGAATTTAAAGAATATTTCTTTCAATAAAAATGGTATATATGTGTACAAAAAAGCATATCAACATAATCTTTGAACATAATTAAAAGCCGCTACTTCTACTTACCTGCATACCTGTAATAGTTTTTTAATCAAAAATTGGATATTTAGATTTAATATGACAGTGCATTAGTATAGAATATGAATCATACTATGACCATTTCTCTATAATATAGAGTTTCAGTGGTTTATTATGTTGGAGACCAAAAATTGCCAGTTAAAGTGAAATACAAAAGAGGCACCCTAAGCAAAATGGGGATTAAAATGGAACGAATCAAAATGACAAGAAATATTCTTGATAGTACTTGTACCTTTTTAATTGTCTTCTCAATAAGCATGTCTCCAACTGGCATTAGAATCCCTCCGAACAGAGCCACAACTGCACCAATGACAGCACCAGTGACGAGCCCACAGTTTCGATCGCAGCCCATGTTTCTTGCAAGGAAATTCTAAGTAGAATGAGTAGATCCTATTGTAACAAAGAATATATTATTCTAATATTTGAAAACATGTTCATCTGAGATATTTTGGTTGCAACAGCATTTTTCAAAATGAGGTTGACCTAATATTGATAAATGGAATGCGTTTTGTAGCTTACAAACAAAATTTCCCTACTTCAGAATGCCCTGACAAAGGAAAATAAAAATGCCAACAGAATGGATGCTACAGACAAAAAAGACAAAAAGACATTTTTTTCAATCTTGAGAAGATAATAAAAATTATAATTTGTTATGATCTCAGGTTTTCCCTCCCTAGCTTTGTTGTGGTAGAAATACCACTATGATGATTTTATTACTATTTCTGTCCACTTGAAGAGCCATTTAGTTTTTTTAAAGAATTAATTGCATAAGTAAGGAAATAAGAAAAATTAGATTTTCCCCAAAATGTAGAAAGACTGAATTATAGGCACTTTTTCATGGCAATTTATTTATTTTTTATCCATTATGATTTCCCTCGCCTGTGCCTAATACCAAAGATTCTTCCACTGTATATTGGGATGGACAAATGGATTCACATTGAGGTCCTGATGAAATGTATATCATCATTAGTGTCACATGATTTTTCCAATGTAAACAAACACCGTACAAGGTGAAACAAATGATTCATTTTTCCTGTGGAATTTTATGTGTTCCTAAGCAAGTAGTGGGGTTTTTTATTAATTTCTTGGGGATGGAGGGTTACCTTTTATGGCTTTGGCCAGGGTGGTCATAATGCGATGAAACATTATGCGAGGAAATGTTATGTAAACCTGATAGTAATGACTAGATAATTCTCAGGTAGAATCCCCTTTGCTAAATATAATTGTACACCCCCTTACAGTTTTCATGGAACCATAAAATTAATCAATATTAATGTCCTTTGCGATTCTGACAGATGGAATATGAATTGTTCTAAACATTACTGAACTACTGTTTCTAAAATGGCATATATGTGAATATATGCCTGTTTTTGGACTATATGCTGTCATAGTCGAGAATATACCAGACCTATCCCTGAATCATTTCCCTTTATTCAAGCAGCCCCATGGCCTACAGGGAAGGGTCCCAAGAACGTCCACTGGATGATCCAGGGAATAACAGGCTCTTCAGTGTCTTCCTCTCAAAACCTTAAAACTCATTATTTATGACTTTCAAGGACCCTGAGCCCAGAGATATCAAATAATGGGCAGACTGGGTACTGCCTAGGTTCTGTCTGCTTTGTCCTAAAATTGAAGTGAAATAGTTCACACAGCACACTGCTAATAAGTCAAGTGCAAGAAAACAGTCAGTAATTTATTCTGTTGAATTGCATGGTTAGACAGTTACTACTCTAACACTGGTCTGAATCATATAAACAAAGAAAGAAGTTTTGCTGTAGCATTCCTGCATACATGTACTGAAAGGTGAGATTGAATTTGTCTACTTTTTCAAATTTTGAACTCCCTGACTCACTTTTGTTACCTTGATATAAATTTACATTGTTTTTTTAAGAATAGACAAGATATTTCACGTGAGTTTTGTCCTGCTCTATCGGCAGCTTTGCTCTCTATGGTTTCACTCACCCATGGTCAAATAAGGTCAACTGAGTGTAACTGAAACCATAGAATAAGGGGGAGTTCTACTTATGGCTTGGTGCTATCTGTGATTTCAGCCACACGAAGGTTTTAGAAGGTATCTGCCCACACCTGTGGAAAAAAGAGGGACTGCTGTACTTGTGTTCATTTATTATGCTTCAGTATCTTGTCACCATGAGTGAATGTTGCCATTCTAATCGTACTTTAACCTTATACTTCATACTACAAAATTCCAAATAGAGTTGACCCTTGAACAACACAGAAGGGTGACAGACATGGACCCTGTACACAGTGGAAAATCCCTGTATAACAAACAGTGTAGCCCTTCTTATCTGTGGCTCTGCATCCATGGATCCAGCCAGCTACATATTGTGGGTCAGGCAGTACCGTGATATTTACTGAAAAAATTCTGTGTAAAGTACACCCACAAAGTTTAAACCTATTATGTTCAAGGGTTACCTGTAGTTTTATTCACCTGCAGCAAAAGAGGGACAAACACATTATGCAAGACATACACTGAGTACATAAGAGAAAAGTTCAAGTTACTCAGCACATTCTACTCAGCTGCTTTCCCACTAATGTTTATATTCAAAAAGCAGTGTTGTTTGTATCCACTCTTCTCTCAAATGCAGCTATGTAGAGCATATAATATTTCTGCCTTATATGTTTGGTTGTCTTAATAATGTAGCTTCTTACATATTGAAATTTATTTTACCTGCTAACTTTAAGTTTTGTTTGTTATTTCTTTGTCATAAGAAACAGTAAGATATAGATATCTGTAGCAATTTATTTGGAGAAGGCAATGGCAAGCCACTCCAGTACTCTTGCCTAGAAAATCCCATGGACGGAGGAGCCTGGTGGGCTGCAGTCCATGGGGTCGCGAAGAGTCGGACACGACTGAGTGACTTCACTTTCACTTCTCACTTTCATGCATTGGAGAAGGAAATGGCAACCCACTCCAGTGTTCTTGCCTGGAGAATCCCAGGGACGGGGGAGCCTGGTGGGCTACCGTCTGTGGGGTCGCACAGAGTCGGACATGAAGCGACTTAGCAGCAGCAGCAGCAGCAATTTATTGCTTGCTTAAAGTGCTTAAATTTAGGAAAAGAAGAATAATCACAGGTTTAGGAAAGAAAACTAATTATTTGGACTTAGGTCAGGAAGGAAATGGCAACACACTCCAGTATTCTCCCTTGGAGAATCCATGGACAATGGAGCCTGGCGGGCTACAGCCCGTGGGTTTGCAAAAGTCGGACACGACTTAGCAACTAAACCACCACCACCAGGTCAAGAAGAGAAAATAAAAAGGCAGATTTGATTTATAAGGTAGAACTATCTTATACCTTTCTTGAGTCTGTAGGGAGATTAGCTCTACCATTTCAGAGATTATACATTTTATTCCTTTTGTAGAATTCACGAATATATCTACATGTGAGCTATCTTTGAAAGAACTAAGAGTTTCTCTGGTTTTTCTTTTCTGTCAAATCAATGGAGTGTTTCTGGAATGAACTTACGAGCATTATGCCTTTCCACTAGGTTAGAAATCTGGTGGCAGAAACCGAGACTGAGCTATAAGAAGCCTCTCCAATGAATAGGTCAGAATATTAGAGAAAGTTGCCTGAAAATCTGTAATAACTCAGATATGTGGATAATGCTATGTTCCCTGGGAAATGCCACCAAGGAAAAGCTTGAAGTGAGTGTTAATCGCTCAGTCATGTCCAACTCTTTGTGTGACCCCATGGTCTGTTCATGGGCTTCTCCAGGCAAGGATACTGGAAGATCCCCTTCTCCAGGGGATCTTTCCAACCCAGGGATCAAACCCAGGTCTCCTACATTGCAGGCAGATTCTTTACCATCTAAACTACCAGGGAAGCCCAAGGAAAGTCTTGGCCAGAGGTAAAATTTCCTGGGTTGTAAACTACAATACTTTAAAACAATTTCGGGTTACAGAAGTACATACTTGTGCCATCAATGAATGCCAGGACCTAGATGACCCAGTTTTAGAATTTTGGTTATGATTACTGCAACAAGCAGGTGGAATATGAATGATGAAAGTTCCTTTTTACACTTTTACATGATTTCTAGGTGTGTTTACAAAGCTATGATTCCCCAGCCATGAATAAGATGTAGATTCATATCCAGCTAGTTAAATCAGTCATTTAAATCTTGTGTTTCATCATAAGGAAACACAAGGTCATTAGACTAATACTAATTTTACACACAATCCCAGTGTATAAAGATAGTTAAAAGAAAAGCTATTCTGGTCAAAGTATGGACTCTTGAGTCATCCCCAAAGAACCCAAGGGCTCTGTGGAAAATGTTTAAATAATTAGGTCAGGGGATCTCCAACACCTTTTCTCACTGAAATTACCACAAACCTTCCAATTTACTTGTGCATTTCCATCCTATCAAAATATATGGACCTAAAATATATAATAGAAAAAAAATAGACATAAAATAATATACTTCACTAAATGATACCTCTCACATGTTAGAACTTATAACTGTTTTGGTGACAGTTTTAAAAAATTAAAACAATAAATGCATTGGACTTCATGTAGTATACTAAAGATTCTTTTAGAAACAAACTTATCTTTTAGAGTACTTTTGGAATACTTGATTACTGGGGCTGCTATAAGGTTGAGGTGATTCCCTTAAAGTCATATTGGTTTAAATAGAACTATCTGAAGCCATTTTTGATATATCCAAGATGGAAATACTATTATATATTTTTTTTCTACCTCAAGTTTTTTTACCTCAAGTTGTAAGATACTATACAGTCTACAGGAATTATACTGATTCTGGGCTTTGAAGTCAAGTAATTTAGGTCACTTCTGGGTTTTAATATTATATCATTCTCTGTGGATCAATTTTCTCTAACTGGATATGATATATATCATGTAAGCTTTCAAATGTCAGTTCAGCTCAGTCATGTCCAACTCTTTGTGACCCCATGGACTGCAGCACACCAGGCTTCCCTATCACCAACTCCCAGAGCTTACTCAAACTCATGTCCATTGAGTCGGTGATGCCATCCAACCATCTCATCCTCTGTCATCCCCTTTTCCTCCCACCTTCAATCTTTCCCAGCATCAGGGTCTTTACAAATTTCAAATGTCAAATCAGATTAAATGAGATAAAAATTCCTATCATACCATGTTGTTTTTATTTCAAATGTTATTATAACATGTTATTTTAAGCGATCATAACGGTAAAATATTATTGCATATTGACCAAGTATTATTTTTTTAAATCTAATAAACATATTTTACACAAGTAGGAATGATTATTTGCAAAACACTTGAGACTACCATAAAATCTGATGAGATGATTTGTCCTTTATAGAGAAACTAAGACTATCATACAAATAAAATTGCAGCTTCTAGCTTAGAACAGTGCTCTTTGGAACTTTCAGGTATGACTTGGGCCAGTGAACCAAAAAAAGAAAAAGAAAAACACCTTGTGATTAAATCAGAAAACAGAGAACCAATTCTTCAGGACCAAAGAATCCATAATTCAAATATATTTGAATAAACTTTGCCAAATATTTTCATGAAATACATAGGTAGCAACTATAACTTCCAAGGTAAATTACAAATTTTTCAGTACACTCTGTCCTAATACCTCTCTGGTTATAATTTTGAGATCCTTCCAGGCTACTCTGCTCTCTGGTGATTATGTTTTGGATTTATCTTTCTGGTCTTATAATGATTCTGGTAAATGAAAAAAAAATTATGTATTTTTCTTCTCAAAGTCCAGTTAACCACTGGACCTTCCAGATGATGAAATTTTTTGATCATTTTTTGAACCGATATTAAAAGCAATGTTTCTTTTACTATTTTAATACCACATAGTGAAGAAAAGACTGAAAAGTACTTGCAAAGATTTTTGAAAATACCTTTCAATATATAACTTGATAATTCTAGAAACTGAGATACAGAAAATTTATGCCATTACAGTTATGTATGAATTCCATTACTAATTAAATTATAACTTTAAATTTCTTCAAAATGATTTATCTTATTTAAATTTGGTATCATCACTCAGGAAAATAATGCACTGGTATTTGTCATAGCTTCCTAAAAAGCTAAAATCATTCATTCTGATTTGTTTTTATCATGTTACCAAGTTTTATATAATTTATACAAAATTATTAAATTTAGAATCATTATTTGAAATTAATATAATTTACCATTCCCAGTACAATTATAATAGCTTTGTTCACTTAAAAATAACATATCCAAGAACACATTGCATTTCGCCATGTAGACAAATGTCAGATTCACCAAAAATTGGGTAATTCAGATAGAAAGTTAAACCAATAACTCTAAAATAATAAATAGTTAATAATTGCATAGAAGAAAGCATGTTGCTATAAGAGTAACAAATCATTTATAGGAAATAATTCTATATTTATTTTTATTAATGCTGATTTTCATTCATAATTTAAATGAAAAATCATGTATAAATAGCTTAAGTAGACTATGAAAGTTCTGCAGTTAATCACATTGGATAGTACATTATTTTAAATATTCACAAATATGTACAGATAAACATAAGATTTTAAACAAGAAGCAAAATGCCATAGACTAGTGGACAAGGTTTTAATATTTTTTTTTACAAATAAAAGTTAAGAAGATTGATAAGTTATTAAACAATACAAACCTAATTTTTTTTAAAAAGCCTGATGACCTCAAGAAAATTCCTGCTTGCTATTGTTGTTCTGTAACTTCTTAAGGGTTTTTATATAGTAGTGTCATTTCCTACCATTTGGAAGATAGAAATCTTTTATTAAAAAATGAAAAAAAACATTGACTCACCTTTAAAAAAGGTTAAAAAGAATTTTTCAGTCAAATGCTCCAACATTTGAACAGTTAATTCTTAGTAGGATCAAATGATATTCCCTAGAAACCCTACACTGAAATCCTGATTTCAGTTTATGATTACATAAAGTTTGAAAGTTTATGCTTTAAGGAAAAAAAAGAGAGAGAAAGACAATGCCACATCTCAGTGAGTGTTTTGTTGCAAGAGAAATTTAAAGAAAAAGAAAGAAACCTACATTCATCTCAATACTGATATGGATCCTTAGAGTCTGTTTTTGTATTCTGGTGAAGATCCATCGCCCACATCTGAGATCCTCTGCAGCTCTTTGTGTGCGTGCATCACACACCGTTTTCCATCCAAGCATATCAGATACCCGAGAGACTAAAGGAACTAAACTTGCTGAGTGACCTTTAATACACTCAGTTTTATACACAATCATTATTTCAGATGATAAACTAAGACCTGGGGATGGATAGGAAGTGCAGATGAAAGAATTTTCAGTCTGACTTTCCTGTATGATATAACTTGAAAAACTCATTTCTTGAAGTTTAAATAAAGTACACTTTCCCATACAGCATTAATCTAAAGGGTGTTGAGGCTAATAACTGCAAAACAAAACTGGAGACTGTCAGTCGACAAGGATGACAAACAAACTTTAAAAAAGGAAATAGCCTATTGTTATAACTGGAAGTTCTTCACTATCATTTCTGTTAGTTTTACAGAAGTTTCGTGACCACAGAAAAATTCTTCTATGCAAACTAAAAATCATTAAATTTATCTTCAATCTCTTCAGATAAAAAGACAATCATCACATAACACTTAAATAATTCTATTTAGGATGAACTTTTAATGTAAAAAAAAAAAGTGTATACATAAGTTACTTTAAAATAAAGTCAGTATTTTAAAATCTAACCAAATAAAAGGCCTTGCACTTTGAGAGAAAGACCCTCCCAGGCGGTGCTAGTGGTAAAGAACCTGCCTGCAAATACAGGAAACGTAAGAGATGATGGTTCGATCCCCTGGAGGAGAAAATGGCAACCCACTCCAGTATTCTTGCCTGGAGAATCCTATGGATGGAGGAGCCTGGCAAGCTACAGTCCGTGGGGTTGCAAAGATTTTGCCCACAAATTTATATCCATATGTATATGGACTAGTGCATGCAGTGAATCATAACGTCTGCTACTTGCCTCTTTTAATATTCAGGTACCTTGGAGATATTCTCATATTATGAATAGTGTTAACTGTTTTTTTTTTCAATTATTGAAAAATAGTTTGTAATAAAAGTGTATTGTGTTTTAAATAACCCATATCATATTTAATGGAACTTTAAAAACAATGCTAAAAATTCATATGTGTAGTTTTATTTATGTACTTAGGCCTACTAAACAGCAAAAGTGAAATTTCTGGATCAATAATACATACTTTCTTTTGGTAGAAAGAGTATTAGCAAATTTCTTTTTATACATGTACCCAGCAGTGTTTGCGAATGCCTGTCTCAATATATCACACACACTGGTTCATACTGAACTTTATTTTTAACAAGTGCTTATTTTATTGGTAAATAATTTAGTGAAGTTTAACCTATTAATTATATGGGCATTTGTATTTTAAAGTAATTCTGCTAATATACTTGTTCATCTTTTTTTTTTTCCTTGGGGTTTGTTTGTCCTTATTAATTAACAATGAAATAGCTACTCTTTTAACATTTGACCCTTTAAAAAAGATTTTTTAAATATTTTAAACTTTATTTTTAAGATTATTTAAAATTTCAATTTTATGAAATTTAATAAATAAACTTTCTTTTATAAACGTTAATAAACTTTCTTCTAGCTTTTGCATGGTTTCAGAAAATCCTTTAGGACAGTTTTTCTCAATCAGCTGAATCATGGACTTTATCCCTTGTGAAGTGAAAGAGGAAGAGTAAAGTCCATTGTGTAATTGTAAATATTACAACATATTTAGGAAGCAGATGACAGGTGCATAAAAAAGAGTTCTAGATGGGGGATCACAGAGTCCAATTTCTGACCACAGCTCTGTTAATAATAATAGGTTTGTGAACTGAGCTTCATACAGTCATCATATTCCTGATTTTCTTTCTTGTTAAAGAAACTAACTCTAAGCCTACCTATAGTCTCAAGCTGAAGATTAAATCATATGGTAGATTTAAATTTAGGATGTAAAGATGAATGCAGATTTTATATAGTAGATAAAAATGTTTAAGTGATTCATTCTTTTTTTGTAGTCTAACAAATGAAAAGAATTTTATTATATGCTTTGCAATTCTAGATTGTATAGGCAGTCAAAGACCTATACATTTTAATGATGATATGGTCCCAGAGTTAACATGTATTGGGAGCTTACTATCTGTCAGTTATTGAAAAAAGTGTTTCACAAATGTTATCTCATTGACCTTGTATGTTCTTTAGACAACTAGTTGAGGTCACACAACTAATATATGCCAAAACAAGGATTAAAACCCCAGTCATCTGACTGAAGAGCCCATATACTTTTCTGAAAGAAAAAATATATATACGTATATAAATGAGTTCTTGGTCAATACCTAACTTTACATATTCTTTTTAAGACATTTGTACAAACTGAATAGCGGTTTTAAATAACCTGATGTTAGAAAGTTATATCTAAATTCAACAGACAAGAAATGAAAATGAGTATATTCTGTATGTGGCAAGTAATAAAATTATTTTGAGATTAAATAAAACAAATTTTATCCAAAAACCTGTAAAGTACACAATACACATACACTGTAAAGTATTTCACAGTATTAGTTACCAGTATAAAACAATAAGGTAAAATTTGTGTCATCACTTTTATCCTTGGGATAACTAATCATGGATATTTACACACACATATTTGTGCATATGTGTGTATAGCACACATAATTATGTGTGTATGTATCTATATATACATGAACACCTATATTTTCAATCACTGCCTTGTTCATTTACAGAAGTATTAAGCCAGCAGTAGGCTCTACCTGATTTATATGGTGAGTAGGGGCTTCACATGCAGGAATAAAAATAAATATATATGTATACAGTTTAAAAAGAGAATATTAAATACACAAAGCATATTAAGTACACAGTAATGCCAGTGAAAGCTTGAGAGATTAAAATTGAGGTTTCTATACAACTTTTAAAAGAAAATTTCAAGGACACTGCTAAAGATAAAATGCATAATATCAAGGTCTTTAAAGTTTAGACTTAAGCCATGTAGTCTAATGAATAAAAACACAGGATGAAAGTAAACCTACTTCATCAAAGATATAAAATAAACTTACCCGTATATTTCATAGGAGCTGTGGTGGGAGCTGTGTGTAAAAGACAGATTAAAGCGAGAGAGCCTCAGTATATGTGGATAGCTCTCATGTGGACAGAGTTAGATCAATATGTAATTTCAAAGGCTACCTAAAAATCTTGGCAGACATCATCTTTACTTGTTTGCACAGCTGACTCAACTCTCTAAGGAGAGGAAAAAAGTCATTTTTATGTTCTTATCTATATATACATACATATGTGTGTGCACACATATATCCACACATGTGCACACACAGGCAAGCTTATGTGTGTATATACCTTGTACTTCCCTTTGTTTATCTGCCTCAAATTGTATATGTAACAGGAAAATTATTTTGTCTTTTAAACTTTTTATTTTGTATTGGGGTGTAGACCATTAAGAAACAATGTTAATTGTTTGATAGTTTCAGGTGAACAGGGAAGGAACTCAGCCATACAGGTACATGTATCTATTCTCCCCCAAACCCCCCTCCCATCCAGGCTGTCACATAACACTGAGTGGAGTTTCATGTGCTTTACAGTAGGTCCTTATTGGTTATCTATTTTAAATATAGCAGTGTGTACATGTGTACATGTCCATCCCAAACTCCCTAACTATCCCTTCCCCCCATCCTTCTCCCAGTTTCTCTGTTGGTCTCTTTCTGTTTTGTAAGTACACTCATTTGTATAATTTATTTTTATGTTCTACATACAAGGAATGTCATATGATATTTCTCCTTCTCTGTCTGACTTCACCTATTATGACAATCTTCAGGTCCATCCATGTTGCTGGAAATGACATTATCTCACTCTTTTTAATGGCTGAGTAATATTCCACTGCATATATGTACCGTTTCTTCTTTATCCATTCCTCTGTTGATGGACATCTAGGTTATTTCCATATCTTGGCTATTACAAACAGTGCTGCAACGAACATTGTATCCTTTCAGATCGTATTTTTCTCTGGATATATGCCCAGGAGTGGCATTGCAGGGTTCTATGGTAGATCTATTATTTTTGGTTTTTAAGGAACCTCCATACTCTTCTCCATAGTGCCTATACCAATTTACATTCCCACCAAAGTATAGGAGGGCTCCCTTGTCTCCACATCCTCTCTGCATTTATGTAACAGAAAATTTTTGTCAGGACTGAGAAGTTAAGGTTCAAATGCTTTAGGCACTCACTCAAATAAATGATTCCGGTTTGGAGCTCGAATGCTGCCAGCTGAAGCTGAGGGTTGTCCTTGTTTGTGTTCATCCAAGCACTTCATTAGGAGTAAAGAGGCTTCTTTTTTGAGCCAACATATAACCTCTTTATCTTCCTTATATTGTGCCCATTTATCTGAAGCTCTTGAAGTATATGAAATACACATAATCCCTCTATCACTTAGCAGCCCTATTGAAAAGAAGTACTAAACTTTTCCCAATGTTAGCTTTCCAAAATTAGAATTCTGTAAGTTGCTACCCTAAGATATTGAATGGAAAAACTGTGTTCCATGCTTATGTTTAGAAAACTGGATTAAAGGAATATTGGTGGAACATATGTCATGCTTATATGTTTGGTGACTCCTCAGAAGAGCTATTTATTTTGCAACATTTCCCAAATATTTACCCAGGGGACCAAATTTTCCCATATAGTATCTGTTATCATACCCCAGAACTAGTGTTCTAAGTTATACCATTTAGTAAATGTTACTACAGGATATTTTAGTCCTTAAATATAAGGTTCTTCAAGGTTTCCAGATTATTACACAGGTAATATGTAGGCTGTTGATGACTTCAAAGAGAACTCTAAAAACTTTGCCTTTGGGAGGGCCTTTTATTATTTAAAGGTTTTTTTTTTTTTTTTTTTTAATGATAATACAACTTAGCAAACTCTCCATGGCTTAACATGACAGTAATTTCTTTCTTTCTCATAATACTTGCTGGTGAGGCTGTGCTCCACACCATCACCCAGGAAGTCATGCTGATGGGAATCTCTGCATATTGTCAGGTGTAGCAGCAGATGATAAGAACCTGAGGGCTCTGCAGTGCTTCCTAGAGAGCATTGTGTGGCACTTCCTAGGAAGCATTGCATGGAACTTCCATCCATAGACTCTCAGCCAGAATTTATTGCGTAACTGCTCTAATTGTAGGGATCTGAGAGATGCAGGAGAGTGGACAAAACATTTGGGGCCACCTCTGCCTCTGCCACAGCTGACAATAATCCTTATCTCCTTTTTTATGAATAAAATTGCCATGGCATTAACAGATTGATATCTTCTGAATTTCATAATAATCTAGATATTGTACAATGGTGAATAGAGTTTCCCACAGAATGAGGATGTATTCAATGTAAAGGAAGGTTAAATCATTAGTAAGATATTTCACATTTAAGGGAAGTTTCAGAAGGTTACATAAGGAAATTGAAGTCATGTTTAGAATTCACTTAAACGGCAGCTATGTAGTTAACAGGAAAGTGTCATGTGGTACAAAAAGTTAATAAAATAGTGCTGTTACTACTACAATCAGATGATAAAAGTTAGCATGTCAGTGCAAGACAAAGAACATAGAAAACAACTATTTCAAATATTGAGAACATTTTGTGTACCTTATTCTGCTCTTGTGTTATTTAGTCACTCAGATCAGATCAGTCGCTCAGTCGTGTCCAACTCTTTGCAACCCCATGAATCGCAGCACGCCAGGCCTCCCTGTCCATCACCAAGTCCCAGGTTCACTGACACTCACGTCCATCGAGTCAGTGATGCCATCCAGCCATCTCATCCTCTGTCGTCCCCTTCTCCTCTTGCCCCCAATCCCTCCCAGCATCAGAGTCTTTTCCAATGAGTCAACTCTTCACATGAGGTGGCCAAAGTATTGGAGTTTCAGCTTTAGCATCATTCCTTCCAAAAAAATCCCAGGGCTGATCTCCTTCAGAATGGACTAATTGGATCTCCTTGCAGTCCAAGGGACTCTCAAGAGTCTTCTCCAACACCACAGTTCAAAAGCATTAATTCTTAAGCGCTCAGCCTTCTTCACAGTCCAACTCTCACATCCATACGTGACCACAGGAAAAACCATAGCCTTGACTAGACGAACCTTTGTTGGCAAAGTAATGTCTCTGCTTTTGAATATGCTATCTAGGTTGGTCATAACTTTCCTTCCAAGGAGTAAGCATCTTTTAATTTCATGGCTGCAGTCACCATCTGCAGTGATTTTGGAGCCCAGAAAAACAAAGTCTGACACTGTTTCTAATGTTTCCCCATCTATTTCCCAAAAAGTGATGGGACCTGATGCCATGATCTTCGTTTTCTGAATGTTGAGCTTTAAGCCAACTTTTTCACTCTCCACTTTCACTTTCATCAAGAGGCTTTTTATTTCCTCTTCCTTTCTGCCATAAGGGTGGTGTCATCTCCATATCTGAGGTTATTGATATTTCGCCCAGAAATCTTGATTCCAGCTTGTGCTTCTTCCAGCCCAGCGTTTCTCGTGATATACTCTGCATATAAGTTGAATAAGCAGGGTGACAATATACAGCCTTGACGTACTCCTTTTCCTATTTGGAACCAGTCTGTTGTTCCATATCCAGTTCTAACTGTTGCTTCCTGACCTGC
>NW_011494832.1:4358711-4359695 GCF_000754665.1 Bison bison bison | reverse complement strand
TGGAACTCTCTTGCTTTTTCCATGATCCAGCAGATGTTGGCAATTTGATGTCTGGTTCCTCTGCCTTTTCTAAAACCAGCTTGAACATCAGGAAGTTCACGGTTCACATATTGCTGAAGCCTGGCTTGGAGAATTTTGAGCATTACTTTACTAGTGTGTGAGATGAGTGCAATTGTGCAGTAGTTTGAGCATTCTTTGGCATTGACTTTTTTGGGATTGGAATGAAAACTGACCTTTTCAGTCCTGTGGCCACTGCTGAGTTTTCCAAATTTGCTGGCATATTGAGTGCAGCACTTTCACAGCATCATCTTTCAGGATTTAAAATAACTCAACTAGAATTCCATCACCTCCACTAGCTTTGTTCGTAGTGATACTTTCTAAGGCCCACATGACTTCACGTTCCAGGATGTCTGGCTCTAGGTCAGTGATCACACCATCATGATTATTTTTCGTGAAGATCTTTTTTGTACAGTTCTTCTGTGTACTCTTGCCACCTCTTCTTAATATCTTATATTTCTGTTAGGTCCATACCATTTCTATCCTTTGTTGAGCCCATGTTTGCATGAAATGTTCCCTTGGTATCTCTGATTTTCTTCAAGAGATCTCTAGTCTTTCCCATTCTGTTTTCCTCTATTTCTTTGCATTCATCGCCGAGGAAGGCTTTCTTATCTCTTCTTGCTATTCTTTGGAACTCTGCATTCAGATGCTTATATATTTCCTTTTCTCCTTTGCTTTTTGCTTCTCTTCTTTTCACAGCTATTTGTAAGTCCTCCTTAGACAGCCATTTTGCTTTTTTGCATTTCTTTTCCATGGGGATGGTCTTGATCCCTGTCTCCTGTACAGTGTCACAAACCTCATTCCATAGTTCATCAGGCAGTCTATCTATCAGATCTAGGCCCTTAAATCTATTTCTCACTTCCACTGTATAATCATAAGGAATTTGATTTAGGTCATACCTGAATGGTCTAGTGATTTTCCCTACTT
>NW_011494832.1:4350581-4358611 GCF_000754665.1 Bison bison bison | reverse complement strand
CTTAAATCTATTTCTCACTTCCACTGTATAATCATAAGGAATTTGATTTAGGTCATACCTGAATGGTCTAGTGATTTTCCCTACTTTCTTCAATTTAAGTCTGAATTTGGCAATAAGGAGTTCATGGTCTGAGCCACAGTCAGCTCCTGGTCTTGTTTTTGCTGACTGTATAGAGCTTCTCCATCTTTGGCTGCAAAGAATATAATCAATCTGATTTCGGTGTTGACCATCTGGTGATGTCCATGTGTAGAGTCTTCTCTTGTGTTGTTAGAAGAGGGTTTTTGCTATGACCAGTGTGTTTTCTTGGCAAAACTCTATTAGTCTTTGCCCTGCTTCATTCTGTATTTGAAGGCCAAATTTGCCTGTTACTCCAGGTGTTTCTTGACTTCCTACTTTTGCATTCCAGTCCCCTATAATGAAAAGGACATCTTTTTTGGGTGTTAGTTCTAAAAGGTCTTGTAGGTCTTCATAGAACCGTTCAACTTCAGCTTCTTCAGTGTTACTGGTTGGGGCATAGACTTGGATTACTGTGATATTAAATGGTTTGCTTGGAAACGAACAGAGATCATTCTCTTGTTTTTGAGATTGCATCCAATTACTGCATTTTGGACTCTTTTGTTGACCATGATGGCTACTCCATTTCTTCTAAGGGATTCCTGCCCACAGTAGTAGATATAATGGTCATCTGAATTAAATTCACCTATTCCAGTCCATTTTAGTTCGCTGATTCCTAGAATGTTGATGCTCACTCTTGCCATCTCCTGTATGACCACTTCCAATCTGCCTTGATTCATGGACCTGACATTCCAGGTTCCTATGCAATATTGTTCTTTATAGCACCGGACCTTGCTTCTATCACCAGTCACATCCACAGCTGGGTATTGTTTTTGCTTTGGCTCCATCCCTTCATTCTTTCTGGAGTTATTTCTCCACTGGTCTCCAGTAGCATACTGGGCACCTACCGACCTGGGGAGTTCCTCTTTCAGTAGCCTATCATTTTGCCTTTTCATACTGTTCACTGTTGATTGTCTTAGCAGATTTCAAATGTGCAATACAGTATTATTAACTAGAGTCATCATGTCATACATGTTCAAGGCTTATTTTATAACTGAAGGTTTGTACTTTTTGACTTCCTTTCCTGACTTCACCTATGCCCACCCCTTGCCTCTGGCAACCACCAATGTATTTTCTGTATTTATGAGCTTGATTTTTTTTTTTTTTGGATTCTGTATATGAATGAGATCGTACCAATGTTTGTCTTTCTCTCTTTGACTTATTTCACTTAGCACAATGCTCTCAGGATTTGTTCATGTCATCACAAATGGTAATATGTCACTTTTTATGGCTGAATAATATTCCATTGTGTTTGTCTATCTATCATAATTTCTCTGTCCTTCCATTCCTCAGTGAACACTTGAGTTGTTTCCAGATCTTGGCTTTCATCTGTAATGCTGCAACAATATGGGGAATGCATATATCTTTCAAAATTAGTGTTTATGTTTTCTTCAAAAAATGCCCAGAAGTAGAATTCCTGAATCTTATGATATTTTTAATTTTTTGAAGAACTTCTGCTGTTTTTCCATGTTGTGTGCTCCAATTTACATTCCCAACAACAGTGCACAAGGGTTTCCTTTTCTCCATATCTTTTCCAACACTTGCTATTTCTTGTCTTTTTAATGACAGCCATTCTAGTAAGTGTGCAGTGGTATCTCATTGTGGTTGTGATTTGCAGTTCAACTACCTGTTAGGCCATTTGTATATATTTATTTCAAAAATATCTATTCAGATCTTCTTTCAATTGTTTAACCAGATTGTTTTTTTTTTCTATTCGTTAAGAATTTTTTATTCTTTATGTATTTCACACATTAGCCTCTTATCAAATACATGATTTACAAATATTTTCTCCTATTCTATAGTTAGTCTTTTTATTTTATTGGTTTCCTTTACTCTGCTGAAACTTCTGAATTTGATGTAGACCTATTTGTTTTCCTGTTGTTGCAAAATTTGAAAAAAAAAAATCAAGATTGTTGTCAAAGAGCTTACTGCATATGCTTTCTTCCAAGAGTTGTATGGTTTCAGGCCTAACATTCAAGTCTTCAGTGCATTTTGTGTTAATTTTTGTGTATGGTATAAGATGGTGGTCTAGTGTCAATTATTTACATGTGGCTGTCCAGTTTTTGCACCAACATTTATTGAAGAGATTATTCTTTCCCTGTTATATATTCTGAACTACTTTGTTGTAAATTATCGACCATATATGCATAGGTTTATTGCTGCAGTCTCTAGTCTGTTCCATTAATATGTGTCTGTTTTTATGCTAATAACATCCTGTTTTGCTTTGTAATATAGTTTGGAATATGATGTATGATGCCTCCAGCTTTGTTCTTCTTTCTCAAAATTGTTCAAAATTCAGAATTTTTATGGTTCAACAGAAGTTACAATATTAAAGCAAAAGATTCAAACACACACACATTATATTTCAGATTCATTGCCATTGTAGGTTATTATAAGATATTGAATATAGTTCCCTGTGCTATAGAGTAGGTACTTTTTGTTAATTTTATGTATAGCATCATGTATCTATTAATTCCAGATTCCCAGTTTATTCCTCCCCTCTTTCTCCCTTGGTAACCATAAGTTGTTTTTTTCTCTGTGAGTCTATATTACAATTCTCTTTCTCTGACTTACTTCTCTTAGTATGATAATCTCTAGGTCCATCCATGTGGCTGCAAATGGAATTATTTCACTCTTTTTGTATGCCTGATTATATATTCTGGTATAAATTGTGCACATTTATATTATCTAGTGTGATCATAGTTTTATGCCCTTTTGGCCTGCAAAGCCAAGTGTTCTAGACGTGTGCCTTGGGTGGCACTGGCAAAAATCAGGGCTCCAGAAAAGGAAAATAGTTCTTTCCTGAAGGATACTGGTGAGGTATAATAAGGCAGAATGAGAGATGGTATTTGCTATGTTCCACAGGCCTCTAGATAAATGCTAATCCTGAAGTCTGACCCTGAGATCAAAGCTCCAGATCAGGCAAAGAGGTCTCTTCAATAGAAAGAATGGGAGTGTTTCAATCTGTTGAATGTGCAGTGTCCTTGGCATGGCAGTCTGCCAGGAGCTGTCAGTTCAAATGTTATAGTCACATGAGAGAAACAGAAGCCACTGGCCTCTAGAGCCAGGCAATCAAGAGCTATCCCCTGGGAAGCACTCTCCAAATCCAGAGCACCAGATGTAAAAATCAAATCACCAAATCTATGTAAAAGCTCACTCTGAGAGACTTTGCCAACAAAAGTCCATCTAGTCAAAGCTATGGTTTTTTCCAGTGGTTATGTATGGATGTGAGAGTTGGACTATAAAGAAAGCTGAGCGCCAAAGAATTGATGGTTTTGAACTGTGGTGTTGGAGAAGACTCTTGAGAGTCCCTTGGACTGCCGGGGATCCAACCAATCCATCCTAAAGGAAATCAGTCCTGAATATTCATTGGAAGGACTGATGCTGAAGCTGAAATTCCAATACTTTGGCCACCTGATGCAAAGAACTGACTTATTGGAAAAGATTCTGATGCTGTGAGATTGAAAGCGGGAGGAGAAGGGGATGACAGATATTGGATGGCATCACCAACTCAATGGACATGAGTTTGAGTAAGCTCTGGGAGTTGGTGATAGACAGGGAAGCCTGGTGTGCTGCAGTCCATGGGGTCGCAAAGAGTTGGACACGACTGAGTGACTGAACTGAACTAAGAGATACTGGTTCTCCATAGCACTGCAGAGGGAGAATGTGAAATTGGCACCCACTGGCTGGAGTGAGGCAGAGGGGGAGCAAAGCATGGTGTCCAAGGTGGGGCAGGGGAGATGGCTGCTGCCTGCTAGAACAAAGCAGAACAAGAGTGTGAAGATGGTGTTGCAACCCTCTCTCCTCAGCAGGTCTCTGTGTGTGTGAAATGAGATGCCTGCCACACAGTCTGACATTTTAAGGTTAGCAATTGAGCCTCTTACATATGCATTCTGGGCGCGTCTTGTTCTGCTGCTTTTGTACCTGGCCCTGGGGCAGGTTAATCTACATATGTGAGCCCTTTAAAAGTCATTTCTCAGTTTGTTATACCTTTGTGGGTCTTGTGGATGCAAGACCCATTGACTTAGAAAGCTGTATGTTCAGGGGGTTCATCGCTGAGCTGTAGATCTTAAAACTCAGGGTGCCCAATTGTAGAGTCATACTCTTTGCTCCTTAGGAACAGCTGTGAATTTTACATTTCTTCCTGAATGTTGATAGCTGTGCTAGGTGTTGGGTTTATGGCAAAATTATGTCTCAGCCTTTGCTACCTGCTTATTGTTGGATTTTTCTCATTTGCTCTATGTATCAGTTCAGTTCAGTCGCTCAGTCATTTCTGACTCGTTGTGAACCCATGGACTGCAGCACGCCAGGCTTCCATGCCCATCATCAATTCCCAGAGCTTACTCAAACTCATGTCCATTGACTGGATGATACCATCCACCCATCTCATTCTCTGTCATCCCCTTCTCCTGCCTTTAATCTTTCCCAGCATCACAGTCTTTTCCAGGGAATCAGTTCTTCATATTAGGTGGCCAAACTACTGGAGCTTCAGCATCAATCTTACCAATGAATATTCAGGATGGATTTCTTTAGAATTGACTGGTTTGATATCCTTGCAGTCCAAAGGACTCTCAAGAGGCTTCTCCAACACCACAGTTCAAAAGCATCAATTCTTTGGCACTCTCTTTATGGTCCAACTCTCACATTCATATATAACTCCTGGAAAAACCATAGCTTTGACTAGATGGACCTTTTCTCTGCCTTTTGTCTAGGTTGATCATAGCTTTTCTTCCAAGGAGCAAACATCTTTTAAATTTCATGGCTGTAGTCACCATCTGAAGTGCTTTGGAGCCCCCCAAAAATAAAGTCTCCCACTATTTCCATTGTTTCCCCATCTATTTGCCATGAAGTAATGGGACCAGATGCCATGATCTTCATGTTTTGAATGTTGAGTTTTAAGCCAGCTTTTTCACTCTCTTCTTTCACTTTATCAAGAGGCTCTTTATTTCGTCTTCTTTTTCTGTCATGAGGGTGGTGTCATCTGCATACCTGAGATTATTGATATTTCTCCCAGCAAACTTGATTCCAGCTTGTGCTTCATCCAGCTTGGCATTTCACATGATGTACTCTGCATATAAGTTAAATAAGCAGGGTGACAATATACACCCTTGACGTACTCCTTTCCCATTTTGGAACCAGTCTGTTGTTCCATGTCTGATTCTAACTGTTGCTTCTTGACTTGCATACAGATTTCACAGGAGGCAGGTAAGGTGATCTGGTATTCCCATCAACTGACGACTTTTCCACAGCTTGTTGTGACCCTCACAGACAAAACTTTGGTGTAGTCAACAAATCATAAGTAGATGTTTTTCTGGTTTTCTCTTGCTTTTTTGATGATCCAGTGGATGTTGGCAATTCGATCTCTGGTTCCTCTGCCTTTTCTAAATCCAACTTGAACATCTGGAAGTTCACGGTTCATGTACTGTTGAAGCCTGACTTCGTGTGAGATGAGTGCAACTGTGCAGTACTTTGAGCATTCTTTGGCATTGCCTTTCTTTGGGATTGGAATGAAAACCGACCTTTTCCAGTCTTGTGGCCACTGCTGAGTTTTCCAGATTTGTGGACATATTGAGTGCAACACTTTCACAGTGTCATCTTTAAGGTTTGAAATAGCTCAACTGGAAATTCCATCACCTCCACTAACTTTGTTTGTAGTGATGCTTCCTAAGGCCCACTTGACTTCACATTCCAGGATGTCTGGGTCTAGTGCATGATCACACCATCGTGGTTATCTGGGTCATTAAGGTCTTTTTTGTTTAGTTCTTCTGTGTATTCTTGCCACCTCTTCTTTATCTGTTCTACTTCTGTTAGGTCCATACCATTTCTGCTCTTTGTTGAGCCCATCTTTGCGTGAAAATTTCCCTTGGTATTTCTAATTTTCTCTAAGAGATCTCTGATCTTTCCCATTCTATTGTTTTCCTCTGTTTCTTTGCACTGATCCCTTAGGACAGCTGCCTTATCGCTCTGGCTGTTGTTTGGAATTCTGCAATCAAATGGGTATATCTATCCTTTTCTTCTTTGTCTTTAGCTTCTCTTCTTTTCTCAGCTATTTGTAAGGCCTCCTTAGACAACCATTTTGCCTTTTTGCATTTTTTTTTCTTGGGTATGGTTTTGATCCCTGCCTCCTGTACAATGTCACGAACTCCATCCATAGTTCTTCAGCGACTCTATCAGATCCCATCCCTTGAATCTATTTGTCACTTCCACTGTATAATTGTAAGGGAATTGATTTAGGTCATACCTGAATGGTCTAGTGGTTTCCCCTTCTTTATTCTATAAGTCTAAATTTTGCAATAAGGAGTTTATGATCTGATCCACAGTCAGCTCCCTGTCTTGTTTTTACTGACTGTATAGAGCTTCTCCATCTCTGGCTGCAAAGAACATAATCAATCTGATTTAAGTATTGACCATCTGGTGATGTCCATGTGTAGAGTCTTCTCTTGTGTTGTTAGAAGAGTGTGTTTGCTATGACCAGTGCATTCTCTTGGCATAACTGTTAGCCTTTGCCCTGCTTCATTTTGTACTCCAAGGCCTAACTTGTCTGTTACTCCAGGTATCTCTTGACTTCCTCCGTTTGCATTCCAGTCCCCTATGATGAAAAGGACATCTTTTTTGGGTGTTAGTTCTAGGAGGTCTTGTAGGTCTTCATAGAACTGTTGAACTTCAATTTCTTCAGCATCACTAGTTGGGATATAGACTTGCATTACTGAGATATTGAATAGCTTGCCTTGGTAATGAACAGAGATCATTCTGTCGTTTTTGAGACTGCACCCAATTACTGCATATCAGACTGTTTTGTTGACTATGAGGGCTACTCCATTTCTTTAAGAGATTCTTGCCCACAGTAGTAGATTTAATGGTTATCTGAATTAAATTTGCCCATTCCAGTCCATTTTAATTCACTGATTCCTAAAATCTTGCTGTTTACTGGTGTCATCTCTTGTTTGACCTCTTCCAGTTTGCCTTGATTCATGAACTTAACATTCCAGGTTCCTATGCAATATTGCTCTTTACAGCATCGGACTTTACCTCCATCACCAGTCACATCCACAACTGGGATTTGTTTTTGTTTTGTTCCATCTCTTCATTCTTTATGAAGTTATTTCTCCATTCTTATCCAGTAGAATATTGGGCACCTACCAACCTGGGGAGTTCATCTTTCTGTGTCCTATCTTTTTGCCTTTTCATACTGTTAATGGAATTCTCAAGGCATGAATACTGAGGTGGTTTGCCATTCCCTTTTCCAGTTGATCACATTTTGTCAGAACTCTCCACCATGACCTATCTGTCTTGGGTGGCCCTACACGTCATGGCTCATAGTTTCATTGAGTTAGACAAGGCTGTGGTCCATGTGATCAGTTTGATTAGTTTCCTGTGAAAAAGTCAGTCACTGTTTCCATTGCTCTATGTACAGGAACTCCATAGATAGTTTTTAGGTGTTTTGTTTTAAGAGGAAATTGCTCCATATGTAGCTGTAGATATGGCTTGTTGGGGAAAAAGTGGTTTCAGAATCTTCTATGTTGCATCTTCACCTAGAACCAGAGATAAATATTATTAACAGAGCAAATACAAATAATATAGCAAAATAACACATTTCAGCAAGAAATTATTTGTAGGAGATATTTCTGAATCATAGTGACTCAGCTGTCCATCAGTTGGTTACTCCACTCATACCCCCTCCTTACACTTATATAAGCATACTACCTGTGTGATGGTTTCAGGGCTGCAGTGGGAAGACAATGAGGGAGGGGCTATGCCAAAGCCTTTGACTGTGTGGATCACAATAGACTGTGGAAAATTCTGAAAGAGATGGGAATACCAGACCACCTGACCTGCCTCTTGAGAAACCTATATGCAGGTCAGGAAGCAACAGTTAGAACCGGACATGGAACAACAGACTGGTTCCAAATAGGAAA
>NW_011494832.1:4303995-4350298 GCF_000754665.1 Bison bison bison | reverse complement strand
AGAGGAGAGTGAAAAAGTTGGCTTAAAGCTCAACATTCAGAAAACTAATATCATGGCATCTGGTCCCATGACTTCATGTGAAATAGATGGGAAACAGTGGAAACAGTGTCAGACTTTATTTTTTTGAGCTCCAAAATCACGGTAGATGGTGATTGCAGCCATGAAATTAACAGATGCTTACTCCTTGGAAGGAAAGTTATGACCAACCTAGATAGCGTATTGAAAAGCAGAGACATTACTTTGCCAACAAAGGTTCATCTAGTCAAGGCTATGGTTTTTCCAGTGGTCATGTATGGATGTGAAAGTTGGACTGTGAAGAAAGCTGAGTGCTGAAGAATTGATGCTTTTGAACTGTGGTGTTGGAGAAGACTCTTGAGAGTCCCTTGGACTGTAAGGAGATCCAACCAGTCCATTCTAAAGATCAGTCCTGGGTGTTCATTGGAAGGAATGATGCTAAAGCTGAAACTCCAATACTTTGGCCACCTCATGCGAAGAGTTGACTCATTGGAAAATATTCTGATGCTGGGAGGGATTGGGGGCAGGAGGAGAAGGGGACGACAGAGGATGAGATGGCTGGATGGCATCACTGACTCGATGGACGTGAGTCTGAGTGAACTCCGGGAGTTAGTGATGGACAGGGAGGCCTGGCGTGCTGCAATTCATGGGGTTGCAAAGAGTCGGACACGACTGAGCGACTGAGCTGAACTGAACTGAAAGGAAAAGTTGCTACTTAATAGTCAATACATATATCTCTCACACTCTTATCAGACCTTTAATTTTAAATGATTATTCAGATATCTTAGTGGCAATATGCAACATTAATATGTGTTGATATTTCAAACAAGTTCCAGAAAAGAGAAAATTTTTAGAATCTTGCTCTGTAGTCTATATCAAAAGTTTCAGATACTTAACACTTTCTCATTAACCATACTTATTTTAAGATGCTTCCTTCAGTTCCTTTCAGGCATACAGTGGTGTCCGACTCTTTACAACCCCATGGAATGCAGCACGCGGGGTTTCCCTGTCAATCACCAACACCCAGAGCTTGCACAAAGTCATATCCATTGAATTGGTGATGCCATCCAACCAGCTCCTCCTCTGCCATCCCCTTCTCCTCCTGGCTTCAATCTTTCCCAGTTTCAGGGTCTTTTCCTAGGAGTCAGTTCTTCACATCAGGTGGCCAATCTATGGGAGCTTCAGCATTAGTCTTTCCAGTGAATATTCAGGACTGATTTCCTTTAGGATTGACTGATTTGATCTCCATGCAATCTAAGAGACTCTCAAGGGTCTTCTCCAACACCACAGTTCAAAAGCATTAATTCTTCAGCTCTCAGCTTTCTTTATGATCCAACTCTCACACCCATACATGACTACTGAAAAAACCATAGCTTTGACTAGATGGAACTTTGTGGGCAAAGTAATGACTCTGCTTTTTAATATGCTATCTAGGTTGGTCATAACTTTTCAACCAAGGAGCAAGTGTCTTTTAATTTCATGGCTGCAGTGATTTTGAAACCTAAGGAAATAAAGTCTGTCACTGTCCCCATTTATTTGCAATGAAGTGATGGGACTGGATGCCATGATCTTAGTATTATGTATGTTGAATTTCAAGCCTACTTTTTCACTCTCCTCTTTCACTTTCATCAAAAGGCTCTTTAATTCATCTTCAGTTTCTTCCATAGGAAGGTGTCATCTGCATATCTGAGATTATTGATATTTCTCCCTGCAATCTAGACTCCAGCTTGTGCTTCATTCAGTCCAGCATTTCAAATGATGTACTCTGCATATAAGTTAAATAAGCAGGGTGACAATATATAGCCTTGACATACTTCTTTCCGAATTTGGAATCAGTCGATTATTCATGTCCAGTTCTCACTGTTCCTTCTTGACCTACATACACATTTCTCAGGAGGCTGGTAAGATGGTCTGGTATTCCCATCTATTTATTATTCACAGCTTGTTGTGATCCATAGAGTCAAAGGCTTTGGTGTAGTCAACAAAGCAGAAGTAGATGTTTTTCTGGAATTGGCTTGCTTCTTCTGTGATCCAAAGGATGGTGGCAATTTGATCTCTGGTGCCTCTGCCTCTTATAAATCTAATTTGAACATCTGGAAGTTCTCAGTTCACGTGGTGTTGATGTCTAGTTTGAAGAATTTGAGCATTACCTTGCTAGAGTGTGAGATGACTGCAGTTGTGTGATAATTTGAACATTCTTTCGCATTGTCCTTCTTCGGGATTGGAATGGAAACTGACCTTTTCCAGTCCTGTGGCCACTGTTGAGTTTTCCAAATTTGTGGGCATATTGAGTGCAGCACTTTCACAGTATCATCTTTTAGGATTTGAAATACCTCAGCTGGAAATCTGTCTCTTCATATAGTTTTGTTCATAGTCATGCTCCCTAAGGCCCACTTGACTTTACATTCCATGATATCTGACTCTAGATGAGTTATCACAGCATCATGGTTATCTGGGTCCTCAAGAACTTTTTTGTATAGTTCTTCTGTATATTCTTTCCACCTCTTCTTAATATCTTCTGCTTCTGTTAGGTCCATACAGTTTCTGTCCTTTATTGTACACATAGCAGAGACATTACTTTGCCAACAAAGGTTTGTCTAGTCAAGGCTATGGTTTTTCCTGTGGTCATGTATGGATATGAGAGTTGGACTATGAAGAAGGCTGAGCGCCTAAGAATTGATGCTTTTGAACTGTGGTGTTGGATAAGACTCTTGAGAGTCCCTTGGACTGCAAGGAGATCCAACCAGTCCATTCTGAAGATCAGCCCTGCGATTTCTTTGGAAGGAATGATGCTAAAGCTGAAACTCCAGTACTTTGGCCACTCCTGCGAAGAGTTGACTCACTGGAAAAGACTCTGATGCTGGGAGGGATTGGGGGCAGGAGGAGAAGGATGAGAGGATGAGATGGCTGGATGGCATCACTGACTCGATGGACGTGAGTCTCAGTGAACTCCGGGAGTTGGTGATGGACAGGGAGGCCTGGCGTGCTGCGATTCATGGGGTCGCAAAGAGTCAGACACGACTAAGCAACTGAACTGAACTTGCATGAAATGTTCCCTTGGTTTCTCTAATTTTCTTGAAGAGATCTCTAGTCTTTCATACTCTTGTTTTCCTCTATTTCTTTGCATTGATCACTGAAGAAGGCTTTCTTATCTCTCATTGCTGTTCTTTGGAGCTCTGCATTCAGATGGCTGTATCATTCCTTTTCTTCTTTGCCTTTCACTTCTTTTCTTTTCTCAGCTATCTGTAAGGCCTCCTCAGACAATCATTTTGGCTTTTTGCATTTCTTTTTTGGTGAATGATTTTGATTACCATCTCCTGTACAATGTCATGAACCTCCATCCATAGTTCTTCAGGCACTCTGTCTATCAGGTCTAAACCTTTGAATCTGTTTGTCCCTTCTACTGTATAATCATAAGGAATTTGATTTAGGTCATACCTGAATGTTCTAGTGGTTTCCCCTAGTTTCTTCAATTAAAGACTGAATTATGTAATAAAGAGTTTATGATCAGAGCCACAGTCAGCTCCCAGTCTTGTCTTGCTGACAATATAGAGCTTCTCCATCTTTGGCTGCAAATAATATAATCAATCTGATTATGGTATTGACCATCTGATGATGTTCATATGTGGAGTCTTGTCTTGTGCTGTTGGAGGAGTGTGTTTGCCGTGACTAGTGTGTATTCTTGGCAAAACCATCTAAAGGTGTTTCCTTAGATGTCTCCAATAACTAAATTATCTTCTTTAATGCTTAGAAAATGGGGTTTGTAAAACTATATTCCACTAATTACCTATCCTGTCATATATAGTACCATCTTTCCATAATGACCATAGTCCTCACCTGTGTAGACTGAATGTAGTGTTAGGGCAGAACAGTAGCTGTAGCCTTGACTTCTGGACCCGAGATCAGTCCAAGTTCAGTTCTCTCCTCTACACTGGCCTTATTTATGCTTATATTACTGTTTAGACACTCATTCTTTTCCAGAAATAAGCCCTTGTCTTTGTATTCTCCTCCCTTGCTCATGCTTATCCCTCTCAAGACATCCTCCAGGGAAGAAATCTTTACATGCAGTAAATATGAATATTTGTCATGAATACTGTCAAACAGATCAAAGAACTCCTTCCGTAAGATTTAGAGAGTCAAGTTACTATTGCTTCACCCTCTACCCTGCCAAGCTGATTAGCTCTATAACCATCTGAAAATAGCATTTTCAAATTTCACAGAGCAAATGACAAAGCTAAGTGAAATGCTGCTGCCGCTTCTAAGTTGCTTCAGTCAAGTCTGACTCTGTGTGAACCCATAGATGGCAGCCCAGCAGCTTCTCCATCCCTGGGATTCTCCAGGCAAGAATACTGGAGTGGGTTGCCATGTCCTTCTCCAATGCATGCATGCATACTAAGTTGCTTTAGTCATGTCCAACTCTGTGTGATGCTACAGACAGCAGCCCACCAGGCTTCTCTGTCCACAGGATTTTCTAGGCAAGAATACTGGAGTGGGTTGTCATTTCCTTCTGCTAAGTGAAATATTTATAGTAGCAAATTTTCAAGCACGATGAACTTTCCTCTCATAGCAGTATGCTTTTATAGCTTTACCCTTTTAAGTCATTCTGTAATAAATCTACCTAATACCAAGAACAAGACAAATAAAACTGTTACACAGGTAGTCTAATTTCACTGTGATTTAATGTGGGCATGTTTACTTCCTCATGACTAGAAAACACTTTGGTATCCTACCAAACTACAGATTCTGATTCAGTAGGTCTAGGATAGAACCTGAGATTCTGCATTTTTAAGAAGTTCACAGGTGATGCTGAGGCACCTGACTCAGATTTCACACAATGAAGTAAACAAGAGTTTAAACCGTTTGTCCTTAGCTATGTCACTCATGAAGCGCTAGTTCCTTCATGAGTGTATAGACTGGAGCATTTCAGAAATATGTGCGTATAAGCTTACTAGCATCTGAGAACAGTTGGGAAAAGAGAATAGGAGTTAATATGTAAAAATGTTAGATAAGGTCAACAATAGCTAATATATAGTTATAGTAGTAATATCAAATATCATTCAAATCATACACATTCAAAACTAAATAAATGAAAAGCAAATCATTTTTCTACTAAAGGAAGTTTTTATTTTCACAAATATTTAATAATGCAGCTACCTTTGAGCCAAGAAAAGAAAAAGCAGAGTATGCCTGTATTTTTTTGATGCCAGTATTTGGCACTAATTCATCTTTAGTTCATCAACTCAACTAGCTGTAAATAACTCAGAAAAACAAATATAGGCAATTCTGTTAGTATATGCAGAAAATCATAATGAATAGTGATTAATTAAGTGGAGTGGTTATTTATAGTTGTAGGTGACCATGAAGAGGCAGATAGAGAGAAAACAGCCACAGTGTCTCTAATACATTGAACTTCAACCAGAACACTGAACTGACAGAACACACCTGCAGCAAACTCCAGCTAGAAAGATCCTCTGTAATTCAGACCAGACATTGATAATGGGTTAATAAGATCAACAGCTTATCAAACATGTAAAAATCTAACATACAGCTATGTTTCCCCTAAGATGACACCCCCTTTAACCTCTTTTTCTGAGTACTGAAAGATCTACACATTTTCTTTTCTTCATGTGCTCGTCAGCAACAGTAAGCCTCAACCCACTTTAGGATGCCACAGATTCTCCAGTTTATGTTAACCCCTTTGCAGATGATACAGATTTTCAAACTTTAAGTTTTAAACACCTGGGTTTTTGGGGTGATTTAACAATGTTGAATAAAAATGTGCCTCTTTAAAATATGGGGCAATTTTTCAATGAAAAAAAGCAGACTAATCCATCCATGTGTACAATTATACTTGCTCTGGGGCAATTAAGTCAACATGAAGCATACTCCCCAAAATGCCGAACTCCCGCCTCAGCACACGCATGTGGAAGCACACACACACACACATCCAAACTCATTGTCATATAAAAATAACTGTCTCCTGCTTTTAAAACAGGGTATTATACTTTCTACTAGGTATTTTTAATGTATTTCATTTGTCTTTATGTATGGATTGTTTTTCCTTTTGTATATTTAAAGAATTTAAAGAAAATATGGTAAGTAATGATAAAAATTAGAATATAGTGAGTACTATGAGCTCATAAGTCAGAACCTTTCTCCCCGCCTACCAATGCAGAAGACATAAGAGGGGCAAGTTCCATCCCTGGGTCAGGAAGACCCTCTGGAGAAGGGCATGGCAACCCACTGCAAGTATTCTTGCCTGGAGAATCCCATGGACAGAGGAGCCTGGCGAGCTACAGTCCATAGGGTTGCAGAGTCAGAAATGACTGAAGCGACTTAGCACACAAATAATATGAGGTGCATTTCTTATTTTTTTTAATTTTTAAAAATTTCATATTTTCAAATATGAAGATTTAAAATCTGTGTCATTGATTGTTTATACAGTTCTATCTACCCTTAGGTGGGTATGTAATTTTTTATTCAATTCTTCTGAACTATTTCTGCTTTACATCATTCAACCCTATTTAGTTTAAGACTTAAAGAAGTATCCTTTGTATTCTTCCTAAATCAACATGTCCACAGGTATCCTAATGTAGTGAAAGTAGACTCAGTATATGAAGACAGATGGCTAGGATCTCACATGTTGTTTTGCCAAAAGTTTTACTTTCCTTTAGGTTTGATGAATTCGTTAACAAAAGAAACCACTCCTTACTCACAAATAAACAATTTCAATTTTTTTGAGTTAATTTCAATATACAGTCATTTTAAAAAAAGAAATATAAGCGATGAAGAAGTCACAGCTTATACATCACCAGATTGGGCCTATCTATATCCAGACTTGAGCAGCACTGAGAAGTCCCTCCTTAATCTGGAGCCCCAACAGGGAAAGGGTCCTGGGAAGTACATCCACCCCATGGGTGAGACTTCAGATTGAAGTTTTGGGATCTCCCATTTATAATCCCAGGCCAGCCACATGCAAACTGATAGCAAAATTGCAGTTTTGGTTTTTAACTTTTACAGTGCTGTTTGTTTCACCTCATGACTCATCAACATTTCTTAGAACCCCTTGGGGGCTCGTAAGCCCTTCAGGGGTTTAGTAGATTCCAAGATCTACTCTCTTTCCCGTATAAAATACTGTCTGACTGGTGGGGCTCACAGGTAGGCACAGAATTCAGGCAGTGTCCAGGCAGGTCAGAAACCTGCTCTCCTGCTCCTGAAGCCTGAACTACACTTTGTTCATTTTAATTTCTGTAACACATCCCCATATTTTAGGAGGATACTTTTTCTATTCCCAGGAAATGAAGGATATTACATCAGTATGTTTTGAATATTTTCAAGATTTTTCCAAAGATCCTTCCAAACTGGTGTTATCTCGGTTTGCAGTTTTGGGTATTTATTTACCCTGGCAACTGACATGACAAGATTATTCTTGATTTTAGTATCTAAACAAAGCAGTTACCAATAATTTATCCTATAAAACACAAGGCAGAATGTGGTCCATCGTCCCCTTCTGTGGGGAGCCTTTTTAGGAGGACTCGTGGTCTCTGCCGTAAGTGAACTTCTGCTTAAGAAAGCAAGACTACCTAGCAATACATCTTCTGGTAAAAAGGAAAGGTCTTTCATAATCTAGAATTTAAGTTCTGCACCTTTAAAGCATGACCAACTATCTTTTTATTTCCTTATCCCCCAACTGGCTCAAAAATTAGTTAAGGAAAAAGTTGTAAAGATTGAATTTAGAAATAATATTTCAAAAGGAAATATTAGATTCATACAGAAACAAAAATTCAGATAGAACAATTAGAAAACTAGAGTAAATATTTTGTGACACAACAGGAACTAGACAAAGTACAAGATTTTAAGGAACATCTTTTAATGTTCAAAACCAGTCTTTCTGAGGTGACAATGAAAGCAAGAAATTTTACAACAAATTACTATGAATACACATTCTACAGCTAGTAATCTTCCACATAATTTCTGTATTATCATTTACATCTCTTAGTACTAGCACAGCATTCTGAAGGTGCCAAGTGTAAGTTGTATGCAACTGAGTAGAAAGATGAAAATTTGCTCAGATTTCCAGAAGAGCTGTAGAACGTGGAAGATAGCAAAGTTCTCAAACATGTCCAAATGCATAACCATTGACAAAAATATAAGCATATATTGTTATAAATACCATGGTTATAATGCCTTGCTGATGCTGTACAAAGGATTCCGTAGAGGAAAAAAAAAACTTGAGAAATGTATAATAAATGGTTCATAGGCTAGTCATTTAGTTTACATTTTCAAATATCTTTCAAAATATTTGCTCTTCAGAGGCAATGTACTGACAGTACTGGGTCTGTGTTTTGCAGGGACACTGATGAGGGTAGTGATGTTTTCCTTTTGATGAGGAAGGCTAGTGTTCAGGGTCCAGGATTTGTGTAGAATGACCATCTCTCTGCTGAATTTAGCATTGGGAATAAATCAGTGAATCAGTACCAAGTAAAAATAAGTGGATCATGCTCAAGCCACATCTGTAGAAACTGAAGTCCATTCCATTGTGAACATGTTGAATTTTTAAAAGTGCTGGGTTTTCGTTCGAAGTGTGGAATTTAATGATGTCTTAATAATCCTTTTGAAATGTGCTGCTGCTTATGGGGGCAGGTGGGAGGGAGTGTCACCAGTTCTTGAACTGTAAGATAAGGTGTGTTTTGCAAAAATAAAGCATGAAAATCTTGACTTTTGTAAGGTGATATTAAGAAAGGTCCTGACATAGCTGGTTCATAAATGTAGAGACTCTTTTACTCCCTGGAAAGAAGAAAGATAAGGTACATATCAGAAATTCATGGGAAAATAGTTAAGACTCAAATTCTATATATTAAAGATGTTGTATTTTCTAGAAATCAGCCCAATTTATCCAGCTGTAGAGAAAATTTCTCTGATGTGCTTCACGGATAAGGCAGTTATTTTCCCATTCCAGGGTTCATGGAAGACTCCTTCCCAGCTCTCAAGAGCTGCACGCAGTCGGATGAGGAGGGTCACTCATTAAATCTGCTCTGCGTGAGCATTTCCACTCCTTGCTGTCCCTTCAGACCATCCTCTGTTTAGTGGTGTATGTACTGCTTCTTTTGAAAAGACTATTGGCTTATTCTCTTCGTGATCCATTGAATAAATCCACACCTTCATTCTCCCATCTTTACTTTATTCCCTTTGCACAGCGTCTCCTTATTTTTCAGTTGTTTATAAATCTTCCCAAAGGCATAATTAATTACAATATTCAACATGAGGCCTGTTTAAGGAAATCTATATCTGTGATTCTTCTAAATCTAGTAAATCAAGTAATCAACCTAGAAAATTTTTCTTCTCTATTTGTAAAGAAAAAAAGACATACTGTTGTATAAAGAGCAGTTACTTTCCTTGTAACAGTCAGAAGTTTAAGCCAAACCAATATACTTGTTGATAAAGACTCTCTGGAAAGTTTTCAGTCTTTTACTTTCAGCTGCATAGCTCTGCTGAATCGCTCAGTTGTGTCCAACTGATTGTGACCACATAGACTCTAGCCCTCCAGGCTCCTCTATCCATGGGGATTCTCCAGGCAAGAATACTGAAGTGGATTGCCATGTCCTCCTCCAGGGGATCTTCCCGACCCAGGAATCAAACCAGGGTCTCCTGCATTGCAGGTGGATTCTTTACCTGCTGAGCTACCAGGGAAGCCCAAGCTACATAGAGACCCAAGATGTTGGACATTCAGGGCTCATTAAGCACTGATGAAATAGGTTATGTAATTTCAATAGAGAATAATACCAAAAAATTTACAACTACTATAGTTCATTTTGAAAAGCTTATCTTCCCACTAGAACAAGTTTTGTTTTAACTTGGCTTTCAATAGATGATATTTTGGTCTATTATATAAATGGTCATATGAATTACTGTGTTTAAACATAACTTGTTACTGGATTGATGACAGGTTTTAAAGGTGATGCCATATTTCCTTTATTATAACATGAATGTATTAGCATTTTGAATACATTCTGTCCAAATAGACCATAGGCAGAATTGTTCAGTCTCCTCTTAAGGTAATATATATAGGTAGAAAGCATCAGAACAAAAGATCGAGTTGCCTTCCTCAGTCTAAGCTTTCAATCTCACAAACACACACAAAAAAATTGGTCCAAAAAGGCCAGTTTGTTTTTTAAATCTTCAATTTAACTGATTCACACTTTGAAAATAGTTTTATACTGTTAAAATGTACTTTTCTGTAATGTCTCCAAAAAACAGAAGGGATGCTGATAGATCCATGGCTACTGGAAAATCATAAATTTTTATTAGGGATTAGCTGTGAAATTCATGTAAAATGGCATGATTTAAGCACATGAAGGTCAATAATTGTCAGTGGCAGCTCCAGAATTTCTATACAGGGCAGCTTACTGTCAGCAATCTGAAAGTGGAATGAGAAGACTTGTTTTAAAATTGTGATTGGTTTTCTTCAGAGCAATTTGCTGCTGTTGTTGTTCACTTGATAAATTATGTCCAACTCTTTGCAACCCCATGAACTGGAGCATGCCAGGCTACCCTGTGCTTCACTATCTCCCTGAGTTTGCTCAAACTCATGTCCATTGAATCAGTGATGCCATCTAGCTGTCTCATCCTCTGTCACCCTCTTTTCTTCATTCCCTCAGTCTTTTCCAGTGAGTCGGCTCTTCACATCAGGTGGCCAAAGTACTGGAGCTTCGGCATCAGTCCTTGCTTTAATTTAGATTATATATATATATTTTTTCTTGTTCTTCTTCTGGGCTTCCCTGGTGGCTTAGATGGTAAAGAATCTGCCTGCAATGCAGGAGACCCAGGTTCAATCCCTGGGTCAGGAAGGTCCTTTGGAGAAGGGAATGGCAACCCATTCCAGAATTCTGGCCTGGAGAATTCCATAGACACAGAAGCCTGGCGAGCTATAGTTCATGAGGTGGAAAGCAGTAGGATACTACCAAGTGACTTTCACTTCACTTCATTTTTTTTCTTTGATATCCCAGGGAAGGAACGGTGGATAGAACCTATGGGTTAGTAGAGAATCCACTCCCCTCAGGCCATACAAATGCCATGTATGATTATTAAAGAAAGGCTTCCATTTAGAGAAAATAGGGTCTGGTATACACTCCTCTGTGTACAAGGGGACACGGGTACTAATATTTAAAATACAGAGGCCTGAACTCCCTCTTCAGTTTTGCTAAAACTCATCCATCCATATTTATCTGATTTTTCCTTTAAACTCTAATTATTTGGTTTTAGTGAGTTCAACTTTATTCTATTTTCTTGTACTCATTTAATTCTAGTTCCTGAATTATAATCATTCATCAGGGCTTCCACATGGAACATCTAGGGTGCATGTCATGATTTTGGACAGCATGTCTATATGCAGCAGCTCTGTTTTTATATTAATGTGCTATTTGCATTTAAAAATAGCATATTTTTATCCGATTTTATCTCTACCATTTAGTGACTCTTTAATTCTCATTATTTTATAGCTTATCTAATTTTACTTTTTATTTTCTTTTCCCTTATAAATTTCAGTCTTCCCAAATAGCTGCCATTTTCAGTTTCACATAACGTTTCCTAGTCAGATATATTAAATTATTTGTGATTTTTAAAATAACTATCTAGAAATAATTAAGAAATAAAAATTGAGTACATGTATAGCTTTGGTGCAGCATTCTAACTTTTCAAAGGTAACACCTTCACAGTTTAGCCCATATCCTCCCAAAATAAAGATGAAATACAGTGATCTGTTTAATATTGATAAGCCTAAGTACTCATTCAGTCTTCATTTTAACTTGCATTAAGTGTCTCAAAGTTTCAAGAATATATTAAAAATGATAGTTGACTAGACATGTTCATTAATATTTGCAGCCTAGTTTATAACTGTTTTGATAAAATGAAAACAAGTAATATTTAATGTTACTGAAGTAATATATGGTTTCTGTTATATACTTACTTAATTTACTCTCTTTGATCTGCATGCACAATATGAAATCATGAAAGCAATAAACATCACCACACCAACACTGAGCAAGACGATTTCTACCAGGCCCAGGAGGTTTATTTTCCCAGTCACTTGATTTCTGAACATTTCCGCCTTCTCATCACCAATGGTACCAGTCTGTAATCAAGTTAATAAATAGTGTTATTTGAGTAGGTTTGAGAGCAGAATACTCAAAACTCTCCACTTATGTGTATCACTTTTATCAAAACAGCACACGAATGTCAGTCATCTTTATCTGCAAGACAAGCCTGTTGGAATTCTCTTTGTATGTCAAAGAACACAGTAAATGCCCAGGTAGAATATTTAGAGAGAGAGAGAGAGAATATTCCTTCCTTTAAACATGTTATCTAGTGTTATTGAATATACTGATTTCATTGATCGGTATAGCAGTCTTACTGAAATATTCTCCAGTTTCCCAGAGGTTGCTTCTTAGTGACAGAAGGAAATGGCAAAGCTCAACTGTTTCTATCCTCTAAAGGCTTATGCAATGCATTTCCTAATTCTGTGGTTTATCGGTTCCATGATTTATATTTAAAATATCTTGTCAGGCACTAGATAGACAGCCTACATCTACTCTTAATTTGCCCATTATAAGCTTGGGTGGTTTTATTAGCACTACAAGGCTCATATTGAGTTATTTGGAGTTTAATATTTTCATGACTCTTTCCTAACACATGTACTATGACAAGAAAAATTATCTAATAAATGTATTATGAAGTATTTTTATTTTCATAAAAGTTAGACTTAAGTCTAACATAATCCTGATACTTCTGTATGACTTGTTTTAAAAAATAATTAATTATATAATTAATAATATATAAACTCACCCATAGATACAATGGAAAAACAAGTTCAAATACTGTGTGTGTGTGTGTGTATTTAATTTTCAAACATCAAAAACTTTTTCTGTATATTAAGCTTACTGTTTTTAGTGACTAATAGATAAAAATACTAACCTCATTAAGCCAAAGAATAGGGACAATATAGTTGTGCTTCAGATTCTTTAATGCTCTGTAATAAACATTGAAAATAAGTATGAAAATATATACTAATATGCTATACACATATGACAGATATTAGTAATTACTAGTGAAAATAAATGTTCAGAAATTAGTTGCTTTTACAACCTGGTTAAGTTACGTGCTTTGTTTCCCCTGTAATGAAGCATTTAAATTTTAATATTGCTGTTTCTCAGACATCTTTCCTACATACACATCTTTTTAATACAGATTTTTAAAAATATTTATTTATTTTTGGCTGCACTGGGTCTTCGTTGCCATACGTGGGCCTTTTCTAGCTGCAGCCAGCAGGGGCTACTCTGTAGTTGCTGTGCACGGGCTTCTCATTGGAGTGGTTTCTCTTGTTGTGGAGCATAGGCTCCAGGAGCGCAGGCTTCAGTAGCTGCTGCATATGGGCTCAGTAGTTACGACTCAACAGCTCCAGAGCACAGGCTCAGTTGTTGTGGTGCACGGGGTTAGTTTCCCAGAGGCCTGTGGGATCTTCCCGTATCAGGTATCAAACCAGCGTCCCTTGCAGTGCAAGGTGGACTCTTAAGCACTGAACCATAGGAAAGTCATCTAATACAGGTTTTTTAATTAGAGTGACTTTTTCTAAGTATGTATTTTTCCTTTAAACAAATTCTACCCAGGAAACTAAAATATGAATGCTGAAACTATTGTCATAAAAATATTTGGACAGTTAGCAAAGAGAGAAATACCAGAAATACTCATTCCAAAATATGGGTAAGTACCATTTCACTACACATTAGATGTAATTCTAAATTACAAATGACAGTTATAAGCATTCGATAATTATTTAATGACATTAAGCCAAACAGAAGTTGAAATTTTATTTCCATCTCCTTTGATAGATATATCCGCATCTTACAAGAAAATTTGAAAAATCGAAATAAAACTTGTTTAAGAAACTCACTCAATTTTTTTTGCTGGCTTGACCAGCATGTTGACCTGCAGCCGTTTTGCAAACCGTAAAGTAAATCCAGTTATCTAAAAAGAGAACAAACTAATTACCAACTTATTTTAAAAACATTCTTTTATAATATCCAGACCTTATTTTTGTTATGTAGGGCCTAAGGTGAAAGTGTACTACTTGAACCTGTGAAATTTGTTAATTGGACTTAATCAGACATATTGAATATTACTATGAGTATATGCATATGTGTATACAGATATATCCTTGCCCAACCTAATGTCAAGGTTTAGTTAGATTTGTGATGTTTACTTGAATTGCTTTTTGGGAATTAGTAATGACATCAACAGTAGTGAAATCTAAAACTCATTTGACAAAATATATCCTGGAATTTAAATACATACTCAGTCAGAATCCATGTGTCATCAGTATAATTTTAATGTTACTTCTGTCATCATTTAAACTAAAATATGACTACTAAAGTCCTGACATTTCATTTAGCTGTTGAAAAGGGGAATATTAATATAAATGAAAAATTGAAACTATTAAACTATAGGGACTTAATAGATTTTTCTTGACAGTAAGAAATATATTTGATCTTGCCTCAAGTGCATGTATACCCATAAAAAATTTTTAATCCCTCATGATCTACAGGGTCCCTTCATATAAGCAATATTTGCAGTTAAGAATAAAGTACATTTGAAAGAGTAACATATAAAATCATTTTAATCCAAATAGAATGATTTTCATTATTCCTGACCTTTACTGAAAAACTAAAATTATCTTGACATTTCATAAGCAACAACAGGAAGAAATCACTGTAATTTTCCTTGAAGTAAAAATAAGTAATTTATTAAGAATGGAGTACAATAAATGTGACTAAATGTGACTGATAGAAAGGAGATAATTTAATTTTTTCTTCATTTTTATAAAATCGATCAATAAAGTGTTTGCTTACAGGTTCAACATCTAAGTACGTGCTGTGTTCTTCTTCATTTGGACTTAAGCTTTCAATAGGTTCTGCAAGTTCAGGACTTCCATGTAGAAAATGAGGAAGTGAAATGTACACAGGTTTTCCTGAAAGCAAGTTTTAAGAGACAGTTGGGATAAATCATTTTCCTCATTTCATATACCACCTAGGAAAGATTTCCTTGAAAACAAAGCTTTATAATTTAAAAAAAGAAATGCAAATTTGGCTTTGAAATCTAATCAGGGGATGAGAGTGAGGGAAAATTATAGTATCTGATCACTTTTGAACAAAAATAAAATGTAAACTTCTACATCATCCTACTGACTATTTAGTTAATGTCTGTTTTTCATCCCTTAAGGTGTTTATTTTCACCTTAGGTGTTTTCAATATGTAAAGCTTAGCTACTGAACACAAAGTTACAACCATATACCCTCATGTTTCAGGCTGTAAAATGTCTTTGGACTGAGAATTTATTTAAAGAGGCTTTTCTTTCTTTATTCTCACCCACTCTAACATGAAGAAGGTAAGCAAAATAAGATAGACTCCAGATGCCATGTTTGAATCAATTTTTGTTTCAGAGACATCCTAAAATATACTTATTTTATTTACAGATTCTAGATTAGAATAAGAAAAATGTCAGATGGACAAGTTGGGATGCTCAAAGTATTCTGCAAACTATTTTCATTTTACCCTACATCTAAAAGGAGCACAGCCATTCTGCACAGCAAAAGAAATGGTCAGAAATGAAACGGGTAGGAGAAAATACTTCCAAAACACGTATCCCATAAGTGATTAACATCTAAAATATACAAGAATTCACGCAACTCAAAAAACATAAATAAACCATTTAAAAATGAGCAAAAGACCTAAAGAGACATTTTCCAAGTAGCACGGGAAGTATCGATAAGCATGATTATACCTAATAAAAACTAACTTTTGGAACACGAAAATAACTGAGACCCTGAAGCAAGACAAACATCAAAACAAAAATATCCTACCATCACTCTTACTTTCTGCCCTTATTGCTTTCTCACTTTATATTTCTGGTGGAAAGGAATCCTGGGTGAAGTTTACATTTTAAAGGATAATGCAAATTATGCCATGGATTGTGACACTGAGAACTTGTACTCACCTTCTTTGCATTTGCCAATGTCTAGCACACCATATAAGGTACAATTTTTTGAGATGATTTTTTCTGTGCAGAAACAGTGGTTGTCTGGATTTTGAAATGGAGATGCAAAAGCAAAGGATGGAAGAATAAATCTATACACAGGGATTCCTTTCAGATTTATTTCAGCTCCAAACACAGCATAGATGGACCTGAATACAGATAAGAAAGAGCTTCATTCTGGGAATCTAAACTTCGTTGTGGAAATTTGTTTTATCTTATATTTAAATTAATACTATTGCTGCCTTAAATTAGAAAAATTAGATATAATCTTATTAGAATCCTTACCTTTTAGGAAAAAAAAAACTTGCAAAATTTTAAGACACACTAGAACTTAATACTTGAGTATGAGCTATTCTTATCTTTGTTTTCAAACGCTTCTGAGAAATATTTTTGCTTGTGAATTACCGTGGAGTATTTACAATTAAGGCATTCCTCACAGTTAGTTTCGTTTATGGATTAAATATTTTCTAATCCCCAGTTGACTATTTGAAGAAATGCTGTTCTCTTCAATTTTACAGATAAGGAAAAAGATTCAGAGATATTATGCTTGCTTTATGAAACAGTGTTAAGAAACCAGGTGAGCATTCAAGGATAGACGCCAGCGCTTGCGTGATGGCTACTGGGCCCCCATCAATTTGAAAAGATGCTGTATGGTCAGTGGGGCACATGGACATGGTTCTGTGTTTGTGGTATCCTCTTCTTTACAAAGACTGGGCATGCCTTTCTAGATTTGACTGTTATCACTCTTACTGCTAATTTAGAAAAAGAATGAAAAAAGTAGTTCTTAAAAATAACAAAAAGAAACTGATTTGCATTATACACAACGTCCTTCTACATCAAATTTTAAAGACTCATAAATATATTGTGTGTGTGTGTGTGTGTGTGTGTGTGTATGTATGTATTGGTGGCTCAGTTGTGTCCAACTCTTTGCAACCCCATGGGCTGTAGCCCACCATGGTCCTCTGTCCATGGGATTCTCTAGGCAAGAATACTGGAGTGGTTTGCCATTACCTTCTGCAGGGCATAAATACATCATGAATTTCACATTGTATTTATTCTTAATAGATCAGGAAAAAAGTCCCTAAAAGTATTTTCTTTTTCTCAAATAACATGATTAATAAGCATGAGTTTCTTGGTCTGTGTTTTATCACTTAGAGAAAGAATTCTGACTTGGAAAAATACATCATTGTCTTTCTCTTACCTGCAAATATCAGAGGAGAAAAATTGCAATACCCTTGTCTTCTCAACAAAAGGTGGAAATGAGGCTGCATCTGTTTAAAAACCAAACCAGTGGCAAGGGATTAGATGGAAAGAGTGCATCTTAGACAAATCTAGAAATCTTGATTCCAGCATGGTTAAGAGAGATATAATGCAAACTGTATATATAAAATTAAAATTCTCCAGTAACTGCATTTTAAAGATGAAAAAAAAAATGTATCAAGTATATGTTGTTTAACCCCATATATCAAAAATACCATCATTTTAACATAGAAAAATTAACAAATTTCTGAAAATCCAGTGTTTATACTTACCGTATTTCAGTTTGTACTAGCTGTGTTTCAAGTGCTGCTGAATTGTGACCTGTAGCTGCTGCTGCTGCTGCTGCTAAGTTGCTTCAGTCGTGTCCGACTCTGTGCGACCCCATAGACGGCAGCCCACCAGGCTCCCCCGTCCCTGGGATTCTCCAGGCAAGAATACTGGAGTGGGTTGCCATTTCCTTCTCCAATGCATGAAAGTGAAAAGTGAAAGTGAAGTCGCTCAGTTGTTTCCGACTCTTAGCAACCCCATGGACTGCAGCCAGCAGGCTCCTCCATCCATGGGATTTTCCAGGCAAGAGTACTGGAGTGGGGTGCCATTGCCTTCTCCGATGTAGCTAGCAGCTACCATATCTAATAAGACTGTATACTATACGTAGTCATTGGTATTCTGTTTCATATTAAATTTTCCCATTCCATAAGTACAGATGAAAGTTTTTAAAAATGTCAAAATTACGTTGTTAAAACTGCAATTTTATGTTTTTAAATCTTCCATCTATCAGTAGAATAGCAATTTTTTAATCTTGAGATTCCTTTAAAACTCATTTTTGTAAATGTTGTTTGTACTTTTAATAGCGATCCATTCACCTACCCTTATGGCTGATCAATATTTTTTAAATCACTAAACAATTTCACACAAATGGTTGGAAAATGTACACATCAAACTAAAAAGGGCATTTTTTGAGCTTAGTAAATCTTTACTACGGTTGTGCTCCATAGTACACACTGGATGTAAGAAAAAATAGCTAGATAATTCCTCTGTTTGCTCCACAAATGAATATCACCAATCATGAGCCACCACTGAATGTGTTTGTTCAAAACAGTAAGACCTACCCTTCAGTTATGAATACCATACTCTTTTTCTGGTAACGGCTCTGACCTTGTGATTTTATTACATTTCACTTACATTTTTGTGATAGGTGAAATATAACAGAGGATCTCAGTGAACCTGATAGAGACATTGAGAGAATGGGATACTGAAGGTTAAATTCCCCAAATAGGTCCCTGAATGGGCCTTGCCTACAACTGCTGTCCCAACACCTTAGCCATTAATGGAAAAGAGTACATTGAAAATCTTTAAAAACCATCGGAAATATCATCAAAGATTATGTTGTAATGACACCAGTAACTACCAAGAGCCATGACCATAACATAGCTGATACTAGCAGGGCTCTCTTTTTTTAAAATACATTCAAATATAAATAAATATTTTCATTTTATGTCTTTAAACTTAATGAAGAAGATAGAGGAAGTACTTCTAAATCATGATTTAAAAATCAACTTGGATCCATTTACATTTCATTAGTCTTTTTCTCAGAGAAGGCAATGGCACCCCACTCCAGTACTCTTGCCTGGAAAAATCCCATGGACGGAGAAACCTGGTGGGCTGCAGTCCATGGGGTCGCTAAGAGCCGGACACGCCTGAGCAACTTCACTTTCACTTTTCACTTTCATGCATTGGAGAAGGAAATGGCAACCCACTCCAGTGTTCTTGCCTGGAGAATCCCAGGGACAGGGGTGCCTGGTGGGCTGCTGTCTATGGGGTCGTACAGAGTCAGACACAACTGAAGTGACTTAGCAGCAGCAGCAGCAGTCTCTTTTTCTAGTACTGTGACCAAGAATCTCCCATCAGAGTCCCTGGTCTACCCAGTCAATCTTTGCTCCTAGTTTGTTTTACTGTTATTTTCTTCTTAGATACTTTTAATTTCATGCTTGATTCTATGTATATGTTACTGTCATTAATGGATCCTCTTATTACTGTTTTAAAACTGCTCTATTTTTTGTTTTAGACTAAGATTTAAATATATTTTAAGCCCATAAGCAATAGTTTACTATTTAGGAGAAGCACACTATATTTTTCTCTTAAGGACTGAAGTGTATGCTTATGAAATTAAAGTTAGTGGTATTGGGACAGTTGACTATTTACAGAAATGAGCTACTTGGAAAGGATTTCTTCACCCATCAGCATGACTCTAAAGTGTTGTGAAGCAAATTCAGCGGTGGTTTTACTGGTGTTTTTTTTTTTTGTTTGTTTTTTTTAGCAGAGTGTAAACAAAATTAAATAAACCTGTGAAACTCAGCAATACCTTTCTGAAAATGAACGTTCTCTATGTTTCCTTCTTATTTTCTTTTATGTACTTTATGTATAATATTTTTTTCTTCATTGTGTTACATTCTTCTAAAGTGTTACCTTATCAACTTTACATGCACAATATTCTGCTTCTGCTTCTTAGTAGCTGGAAGATCACCTTTGATTTTAAATACCTAATGGTATTTTATTCCTATTACTTTTTAAAATTTTAATACTTAAACTAATAGGCATATGTGTACTTTGCTTTTCCTTAAGGAGAATAATAAACTGGATCTATCACACTCTGAATCTAAAGTCCTAGTACCTTCTTTCTTCCCAGCTCTAATTCACAGTTATTTTTGCATACATTTCTCATAGTTAGTACAGATGCAGCTGTGTTTTATTGTTGTTGTTTTCTTTCTCATTTTAATCATCTCATTCAAAATCTGTGTTCAGCCTTGAACGTCTCTGATTCTGCCTCATATCGAAACCTGCACTTGGACACAAGTTTTACTTTTGTATTTATCTTGATTTTTTAATTCTTTAAGTTTTAAACTATTCAGTTCAGTTTTGTCCGACTCTTTGTGATCCCATGGACTGCAGCATGCCAGACTTCCCTGTCTATCACCAACTCCCAGAGCTTGCTCAAACTTGTGTCCATCAAGTTGGTGATGCCATCCAACCATCTCATCCTCAGCCGTCCGCTTCTCCTCCTGCCTTCAAACTTTCCCATCATCAGAATCTTTTCTAAGGAGTCAGTTCTTTGCATCAGGTGGTCAAAGTATTGGAGTTTCATCTTCAGCATCAGTCCTTCCAATGAATATTCAGGACTGATTTCCTTTAGGATTGACTGGTTTGATCTCCTTGCAGTCCTTGGGACTCTCAAAAAGAGTCTACTCCGACACCACAGTTCAAAAGTATCAATTCTGCACTCAGCTTTCTTTATGGTCCAACTCTCACACTCATACATGACTAATGGAAAAACCATAGGTTTGACTAGACGGACCTTTGTCGGCAAAGTAATGTCTCTGCTTTTGAATATGCTGTCTTGGTTTGTCATAGCTTATATAGTATTTCCAAAACGTGCAAACAGTAACTACTACTCTAAAATATTCTACCCCCTTACTTCTGTGGCCAGGAAGGAAGTTCACTTAAGTAAAGCTTTTACGAAGCAAACATTTCCCAAGGAATGCAGTAAAGGCTTATCTTCAATGGTTAATATTCAGAAATCCCATCACATTAGACTGATATTTAATAAGCCTATATATAAGTATAGAGACTCTGAATTATGTTGTAGGGATACAAAGATAAGTAAATGCATATCCTCAACCCCCAGAACACTGTAGATATGATGGAAGATTTGTGGGAGAAAGAAGGTGGTTTCATTGTGATATTACCACAAAACAGATGTCCTTACCTGTACCATTAATCAGGTCACAATAACTTGACCAATAGGAGAGATTCCTTAGGAATTAAAAAAAGAAAAAGAAAATGATCAGTCTCATTTCAGGAGCACCTTCTCATATTACATTGTCTATTATGAGTCAGTATTTCTGCAGAAATAATAACAATTAATTAGACTAGATGTGACAGGTGCTAAGTTTAAGAAATGTTCTAAGTCATTTGGTCTATGTATTGTTTGAAGCCGGCATCTTGTTGAGATAAAGGAAGAGCTTGATAACACTAAGTAGCTAGATTATAAAATAAAAGCTGCCAAAATTTGGTAGTTAGGAACAACTTGGAAAAGATAAAGTTCTGCAAAAAGAAAATTTAAAAACACGTATCAGACATTTAGATGTCTACTTCAAGAAAGTTTTTTGTTGTTGCTCCAGTGGGAGAAATGGAGTATTTCATATTATGTTGAAGTGTCCAGCTGAGGAGGAAGATACTAAATGGTTAACTGATATAAACTCATTATGAGAGAAAAGAGTAGAATGTGGAAAAGGAAAGAGATGTTTGATTAATAGAGATTTAGAAACATGTAGAAAATCAATATATACTTTTCCTCTCAACTCTTGCATGAGCTGGCATTAAAGCAGGATGAAGTTTATTAATTTATATTCTGGTATCTACATAAAATATACATGTGTGTGTATATTTATATATGGAAATAATGAAAACAACAGTAGTTACAGTTTCTCTGTATGCTCAACCACTTTTTGGTGATGGAAAAATGGTTTTGTGACTCTAACATACCATCCAGTAAGATGTCAAGGCAAGCTATTGCTTCTTTTTTAAACAGAATAAGCTGTCAGTCATGTTCAGTCGGTTAAGTTAACCTTATCATAATCTTAAATGAAATTTTTACTCCAATTTGGAGCATTTAGTAACTCTCCTTAAAAACTGGTAATATTGAAATGCAAGAAATTCTCACTTTCCTCAATATACAGAGATGTGATTTCCCTAAAATGAACATTTAGAAGTGTTTGTTTTCCTCCATTAGAATTTTCAAAATGATAAAAGACTGTGAACTCTGTAGATGAAAAGTCTACATGAGTGAGTATTTAACTGTTTTAGGCAATTTTTAGGGACACACTCAGTGTGAAGTAATGGTTACTTAATCATAAAAATATTTCATCTCTTTTGATTGTGATCACTTTATTCTTTGTCAGGAATTACTGATCTTAAAACTGTAATTTCAACTTTGAGGAGAAAAGCTTTTCCCCATTGATGTTTATTGGGCTTCTTTGTATTTTAGCTAGATGACAGATTAGGTGTACTGCACATAAACAGGCAGGAACTTGGGAGAAGTAGGAAATCATGGGTATGTGAACACATCTCATTCTACTACTACTTCATAGGAAGTGTACACTTTATTTTCAGGTTTAATATGTCAGTTTTGGAACAGGAAATAATAATTCCATTTTTTGCATTACAATGGTTTAAAAAGCTGAATTATCAATATAGAAAATTATTTCAGGAAAATTTTTAAGGGACAAGTCATGAAAATGTTCACATGGATTCATTGAACATTCATCTTTATAGGTACATTTAATCATCTCCCTGGAATGAATGATGTTTTTTGACATGCTCAGTTAAAAAAGAAACAGTAAGATGTCTGTATTCTGACTTGCTAGATGATGAGTTGATATATTGATTTTCCTCATTTTCATTTATGTCATTGTTGCGTGTAAGATAATACCGGTTATGCAGCAGAGATGGAAGTAGTCCCTTTAGATTTCTTTATGTAAGAGAACTTGTTCATAAAGGTGAACCCTCCAGTGGGGCTGATACTCAGCAAAAATGCAGTAGTGTGACCAGTCATTACAACTAAAGGATTAATGCCTGGTAGACCTAGGGAGTTTCTAGGGCTGAGATACAAACAGCTCTGTCCCACAGGTTGTGCCTGTGCTTTACCAGCTGGTAAATAAATTTCTTGCCTGCCTTAGAGTATCCTAGTGACACACACTTTGCCTGGATACTTACTTTCTGCCTTTGTATGTGTCAATTATAGCAACTTTGCTTATGTCGTCCTTTCCATTGAAAACTTTGTAAATTCCATCCGCAGTATTATTGTACTGAAGAGATACAAGAAACAGTTACTTCTACAACAAACCATACTTTCCAAGTTATTAAATATGTAATTAACTCACATTTCTCAGTGGTTGTTCATAATTATTTCATACGATTTTAAATATACATGCAATAGTTTCAAAATTATTGGTCTTTAATATTTTAAAAAGACAGAATACAAAAGGTGACTAAAAATAAGTGCTAGATGCCGAGACAAAGTAAGATAACAAATGCCAAAGCTGTCGTGATCAAATTCTAGCGCTCTCTGTTTTATTTAATCCAGAAAGGCCATTTTGATCACTACTCCTGATATATTGAGGTGAGGCGAGAGTGAACAAAACCTATGAGAAAAATGACCAATGTCTGGACATTGTCCAATGTTATGATCTCTAAGTAGTTACTAAGACGAAGTGCACAAAATTAACAACAGAATTAGCCGAGGAAAGAAATAAGAATATGTGAGTGAAATAATAGTAACTGAATTTATCTCCCTTAAGGCTTTCTGTATTCATATTTGATTGATATATGAACTTGCAACGCTAAAAACCATCTAAAGTAAAATAACAATGAACTGCAAAATATAATTAATATCTCATATAGTGCCAAAAGGAATCACAGTAAAATTTTCCATGCAATAGTCACCTTGTCCTATTTGTAATTTAGAACATTCTGCCATAACTAAGTACATCACCAAATTCACTTTTTATCTCCAAACTGCCATTTCATGAGTTTGTAGATAGAAGTTCTTATCAGCTCTGAGCACTGCACTCACTCACAGAAGTTCTTACCAACTAAATCCGAGAGAATACAACATGCTGATGTATCAATCTTGTGTACAATTTAAGGTGACTTTTAAATTTACACTGAAACAATTTTTAAAGAATGATATGATGAATATAATTAACAAAAATAAAATACAGCTTAAACTTTTTTTTTTTTAGACAGGAAACCGAAACCAAAAACAGTATTCAAACTCTTAGCACCTTATAACCTAATTTTAGACAATTGCATATTTATCTAGGAGTGGAAACTTGATTAAATGGCCACTTCTTAATCTTAAACTTAATTGTCAAATTCAGATAAGTAAATTTTCCCAACTAGGAAAGCTAAATCCATGTGAGGTAGAGATTTTTTAAAACTTATGGTATGTATTCTGAGATCTGAAATAGGGTTTAACACACTGAATGATAAACTTATGAATTGCCAATGTGATTATATTTATCCAGTTAAAGTCTAACAGTATCAACATTTATAATTGTTACTCACAGGATAAAACACACCAATTGTAGTAGTAATAGGATATGGAACCAAATTCAAGAATGGATCCGTATAGCCCCACAATAGTTCTTTCAAAGTTCTGTTTTGAAACATAGAAGATTTGGACTTTTTGATAAATGAATTGAGTATTCCTTGCATAAATGTATTTGGATACAGCTGTGGTGCAGCCTGCAAAAAAAAAAAAAAAAATCATGGTTTAAGACACCAACTGCAATATCACTTTCTTAACAAATAAATATAAATACAAGAATTAAACTGAATAAAACAATTTCCAGCTATCTTTAAAATGACTGCCAAATCTAGCCAGGACTAAAGTATATTATTTCCTCATCTCTTAATGATTACATTTTTCTGTGGTTGTGTGGGCCACAGGAAGAGGAGTTTCAAAGTTAAGTCCTACTTTTTGACAAATTTTACTTATTTATTTCATTAGTGATTTATTTTGGCTGTGCTGAGTCTTCATTGCTGTGCACGCTTCTCTCTAGTTGCCTTGAGCAGGGCCAGTCTCTAGTTGTGGTGCACGGGCTTCTCATTGTGGTGGCTTCTCTTGGTGCAGAGCATGGACTCTCGGGTGTGCAGACTTTAGTAGCTGAGGCATGTGGGCTCAGTGGTTGCGGCTCCCCAGCTCTAGAACACATGCTCAACAGTTGCGGTGCACAGGCTTAGCAGCTCTGAGGCATGTGGGATCTTCCTGGACCAGGGATTGAACTCATGTCTCCTGCATTATCAGGTGGATTCTTTATCACTGAGCCACCAGGGAAGCCCCATAAATCCTTTTTAAAATGATACACTCTAAGTGGTCTTCTAATCAGTCTTCAGTTGTTTATTCTATCATCTTGTCATCTTTCCAAATGATCGTAATTCAAAATAATAACATAAGAAAGCATTTTTATAAAAATGAAAAAAAAAAAGATATCTAATTGCAGTTTTAATCATGAGATTATTTACAGTTGGGTTCTAGAGGATTTCAAAATCAGTAATTTTGCTGTTGTCTACTCACTGCTACAGCCAGGTTGAGAATGGTGAACGTGTCATCCTCAGTTCCAACTGATAGCGAGGGTTCAAAGATGGCGCCATTGGGCTGCAGGAAAGAGACCGTGTGGGTCTCAGGGTCCTGGGTTATATTTTCTTTGGCTAGATAACGAACTCTGAAAAACAGGAGGAACTAAAACTCAAAAGCATTGTTTCAAATGAATGTCATTCATTCTTGCAACAAATAATTTTAAGTACATAGACTAGACTGTGTCAGAAATTATGCTAAACAAGTAGACCAAAAGGATAAGCAAGCTGATGGTGAGACTCTAGCAAATTAGAGAAGGAAGGTCTTAGATGTACATACCAGGGGAGAAGGAATACATGTTATTATAGGAGGTTACACAGATTCTGTGAGAAGACAGAATAGGTACAAACCCAGGCTTGGGATGGTTATGGTAGGATAATGGACAGGATACAATTCCATATAAGTGGTTTGAGTGAAAGATAGAACTTTAACTTGGTAAAATATGGTAGAACATATAGGATAAGTAAGAACATTGTAAATAACATGTTTCAACATGGTTGGTTTACAGTGTCTGAGGAAGGGGGTGGTAGAAAACACAGCCACTGAAATGAGCAATATTTCAAAGACTAAAGGATTGCATTCTACATTCAGATGTTCACCTTTTATCTTGAGGGTGAGGGGAAAATACAGAAGTTGAAGCAGGGGAATATTATGAGCCCATTTTCTTATATTAGAAGGACTGTTCAAAGTAAATAGCCTTTCTATCACTGGCTTGGCTATAATTTTCATTATTTTAATGAAAGTTAAAGATGGCAATGGCACCCCACTCCAGCACTCTTGCCTGGAAAATCCCATGGACGGAGGAGCCTGGTGGGCCGCAGTCCACGGGGTCACTAAGAGTCAGACAAGACTCAGCGACTTCACTTTCACTTTTCACTTTCGTGCATTGGAGAAGGAAATGGCAACCCACTCCAGTGTTCTTGCCTGGAGAATCCCAGGGATGGGGGAGCCTGGTGGGCTGCCGTCTATGGTGTCACACAGAGTCGGACACGACTGAAGCGACTTAGCAGTATCAGCAGCAAAGATAACTAACAATATATTTCCACATCACAGATCAATTCCTCTCCAACCCTACCCCATGTATGGAATAGTTACTAGTTCTGAGCTCCTGGCTGTAATCTCTAGGCAGAGTACCAACTACTTTCTAGGAATGTGGTGAAGGGTAATATCATGGGAAAAAAATATTTTGTACATACAAGATATTTACTGAGATGAAATAAGGTGTACATTATTCACTGCTCTATCATATATCCGAATGTCTCTATCACGTGATCTAATAGTTATTTGTTGTTATCTAAGATAAAAATTGACAAAATATGGGACTGAAATAGAAAAAACAAAACCAACCAGAAAAGCCTGACCTGATTTCAATCAAGTATAATAAAAATGTAGGTTCCTATGCCATAGGTATTATGAGTATTTTGTATCCCCAAGCAGTGTCTGGTACATGGATAAGTTCTTGGTAAATAGTTTTGAATGAAGAAATTATTTTTTACATTCTTTAAAAAGAGAATTCACAAAAATATGGAAATATATATTATTTCTAATACAATTTCATCAAGCTCTTTATTGTTTATTCTCCTTGGAGTAGTGTAGACATACAAAGAATATAAATACGTGAGACATCATCCTGGAGAATCTATTACTAATCAGTTACTCTTTTATATTAGATAGTTATATGTTAAAATGATATTACATATTCATATTTAAAATTAAAATAATTTTCAGGAACATTTATATTTATATAATTGAAATAATAGCAATATAAGTAAGTGTAAGTAACTGAAAGTCACTCATTGGTGTCTGACTTTTTGCGACCCTATGGACTATACAGTCCATGGAATTCTCCAGGCCAGAATACTGGAGTGGGTAGCCTTTCCCTTCTCCAGGGTATCTTCCCAGCCCAGGGATCGAACCCAGGTCTCCCGCATTGCAGGTGGCTTCTTTACCACCTGAGCCATAGTTGTGACCCAAATTGTAGTTTACTTAGTTGTACTTACATTATACCAGCAGATGGCACTCACTAACAGAAAAAAAATCCTTCTAACTGAGGTCTGTGTTTACAATGTACTTGAAAAAGAGATTATAAGTACTCAAGTTTTTGTTTAAAAATTAGAATGTACACAGGTTTTACAGAGTGTTGGTTAATAAGGTTAAAGGGAGGAAATTGCTTCATATTTTGTTTTCCATGTACTCCTGGCAAAGCAAAGTAATTAAAAAATTAATGTTCTATCTGAGAATATTCTGAAGGAGTTACCAGGTCTTCATAGAGATGATATACATAACTAACATCTCAATCCAGGAAGTTTCATGCTTTGACTCATGTCACACCCTGTCAAAGTTTCATCAAGCTCACTTCAGCAGCTAAAAGGCAAATAAGCCTGTGTGGTTCTGTTGAGGAGGGACATCCTCTTCCACTTCCAATTTCAACTGAATTCAGGGTGTAATTGATAGGAAGTAAATTCACCTCAGCACATGGAAGACTCTCAAACTATTAACTTTTTCTGAAAGGTAACCATTGTTTTTCCCATTATTTAGGGCATCTAGGTAGACAGTAAGGATTCCTTTGGCAACATCATAAAACATCATGAGATTCCTTTAGAATTGTTATATAAATTTGAGTTTGTTTACATACTTTAGCTGAAAATCCAACTTCTCCAACCCTCACCTCATTGCTTCTCCAAGTAAATGAATTATATCTAATCCACTCTATTTTTATCATGAAGGTTTTAGCCTCCAAGAATAAGATATGTATCTTATCACCTATCCAGAGCAGGACTGGGACAGGATTCTATATTATGATTGTTTTTTACATTCCACAATGAATACCCTTAAAAGTAAAAACATAACCCCCGACACACAAACAAGCAAAAAAATTAAGCAAAACCTGTGATGAGACAGATCTCAAATACCACCTATTTTCTCTTATCACATGTATTCAGTTCTCTCAGGGTATGATTTTTAATCTGTTATGGTTTGGCGGTTTAGTCGCTAAGTCATGTCTGGCTCTTGAGACCTCATGGACTGTAGCCCGCCAGGCTCCTCTGTCCATGGGGTTTCCTGGGCAAGAATACTAGAGTGGGTTGCCATTTCCTTCTCCAGGGGATCTTCCCAACTCAGGAATTGAACCCAGGTCTCCTGCACTGCAGGCGGATTCTTTAACAACTGAGCTATAACGAAGTTTAGTCAGTTATACTTAGATTGTATTAGGTCATACGTGAGTTCTAGATTTTCAGAGTACATGTTTTTTGGAATAAGATATTCAGATATCTTATTATATCAGGTTTTTGATAGTTATCTAAGAAGTATAAGACTGAAAAAAATTTTTTTTAATATTTCTGAAAGTAAGATTATTTTCTGTAACAATGAAAACCAAGACTTCTTTGACCGAGTTGTGAATAGTCATAGACATATGTCTGAAGACAGGAGATGGGGATAATTATTAGGATGGAATAGTACCATGGCACTCTACAGCTTATATATTATGTTACAGCAGCAGGCATCACCCTCCCAACTACTGTTACTTCATTATATTTGAGCAAGAGTTGCTGATATAGAAATAAATTAATGCATGGAGAGGAAAGAAATTATATAATTATAGACTACCTAAAACAAGTAAGAAAGTAAAACTATGAATTATAAATCTTTACAAATATGAACTTTTGTGATAATACTTGATTATTGTCTATAACTAGTTGTAATTATCCTTGAAAAATCATATTTATATAGCAAATGATACAACAGGACTTAATTCTGTTCCCATATGGGGTCTATAAATGTCCTAATACCTGGCTAAGGTTAGTGTTTTTAGCACTTCAATCTATAATTTTGATAGGGGGAAAATGTATGCAAATATCTAGGAGTTACCAGTTTCCAGGATTTTGTCATTGTGGACAAACCATTTAACTTACCTGGTGTCAGTCTGATTTTTAAATTTACAAAATGAAAAGTTCTGGCTAATTATTTCCCCCTACATCTGATGGATCTTAGATTCTATTCAAAATGTGTTAAACTGTTAAGGCATGTAGATAAAGGTATTTTTTATTCAGTCTTTGTACTGGAGAAAATATAAGAATGAAACTACTGCATAAATACACTCTTAAGACCTGAAAAATAGTTTGAATAGAAATCCTAAGCAGGTATTTTACTTACATAGAAGTTTAATGCTGTGGTTAGCAAAACTGACTATGTACTACAATCACCCAGAGTATTTGTAAAACTCATTACCAGTCTCAAACCAAGGGTCTCTGATTCACTTGGTCTAAGGTAGGGCCTGAGAATTTGCATTTCTGCCTAGTTCCCAGGTGATGCTGATACTGCTGGTCCAGGAGCCATACTTTTAAAACTACTCATGTACCTACACTTTTCAATTTTAAGATTTTAAAATACTCATTTTTTTAATTTTTGATAGATTTTTTTCTATTTAGATGCATATTTCAGAGTTTTTAAAACATATATGCCACAAGTATAAAACACATGTGACTTGTTACATGTAGGGTAGTTAACTGATGCTGGTAAATTCATAATAAAACCTGTTTTTTAATTACCATTAAATCCTTAGATTAGGATTTTATGTAGGCAGAAACAAAATATTTCCATATATATTAATGGTAAGAAAATAATAAGTACATTTCAATACAATGACATTTGTCAGGTGGAAGCTTTTTCAGAAATACCTGTGTTCAAGGAAAGAGTGCCACATATTTTGGCGACTCACCTGTATGTGTAAGGACCTCTTTGCTTAACTTTAATTTTGCTGCTGTTAACTGTCACTTCATCTGGATTCTGCACATCAAATATCCAAAACTGTCTGTAAACATCTGTGCCTGTTTTAACCCAATTTTTAAAAGCAATTGTGCCTTCTTCAAGGACAACTTCCTATGAAAAAGAAAATGTTTGGGTTATTTTTTTGTAGCCAATATGGGCACCTGTTGGGAGTTTAAAATTTTTCGTTAGTCAGTGAAAGACCAAGCTGAAGTATCCTGCTCATGAAAACCTTTGCAACCTGCCACATGCTTGCAACAGAAATGTTTTCAACACATTATGGTAGCAATCTCTTTCAGTCAGCCTTTTACAAGGAAAATCAGTATGTAATATTGCAAACATGTCTGGTGATTGTAAGCCAACCATTGGCAAGCTTTAGAGTGACCCTATTTCAAAATTGCAATAATTTGTAACTATTTATTAAGCAAGATTAAAGCATTTCAAAAAAGTACTTATCAGGTTGAATATAAATTTCTAATGTACTGTCAATGATTCAGACTGAAGAGGCAAAATGGAAAAACAGAAAAATCTAGTGGAATTAGAAGTTTTCTCATTTTCTTCAGAATTTGGATACTTCAGGGGAAAGTCAGTTAACATTTGTTAAGAAAAACACAGCTTTGATTTCTCCCTTTCAAAACCCTGATCAATGAGGCTTTCCTCTCAGTACATTTGCATAAACCTATTAGTACATGTTTCCAAGATTACAGTAGTCTAATTCATTATTATTAGGTTAATACTTTAAAAATAAAAGATGAAATACAGAAGTTTTCTTTTCTTTTTTTGTGAAATCAGAAAATCCAACATTAGAAGTATCTACTAGTTTAGGTATCTTTTAGTATGGATATATAAGTATCTATTAATAGTTTAGGAGCTGAGACAGAATAGAGAGTCACCAAACCCTTTAAAGTCAATTTTATTATCTGTAAAGTGAGGGAGTTACCATAGATGCTCTCCCAGGTTCCTTCCAAGGCTTTTACTCTCTGAGCAAGAAGCCTATGGCGCTCTAGCAGCTAATGGAGACAAAGGTGACTTTGTGGCAGGCAATGTTTCCAATTAACTACCTTGGAAGGAACACATACTCAGGTGTAAAGCTCCAGCTTACCCTTTTACTGCTAGAGGAAGAGGAAGGAAAGCATTTCACAGAAAATAAGCCTTAAAAAACCCACAAGAACAATGTCACCTGTTTGTTTAGTTCACCAGGAAGCATCAATTCATAGAATGATGGATCAGAAAAGGACAGTGAACATGAGCACATTTCTAGGAGAGCATGCTGACACTCTGAGAAACCAGGTATCTGGCCCGAGGGTCACTGAGGCAAATGCCTAGTGGCAGAATCACCATGAAGATCCTAATCTTGACCCTTAGGCTAGTCCTCTTTTACACCGAGTTACTATTTTTTGTTCCTGTCACCTCTGCACTTAGTTGGTAGAAGTCAAAGTGAATTAGCAATCTTCAGGATACTTGACTTATTGCTTAATGGAGAGAAAGAGAGAATTCCTTAGAGAAGAACAGGGCATCAACTAAAATGTCATTACAAAATCCTGTGCTGTCACAATCCTTTTACACTGGGTACATTGCGACTGTTAAAGCAGTGTGAGACCTTAGTACTTTTAACAAGCAATTGTCCTTGAAGATTGCCTTATTACTCCTAAAAAGTCTTAATTCCATAGCAAACCCAAATCAAGACAAAATTATGTATAGATAAGTATTATGGCTATTCTAAATGTAAAGGTGTTTACTGTAAATGAGCAGGGTTTTGAAGCTGAAATCTACATGGAAGCTGCAAGCTATTTTCATTTACCCGTTTCAGGAGACATTATGAGAGGAGAACACACATGAACATATACACATGCACATTATTGCTTTCGCACTGTAGAATCTTAAAGACTAGTATAATATCAATTGTTTATCATTACTTCTCAATACACATATTTTATTTCAATAATGTACTTGCTGCTGCTGCTGCTGCTGCTAAGTCACTTCAGTCGTGTCTGACTCTGTGCGACCCCAGAGACGGCAGCCCACCAGGCTCCCCCGTCCCTGGGATTCTCCAGGCAAGAACACTGGAATGGGTTGCCATTTCCTTCTCCAATGCATGAAAGTGAAAAGTGAAAGTGACGTCGCTCAGTCGTGTCCGACGCTTAGCGACCCCGTGGACTGCAGCCCACCAGGCTCCTCCATCCATGGGATTTTCCAGGCAAGAGTACTGGAGTGGGATGCCATTACGTTCTCCAAATAATGTACTTGGTGGGACAGAAATCTCCCTAAGGCTTGTGCATTTTATATAAAGAAACATTGTAACTGTATCATGTCTTTCTTCTAAGGGCCATGAGTTACTTTGTCTTATTTGTCAATCTGGAGATAACTTTTTTAAATGGGGAAGTTGAAACACAAAGAGTTGAAATGACTGCATTGAATTTCTAGCTTTAGAGTTAGGGTCATCAGTGTCAGACTTTATTTTTCTGGGCTCCAAAATCACTGCAGATGGTGACTGCAGCCATGAAATTAAAAGACGCTTACTCCTTGGAAGGAAAATAATGACCAACCTAGATAGAATATTCAAAAGCAGAGACATTACTTTGCCAACAAAGGTTCGTCTAGTCAAGGCTATGGTTTTTCCTGTGGTCATGTATGGATGTGAGAATTGGACTGTGAAGAAGGCAGAGTGCCAAAGAGTTGATGCTTTTGAACTGTGGTGTTGGAGAAGACTCTTGAGAGTCCCCTGGACTGCAAGGAGATCCAACCAATCCATTCTGAAGGAGATCAGCCCTGGGATTTCTTTGGAAGGAATGATGCTGAAGCTGAAACTCCAGTACTTTGCCCACCTCATGCAAAGAGTTGATTCATTGGAAAAGACTCTGATGCTGGGAGGGATTGGGGGCAAGAGGAGAAGGGGACGACAGAGGATGAGATGGCTGGATGGCATCACTGACTCGATGGACGTGAGTCTGAGTGAACTCCGGGAGTTGGTGATGGACAGGGAGGCCTGGCGTGCTGCAATTCATGGGGTTGCAAAGAGTCAGACACGACTGAGCAACTGATCTGATCTGATCTGAACACCATCCATTTTTTTTTAGTAGTGGAAGTGGGTCCTAGAAAAACAGATATCTAATTCAATGTTGCACAATAATTTGGTAGTAGGTAATGGTGAATCCGGCATTTCACGCCAATCTTGTTTGGTTTTTATAAACCACAATTTGTACAGAGACAGAGAAAAATATTGAATCAGTCATAATAGGAATGAATTTCTTCTGATCCTAAGACTACGTAGGTACTAGAAATTTGTATAGACCTCTTTGACTATCAAGACTAAATATATCATAAGGTCCTCTTAAAAAGGAGCTTAAGTTCTTTGTGACTTTAAAAGGCCTTGATTTTAAATTGACTTTGGACTGTCTGGCCTATTTTGTGGATCTTTCAGTAAATTTGAAATACAAAGGTGAAATTATATGTACAAAAAAAAGTAATATAATTGAAGATCCTCTCCCTTGGCTGATACATACATCAGTATCTATCCCTGACTTTAAGTGTTCAGAGTATTTAGCCCTGGATTTAAGCTTAATGACTCTAGTGTGGCATGGTCTTCAGCTGAGTTGAAAGCCATTTACTTTGAAAGTTCTGTTTTGCTACATTAATTTGAAGGCAGATGTCTGGGACTGTAATACCCTCTATCTAGTCCTGTGGTCACTTGGGAAAGCAGTACTCATCCACATGATGGGCAACTTTAGTCTAACTATGTTCCTTTGAATGAACTATATAGAATACATATGCAGAAAATAATATTGTCCCACTTCTCAAGGTTCTTATATAGTACTGAAAGATGGAATCATATAAAGCAGATTTTAATCTATGAATAGATTTCCTTACCCTACTACCAACCTGACTAAGTATATTGGCTTCTTTACTCAAAGCCTAGAGTGAAAAGTGAAAGTGTTAATCGCTCAGTTGTGTCCGACTCTTTGTGACTGGATGGATTGTAGCCCATCAGGATCTTTTGTCCATGGAATTCTCCAGGGAAGAATGTAAGAGTGGGTTGCCGTTCCCTTCTCCAGGGGATTTTCCTGATCCAGGGGTCGAACCTGGGTCTCATGCATTGCAGGCAGATTCTTTACTGTTTGAGCCTCCTGGGAAGCCCAGAGTGAAGTGGTTAACAATGAAATAGATGCTATGAGTTTGATTCCCAGTTTGATCATATGCTAACCATTTAAACTTGGGCAGGTTATTTGATTTCTTGTACCTCAGCTTCCTTATTTATAAAATAGGGATAATAATAATATTGGAAATAATATGAGGTTGAATTATATGAAATTAATATTTCTGAAAGTCAATATAGGTGGAATATGGTATAATTGTATTATTTATTTCATTCATAGCATTCCTGCCTGAACCAGTCATGTGGCAATAACTCATGTAAAATCCTGTGACACTTCTGCTATTTAATCATTTCTATATTTATTCTCCATCCAGTGAAATCAAAACTTCCCTAAAAAGCAGAAACATACTGAAAAGAGTCTTTATCTTCTTCACTCACTACCACAATTTGTTCTGTTTAGAACCAGTTACAAGCAGTCTTCCTATGATCAAAACATTTTCTCCTATGTGTATACATGCTGAGAGAAAGAGAAAGCAAGGATTAGAATATTAAAGCCAGTTGTGCTAACAGTCAAAAAGTGGTTTTGGTCTCAGGTTATTATCAAGTCATCACTTAAGCCTCAGACTAACAACTGGTGGAATTGATTACATATAATGTGTTTCTGAAACTCAGGAAATCAGCCTCCAAGTGTTTATGTAAGAACCTAAAATGGGAGAGTTTTTATTTGGCATGAAAAGTATACTATGTTGATATTAAATTGGGCTGGAGGAAGAAAAGTACACATGCTGACTTGCTGTTTCTTAAAACATTTTTAAGTGATTTTATTATTGGAGTTAATATGCAAATACATGTTTAATCCATGTTTTACTATTTAAATTTAGAATTTATTTTATATTATTTCATGTTCTCATATATTAATATTAAATTTAGAGCAAATTCTACTATCTTTAACAACCTATATATGTCTGGCACTTTTTTGAGCTTTTAGATACTATAATAAGGTAAAAATTATTTTATCATATCTAGAAATAGTCTAAGCATACATCATGAAATTAATATATATGTGTATAAAGTTTACTGTCAAATATTGACTATTGCTTTGAAATTATAGTCATTTTAATAAGTCAAAATAATAATCATTTATGTTTATTTTATCTGGAAGCATGTTTTGGCTATGAGAAGATCATTTGTTTAAAGAATAGGGAAAGGAAATGGTGTAATTAAATGATGGTATGATTGAACATTAGTCTTTTAATTGAAAAAGATATCTTGATTTTCTATCTTGATGTTCCACGGTTAATATAATAGGTGAATTCAAACTATTTAAAATTGCCTGTTATATAATATTCAGCAATATTAATCAAGTGATATTTTATGGTGTCAGGTGATAAATTATCCTTTGTGAGTGGTGCCAGAACTTTGACCTTTTTCTGAAGTCCTTTGATAATTTCTGCTTTCCACATTTGTGGCAGCTCATGCCATTGACTTTTAGTCTATCTAGCAAGATTGCATAAATCTGCTGGTCCCACTCAATTCCACTAGGAATCATGATCTGAAACACTGGTATAAAAGCATTCAGCTGTAATGCATAAAACCCTACATAATGCATAATTATCTATAATGCATAAAAACCCTACAAAATTTCCTTTGGAAATAGTGAATAAAGAAATATAATGGTAAAATGTATCGACTGTTTTATGCCATTTCAGATATTGGTATCAGGTGTCATCTTTGAGAACCACAAAGTATCAGAGTCCCAACTCTAGAGAACAAAATGAGATGGTTTTCTTATCTTTTTAAATTAAGCACTTTAATTTTTTATGGTGCTTATATATAGGTAATAACTTTGCCAATTTGCTGTTAGTCCATTAAATAATGCAAGTTACATGCAATGAGTTTTAATTGTAGAGAAAAACTGACTGGTAATATAACATATATATATATATATACACACACATATACATACGTATATATATACTGCCACTACTGCTGCTGCTGCTAAGTTGCTTCAGTCGTGTCCGACTCTGTGTGACCCCATAGACGGCAGCCCACCAGGCTCCCCCGTCCCTGGAATTCTCCAGGCAAGAGTACTGGAGTGGGGTGCCATTGCCTTCTCCGATATATATATATATGTGTATTTGTAAAATAGCAGCATTAACCTAAGTGCTCTTGAGGCAGGGGCAAGACACTTGGCTCTTTGTGCTTACACATAATTCAAAGATCTGACCTCTACATGTATGCCAAACAGATACATATGCTAATCTCATATTTAAAATAATTTTGTAAACTAAATTTAAAAGAAACAGTTTTATTTAAATGAAAAAGTCCCAACATCTTTACATAATTAAAATAAGCAAGGTCAACACCGCTATATGATAATCTGAGAGCAAAAGCAGGCTGTCTTAACTATACTACACAGCTCCTGACCATTGAAGGGCTTCTGATGATGTCTTGAAGAGTGAAAGTGAAGTCGTTTAGTCGTGTCCAACTCTTTGCGACCCATGGACTGTAACCTATCAAGTTCCTCTGACCGTGGGATTTTCCAGGCAAGAGTACTGGAGTGGGTTGCCATTTCCTTCTCCAGGGGATCTTCCTGACCCAGGGATTGAACCCAGCTCTCCTGCATTGCAGGCAGATGCTTTACTGCATTGCAGGCAGATGCTTTACCATCTGAGCCACTTAATCTTAACCAAAAGGCCAAGAGGTGATGTCTTAGAGATGATGTCTTAGTCTGTGAATATTGAGCTGGGTTACAGTGTGACCCAAAGATTGCAGGTAAGCCTCATTTCAAAAATAAGAAGGGAAAGCACTCTATTTCTTTATTTTATCCCACTTTATTACTCAGCACTACTGAAAATATAATTTTAAAGTTATTAGTGACTGTGTTTTAACTACTATTTCCTTAATTTTCATCTATCTGAAATAATTTTACTTTTTCCTTAAAAATTGGCTTCAAAATAACTTCTAAAAAAATTAGTCTATTATTTTCATTGCTTCATATAAAATAATTTTTCTGTTTTCTGTTGTCTTCCTACTTACCTCTGAATGCACAAATAGCGTAATAATTTCTCTGCTCTTTTGTCTCTATATTCAAACTCTCCTTAAACATATCTATTGTTTAGTTTTATCTGTATTCTCTATAATAATGCACAAATCTCTGAACCTTCCCTTTGAAATATACACTGATGTTCTTTTCAAATCATTTATAAAACCTCTGTGCTTTATTCTTCTAAGGTATGCATGCTTCTATCAAGAACACAACTGGACATCTTGTAGTTTGAAATTTTTACTCCTCTTTTCCCTATTTATTTAGTTCCTCTATCCATTGCATTCCATCACACATCAGTTCTACATACTCCATCACACTAGACCAGAGAGCCTTTTGTTTTGTGCAAACTGTGCAAAGATCTGTTTAAAAGTGAGTGTTAAATTCTCCTTGAAAGTGGTCATGTCCTACATAACATTTCCTGTTTTGGGTCTCCTCACTTTCCAACACTTTCTGTGTAGAATTAGAGAGTGCAAAATGTATAAATCATCTCATCTCTGCCTTCAGATTGCCTAGGTTTAGAAACTAACTCATATTCCTTTTGGCTGGGTGAGTTGTCAGGTTGATTTAAGGTCTTGTGATGGTAGTATGTTCTCATTGATATTTGTGAAGATTAAATGAATTAGTATATACGAAGCTCTTAGTAGGACTAAAAAATGCTTTATTTAGTATATAGTATAATATATTAGTATGTGTCGCATATAACTTACTAGTATATTGTATTGCCGTTTCCTTCTTCAGTATATTTGATACCCATCTCTAAATGCAGATTTTGTTATATCTAACAACTACAGGTAAATATACAGTACTATTGCCTGTCGTGTCATTAATTAGTCTTCTGCCTGATGCTCAAAAGTTTCCTAAATTTTACCCCATGTTAGTATCTTTCCAATCATCTTTGCTGTTATCTCTTTGGTTTGACACATTAAAAAAAATATTTTTCCTTCTATCATCACAATATTTAGTTGCATGTCCACAACTTTTCCCCATGGCATCAAGCAGTCCCTTGACACTTTTACTGGAACTCTCTTTGGACTTTCAAAATTTTATACTTCAAAATCCAATCCAAGTCTCACCTTCTTCCTGAAGTTACTGAATACTCTGTGAAAGTTCTCTCTCTAAATAGTGTATGCTTTAGAATTCAAGTACAGAGTTTCACAAGTCTCTGTAGTTTTTTTTTTACAATATGCTTTTTCCCAGTTAAAATTTATATTTCTTGAGATAAATATTTATTCTCTCTTAGCCTCTATACAAATTTTTGATGTCTCAAAACTCTTATTTCCTCAAGATTAGGCATATGAACTTAGAGATAAATATTAAACAATTAAAATAGATGTTAGTGCCTCTCATGACGTCTAACAGAGACTCTGTGTGTATAATATTGTTGAATAATAAGAAGAAACAATAGATGATCACTGTTCGCTACTGATTATCAAGTATGAATAAAACAAATCTTAGTCTAAGATGATGTAACTGGAAGATTATTGTGGCTTTTCTCTTCTGAAGATTAAATAAAAAATTATAGTCTGTGTGTCAAAATTTATCCTGTTCTCACTCCACAGATACAGAAGGGAAATGAGTTTATAGAGTAGAAAGGATATAGGACAGTAGCAGTTCTCTCTAACACGTTAGACACTCCACACCTCACCATCTCCTGTCTGTCTCTATTCAGCTATATTAATATCAAGAAAACTGGGAATTCCAAGGAAGGAGATGGTATTTAATGTATAATATTTCCAGTTAAATCCATGAGGTTACAATTTTGCTGTCAGTTAGCAAGAGAAAAGATAGAAATGCCTGTGTGGTTATTAAGCAAATATAGCATACAAGTATAGAAACTGTACCAAAAATGTCCTATTTCTTAATCTGTTGTACTAAGACAATAGCTATAATAATACAGTCAGAAAAATTTTTAAATTTATAGACTAAGCATTTAGCTGAACAAAAACAAACCAAAAAAGCTTTGGAAAATAGTAACTTCTTGTCCTGGATAACTAGATTTGAAATTAAATCTTCATATTGAGTCAGGCAGTGCTTTAGTGAAAAATAATTGTAATTATTTAAACTCCTAGTAAGAGTAGGATGTCAAACATGGGTGAATGGATGAGACAGATAAAGGTCTTGACAAGAACAGAAACTCCAGTATGTTGTTGATCTCCTCTGTACATTGTGCTTACTGACATCTAGACCACTGGCATCTGAACCAGGATGACAGCTGAGGCTAGCACTCAGATAAGTTTATTTGGCCAGCATTATATTTTAAAAATAAACATACATGCCTCTGAGCAGGGCACACACTTTTAACTTCACAGTAGTCATTGTCTTGTTTTTATATTGTCCTTGGTAGCTTTTTTAAAGGCTTGTCACCAAACCCTGAAGTTATTTGAATTTGCTATCCCTGGTTTAGGACTCCAGCAGATCTACATCTCCTTATGTCTAGTCTTCCTTTACTTTATCAATTAAAGTTGGTGAGTATAAAGCTGAATTAGAAGGAACTAGGATGAGAGACAGATTCTAGTTTGTTGTGCAAAGCCTATGTATTGTCACTTTATTTTTAGTTAAATCTGTAGTGAACTTGTTTGTATACGTACATATATATATATATATATGCACACACACATATATATACACACATATACGTACATATATATACTGGGATATGTTCTGCATAACATTTCTGAAAATATTTTCTAAAAGTCCCTTATCAACCTTCATCAGTAGGAAATGTTTATAAGAATCATATTAATATTATACACATATATAACAGTTTACCAAACAAAAATAAAATTTACCAGTTTTACCAAATATTCCTAAGTCAATATTAAACACAGTTTTAAGTTATATACAATTTTTCTTTAATCAACTGTAACCAAAGGGCAACTACTTTTATAAATGTACCCTCACAAAATAACACTCATTTCTCATTCAAAAGCATATGAAAAGCATATCAGCATACTCTTTGGACATAATTTAATGGAATAACTTCTACTTATCTGCATACCTATAATAGTTTTTATCAGAAATTAAATATTTAGACTTAAGATGACAGTGCATTCATACAGAGTATACATCATACTTTGATTACTTCTCTATCATGTAGAGTTTCAGTTGTTCAAAATCACCTTTGTGTTAGACACAAAATTGCTGGTTATAATGAAATATAAAACAGGAACCCTAAGCCAAACACAAATCAAGGTAGACTGAATCAGGATGAAAAGAAATATTCTTGATACCACTTGTACCTTTTTAATTGTCTTCTCAATAAGCATGTCTCCAACTGGCATTAGAATCCCTCCAAACACAGCCAGGACTGCACCAATGACAGCACCAGCAATGAGCCCACAGTTTCGACTGCACCCCATTTTTCTTGTTCAAGGAAAAACTGAGGTTCAGCACCTGCTTCTTTCCAATTCCCGGGTCTGATGAAAGTGGTTGCCAAGAGGTCTGGTTCTGTCATTAAAAGGAGATCATAAAACAGAAGCATAAATATCAGTACAAAAAGATCAAAGTACAAGGAAAACGCAACTGAAACAAATCATTTTGCCAGGTATAAACAGATTTTTTTTTTTTTTAGAAAAATTTCTAGATCTTTTTTTTTTTTTTAAACTAAACCTACCTACCGGTGGTAGAAACAATAAATATCATCACATAGAGCATTTCCTCAAAATTCTCCTCTTTAATTTTTTTTCTGTGGATGATTAACATACTGAAATCTTATCTATGTAGAATATGCTTATGTACTCTTGCCCTATGCCTACCTTCTGTCAGCCTGGGACACTCATGGATATTTTTGCCCTCTATCTGGCTTTTCCACCTAAACACAGCCATTTGCACAGCACTACATAGGGAACAACAGACTGGTTCCAAATAGGAAAAGGAGTACATCAAGGCTGTATATTGTCAGCCTGCTTATTTAACTTATATGCAGAGTACATCATGAGAAATGCTGGAAGAAGCACAAGCTGGAATCAAGATTGCCAGGAGAAATATCAATAACCTCAGATATGTAGATGACACCAGCCTTATGGCAGAAAGTGAAGAAGAACAAAAAGCCTCTTGATGAAAGTGAAAGAGGAGAGTGAAAAAGTTGACTTAAAGCTCAACATTCAGAAAACGAAGATCATGGCATCTGGTCCTATCACTTCATGGCAAATAGATGGGAAAACAGTGACTGACTTTATTTTGGGGGGCTCCAAAATCACTGCAGATGGTGATTGCAGCCATGAAATTAAAAGACACTTACTCCTTGGAAGGAAAGTTACGACCAACCTAGCCAGCATATTAAAAAGCAGAGACATATTACTTTGTCAACAAAGCTTCGTCTAGTCAAGGCTATGGTTTTTCCAGTGGTCATGTATGGATGTGAGAGTTGGACTATAAAGAAAGCTGAGTGCCGAAGAATTGATGCTTTTGAACTGTGTGTGGTGTTGGAGAAGACTCTTGAGAGTCCCTTGGACTGCAAGGAGATCCAACCAGTCCATCCTAAAGGAGATCAGTCCTGGGTGTTTAGTGGAAGGACTGATTCTGAAGCTGAAACTCCAATACTTTGGCCACCTGATGCAGAGAGCTGACTCATTTGAAAAGACCCTGATGCTGGGAAAGATTGAGAACAGGAGAAGAGGATGACAGAGGATGAGATGGTTGGATGGCATCACCACTTCAATGGACATGAGTTTGGGTAGACTCCGGGAGTTGGTGATGGACAGGGAGACCTGGCTTGCTGTGGTCCATGGGGTCACAAAAAGTTGGATGAAATTGAACTGAACTGAACCTGGTATTCTCCTGCAAATTGAATGTGGGTTGACTGGAGTCTGTTCCATCTAAATGCCAAACAAGAACGGTAAAAATTTTTTCTTTACCTTTTTCACAATTAGAAAGATACAGTTTTTACAGTAAACGATCTGATGAGTCTTAGAAGGAGTCAGTTCTTCTAATCAGTGGTAACCTATCAGTTAAAACAAAAAAACACGAGTAAATTAGGGAAATACATTGTCAGAAAATTAATACTACACTACTTTCTAATATCACCAAAATTATAATCACTGTTAAAAGAAAATTCCATTCTCATGGATATTGATTTCATGCTTGAATTCTTTCTTATCAACTGTGTTGAAAACGTTGAAATATTTTACATAATATTTTCACTTATTTTTAATAACTGATTTTTATATCTTCTAAAGGTGAACAGAACTTGAAGAAAATATGTACTGTAGAGTATATCTAGATTCTGTAATAGGTATTGCTTTCTTACTACCCTGAAATACATATATTTTAACATATTCAAGAGCAATAGTGTTCCTTTTGTTGTAGGGAGCTGATTCATAGGGCTTCCCTGGTGACTCAGTGGTAAAGAATCTGGCTGCCAATACAGGAGATGTGGGTTGAGTCCCTGGGTTGGGACAATCCCCTGGAGAAGCAAATGGCAATCCACTCCAGTATTTTTGCCTGGGAAATCCCATGGACAGAGGAGCCTGGTGGGCTACAGTTAATGAGGGTGCCAAAGAATCAGACATGCTTAGAGACTAAACAGCAACAACAATAAACTGATTCATAACAATTCTGTTAAAATCAACTAGATTGTGTCAGTATGTATTTCACTTAGTCTTATCTTTGGAAAAAAATTCTTAACGTAATAAGTAGATCCTGTGGTAACAAGACTTTATCATTCAAATACCTAAAACATACTCTTTGAGCAGTTTGATTGCAGTAGGAAATCTATACTAGGGTTGACCTGACATTGATAAACAGAATGTGCTTTGTAGCTTGGAAACAAATACTCCCTACTTCAGAATGCCCTTGCCCAAGGAAGACAAAAATTGCAACAGATTGGAGAGACACACAATATTTTTGTCAGTCTTGTAAGGATAATAGTAAAAATCATACTTTGTTATGGTTTCAGATTTTTCCCTCCATGGCTTGGTTGTGGTTACAGTACCATTCTGATGGTTTTAATAGTATTTCTTTCCACTTGAGTAAGCATTTAATTTTTTAAAAGTACTAATTGCATAGCTAAGAAAATGTTAAGAATAATGTTAAGAAAATAAAGGAATAAGACTTTCCCTAAAAATGGAAAAAGGCAAATCTTACAAACTTTTTTCATTCTTCAGGATTTCCACTCGCTTATACCAAATACCTAAGATGATCCACTGTAAATCAGGATGAACGAACCGATTCACACTGAGGTCCTGGTGGCTAAGAAGTTTGAGTAGTCATTAATGTCACATGTTTTTTCCCAATGTAAACAAAACACACAAGCCTAAACAAGTGATTTACTTTTCCTGTGGAATTTTATGTCTCTGAGCAAGTTGAGTTGTTGTTGTTTAGTTGCGAAATCATTAGCAACTCTTAGCAACTCATGGGCTGCAGCACACCAGGCTCCACTGTCCTCCGCTATCTCCTGGAGTTTGCTCAAATTCATATCCATTGAGTCCATGATGCTATCCAACTATCTCATCCTCTGCTACCCCTTTCTCCTATTGCCTTCAGTCTTTCCCAGCATCAGGGTCTTTTCTAATTAGTCAGCTCTTCACATCAGGTGGCCAAAGTATTGGAACTTCAACCCATCCTTCCAATGAATATTCAGGGTTGATTTCCTTTGGGATTGACTGGTTTGATCTCCTTGTAGCCCAAGGGACTCTCAAGAGTCTTCTCCAGCCCCCTAATTTGAAAGCATCAATTTGTTGGCATTTGGCCTTCTTTATGGTTCGACTGTCTCATCTGTACATGACTACTGTAAAAACCATAGCTTTGGCTATATGGACCTTTGTAGGAAAAGTGATATCTTTGCTTTTCAGTACACTAAGTTTGGCATAGCTTTCCTTCCTTTATTAATTGCTTGGGGGTAGAACCTGCCTGCCAGTGCAGGAGATGTAAGAGACACAGGTTAGTTTCCTGGAAGTCAGGAAGATCCCCTAGAAAAGGGAATGGCCACCCACTCCAGTATTCTAGACTAGAGAATTCCATGGACAGAGGAGCCTGGCGGGCTACATTCCATAGGGTCACATTGGTCATGATTGAAATGATTCAACACAAAGAATGAAGAATAACATGCTCCCTCCTATGGCTTTGGGTAGGATTGTCATAATACAGTGGAATAAATTATTTAAACTTGATAATAATGACTAGATATTTTCAAGTAGAATCTCTTTTCTACTTGTGAATATCATTCAAGTGTGCTCTACTGTATGTAAGAGACCATATTCAGGGGAGCTTATCAAGCACTATTTTACTGAATGCCCATCTTATAGACCATTCCCCAGCTCTCATCTGTAAGTTATATTTGAGGTAGACATCAAAATACAGGGTTCCAAACTGCTGTAATTAAGGGTGGGAGACTCAAGATGAAACCAAAGTGTGATTGGCCATTTTCTTGCCAGATGACCATGGGCAAGCTATTTAATTGCTCTGTTCCTCAATTTCTTCATGTGTAAAGTAAGATTATAAGATGAGACTCCCATTTTTTCATTTAAGCAGCTGAACTGGTTCTTCACTCAAATCCCTACATGGAAGACCAAGCCAAGTGACTTAGATTACAGCATTTGTGGGACCACCAAGACCCTGATTCCTAACTAGGTTTCCTGCATCCCACCTAGCCCTATTTTGTCCCATGTTTAGGATGCTTGAGGAGCATCTCTGTAGAAACCTGTGGATTGCAATTCATTAAAAAATTGGACAGGAAATCCTGAGGGTCAAATTCTAGTTTCATTTATATAACATCAGGAATACAACTCAATCATCTCTTTTGGAAAGGTATTTTCTACATAAATGCCACAAAATTATTCAATATTAATGTCCTTTGCAGTTTTATGTCAGATGGAATATAAAATGATTTTAAAATTACAGATCTTTTATTTCTGAAATGGATATAGGTGTGTGTTATTTGTCTGTTCCCAGATTCTGTGCCATCACCTAGTTGAGAATCTATCTGACCTTTCCCAGAATCATTATCCTTTCTTTAAGCAGTCCCATGGACTATAGGGGAGAGTCCCGAGGGGCAAAAAGTCCCCCAAAATCTGCTGGATGACCCAATGTGTTCTTTAGCGCCTTCCTCTCTAAACATGCTACTACTACTAAGTCACTTCAGTCATGTCCGACTCTGTGCGACCCCACGGATGGCAGCCCACCAGGCTCCCCCATCCCTGGGATTCTCCAGGCAAGAATACTGGAGTGGGTTGCCATCTCCTTCTCCAATACATGAAAGTGAAAGTGAAGTCGCTCATGAAAGCTCATTATTATGCCATCCAAGGACCCTGTGCCCAGAGATGTCAAGTTATCGGTAGACCTGGGTACTGCCTAGACTCTGTCTGCTTTGAACTCAAAACTGAAGTGAGATAGTGCACACAGCCCAGTGCTGTTGAATCAAGTTCATCAGAAAACAGAAGTGTCAATGATTTATTCTGCTAAATTGCATGCTTAGACAGTTACTAGTCTAACACTGGTCTGGATGATATCTAAGCAAAGATAGTAGTGTGACTCACATTCCTGCATACATGTACTGATATTTTTGACAGAAAGAGATGATTGACTTTATGAACTTTTTGGCCAGCTTATTTCATTATCTTGATGCAAGTTTTTTTTTTTTTTTCCCTCTAAAAATAGGCAAGATATTTTATATAAATGTAATCCTTCTTTGGAGAAGGCAATGGCACCCCACTCCAGTACTCTTGCCTGGAAAATCCAATGGACTGAGGAGCCTGGTAGGCTGCAGTCCATTGGGTTGCTAAGAGTCGGACACGACTGAGCGACTTCACTTTCACTTTTCACTTTCATGCATTGGAGAAGGAAATGGCAACCCACTCCAGTGTTCTTGCCTGGAGAATCCCATGGACAGAGGAGCCTCTGTCTG
>NW_011494832.1:4303715-4303895 GCF_000754665.1 Bison bison bison | reverse complement strand
CTCCAATCCCTCCCAGCATCAGAGTCTTTTCCAATGAGTCAACTCTTTGCATGAGGCAACCAAAGTATTGGAGTTTCAGCTTTAGTATCAGTCCTTCCAATGAACACTGAGGACTGATCTTCTTTAGAATGGACTGGTTGGATCTCCTTGCAGTCCAAGGGACTCTGAAGAGTCTTCTCC
>NW_011494832.1:4271295-4303615 GCF_000754665.1 Bison bison bison | reverse complement strand
GTTCTTGCCTGGAGAATCCCATGGACAGAGGAGCCTGGTGGGCTGCCGTCTATGGGGTTGCACAGAGTTGGACACGACTGAAGTGACTTAGCAGCAATCCTTCTTTATCAATGGCTTTGCTTTCCATGGTTTCACTTATCCACAGTCAAAATCGGTCAACTGAAGCTAACTGAATCCTAGAAAGTAAAATCTTAGATTTTACTACTTAGGGTTTGGTGCTATCTCTAGGTTCAGGCACCCACTGAGGGTCTTGGGTTTATCACGCTTCAGTGCCTTGTCACCATGAGTAAGTATTGTTATTGTAATCATACTTCAAGCTTATGCTTCATACTGCTGCTGCTGCTATGTCGCTTCAGTCGTGTTCAACTCTGTGCGACCCCATAGACGGCAGCCCACCAGGCTTCACCGACCCTGGGATTCTCCAGGCAATAACACTGGAGTGGGTTGCCATTTCCTTCTCCAATGCATGAAAGTGAAAAGTGAAAGTGAAGTTACTCAGTCGTGTCTGACTCTTAGCGACCCCATGGACTGCAGCCTACCAGGCTCCCGCATCCCTGGGATTTTCCAGGCAAGAGTACTGGAGTGGGGTGCCATTGCCTTCTCACCGCAAAATTACAAATACAAGTTGACCCTTGAACAACGTAGAGGGGTTATGGACAATGCAGGCGTGGAAAATCCACATATAACTATACCATCAGCTTACCTGTGGTATCCAACCAACTGCATATATTGGATCAGGTTGTACTGTAGTATTTATTCAAAAGATACTCCATAAAAGTGGACTGACAGAGTTCAAACCTATTGTGTCCAAGGGTCAGCTGTAATTTGTGCTTTCCTAGGAGGCTCAGTAGTAGAGAATCTGCCTGCCAATGCAGGAGGTGTGGATTTAATTCCAGGGTCATGAAAATCCCATGGAGAAGGAAATGGCAACCTACTCCAATATTCTTGCCTGAAAAATCCCATTGGACAGAGGAGCCTAGCGGGCTACAGTACATGGGGTTGTTGCAAAGAGTCAGACAGGACTTAGCGACCGAGCATACGTGCCACTGTAGTTTTATTCACCTGAAGCAAAGGAGGAACCAACAAATTAAATAGGATGTGCACTGAATACATGAGAAAAGTTCAGGTTACTCAGCATGCTGTACTCAATAACAGCTTTATAAAGTGTAGTCTGTCTCCACTGTTCTCTCAGATGTAGCTATTTAGAGCAGATAAAATTTGCATTTTGCACACTTGGTTTTCTTAGTCATATTGATTCTTTCATAATAAAATTTATTTTATTTGCTAATTTTAGGTTAAATTTTATTCTTACCCTTATTTCTTCATTAGAAATAATAATTTACTGCTTGCTTCAGTCCAGTTCAGTTCAGTTGCTCAGTCGTGTCCGACTCTTTGCGACCCCATGAATCACAGCACGCCAGGCCTCCCTGTCCATCACCAACTCCCAGAGTTCACCCAAACCCATGTCCATCGAGTCAGTGATGCCATCCAGCCATCTCATCCTCTGTCGTCCCCTTCTCCTCCTGCCCCAAATCCCTCCCAGCATCAGAGTCTTTTCCAATGAGTCAACTCTTCACATGAGGCAGCCAAAGTATTGGAGTTTCAGCTTTATTATCAGTCCTTCCAATGAACACTGAGGACTGATCTTCTTTAGAATGGACTGGTTGGATCTCCTTGCAGTCCAAGGGACTCTGAAGAGTCTTCTCCGACACCACAGTTCAAAAGCATCAATTCTGCGGCACTCAGCTTTCTTCACAGTCTAACTCTCGCATCCATACATGACCACTGGAAAAACCATAGCCTTGACTAGACGGACCTTTGTTGGCAAAGTAATGTCTCTGCTTTTGAATATGCTATCTAGGTTGGTCATAACTTTCCTTCCAAGGAGTAAGCTGCTTGCTTAAAGTACTTCAATTTAGAAAACAAAAAATTCACATATACAGGAAAGAAAACTTATTTTTGAGACTTACAAGAAGAAAGATGAGAAAATAAAGACATTGTAAGATCCCACTAATCCCATACCTTTCTTGTCTGTGTCCTGCAAGTTCACAGACCATAAATCCTACTCTTTTTGTAGAGTTTGTGAACGTAACTACATATGGGCTGTTTATTTTCTTGCTGTCAAGTCAACAGTGTGTTTCTATATGAACTTATGAGTGTTATGCCTTTCCATTATGTTGGAAACCTGGTGGTCGGAACTGAGACTAAGCTTTAAGTGTCCACATAAGTAGGTCAGAATAGCCGAGAAACTTCCCAGAGAATTTGTGACTATTTTCATCTGTGTATAGAGCTGTGTTTACTTGGAAACTCCACCCAGAAAAAGGCATGGCCAAGAGGTATGGTTTCCTAGGATGCGAACTGTGAAACTTTAAAACAGATTCATATTACATACTTGTGCTATGAATGAATGCCAGGACCTGGATGACATTTTCTGACTCATGAGTGAATATCTCAAATTTCCTATTCTATCCATAAGCCTTCCTTCTGCTTTTCATCAGAATAGGAAACCAGATCACATCTCTGTTTTCTACTGGACACACAAGTAATTCTTTTAATACACAACCTTTTCCTCACCAAATACAGTATTTGCCAAAAAAACCCAGGTTTGGAGTTTGGGGGTGATTAATTCAACAACAGGTTGAATGTGAAAATTAGCTTTCCAAATTAAGTTCCTTTTCACACTCTTAATTTACACGGTATCTAGGTATGTTTTCAAAGCCACAATTCCCTAGACATGAGCAAGATGCAGATTCATATCAAGCTGGTTAAATCAGTTATTTAGATCTGGTTGTGTTTCATCAAGTGAATACAGAAGGTCACTAGATTAGTACTTACTTTACCTGCAATCGCAGCATATGAAGGTAGTTAAAAGAAGAACTATTCTGATCAAAGTGGGCAGGAACTGTGGCCCTTTCCCTTTCTAGTCACATCTCAGTTGGGCTCTGAGTCATCCCCACAGAACCCTAGGGCTCTGTGGAAAACGTTTAAATAACTACATTCGGAAATCGTCATCATCTTCTCTTATTGAAGTTACCATAATCTTTTTAATGTATATGGGCATTTCCATCCTATCAGAATATATGGAAGTAAATATATATAATAGAAAATGTATAGATATCATAATATAATACACTTCACTAAATTATGCCTTTCAAATATAACAACTTTTATTTTTGTGGTAATCTTAAAATACTTAAAACAGTAATTACATTGACTTCAGTATCACATTAAATGTTCTTCTAGAAACACACCAGTCTTTTGGAGTAAGTTTTAGAGTACTTGATTATAGAGATTACTGTAGATTTGAAATGATTCTTTTAGAGTCTTATCAGTTTAAATAGAATCATCTAGAACCATTCTTGATTTTTGAATCCTGATAGAAACACTATTGTTTCTTTTTCCCCAACCCAACTCTTACTATGAACAGAAAGATAGTATAAGATTTTCAATAGTTATTATTCTGGGCTTTGAATTCAAGTAATTTAGGTTTTATTCTCAGGCTAACATTATAGTTTCTCTGTGGCTCAGTTTTCTCTAAAATGGATATATATACAGCATATATGGTTATAAATGTCAAGTAAAATTCAGTGAGAATGAATAAAATTTCCTATCATAGCACCTGTTATGTTATTTGAAATATAGGAAATATATTGAACTATAACATAACAGTAAAATATTATTGTGAATTGGCCAAGTATTTTTAAAAATTCTACTAAATGTGTCTTTTTCATAAATAATAAATGATCATTTCCAAAACTCTTAGAATACAATAAAATCTGCTGAGATGGCTTATTCTTAAGTATACAGGGGTTTAGAATATTATGTAAATGAAAAATCAACTCCTAGGTTAGAATAATTCCTCAAAACTTTCAGCCATGACTTGGGCCACTGAATTAAAAAATACCTTGTGATTAAAATCAGAAAATAGTTACAGAATCAGTTCTTTAAGGAAGAAAGAATCCACAAGATTTTTTGCCTATAGTGTTGCAACTATAACTCCCAAGATAAATTCCAAAATTTTCAGTGCATTCTGTCTAGTACCTCTCTAATTATATTTTATTCCTCTCAGTTTACTTCTATCTGATATTTGTGTATTTAATTTATTGTTCTGGTCTTGTAATGATTCTGGTAAATGAAACAAATTTCTGTGTATTTTTTTTCTCTCATGAAATCCAGTGGACCACTGGACTCTCTATATAACAAAAGTTTTGAAAAAAATTATTTTGGTTATTTTTTGATTGAATATTAAGAGCACTGTTTTTTCTTAACTAATTTAAAACTACACACTAAAGAACTGAAAAGTGCATGCAAAGATTTTAAAAACATTTTTCAATATGTTACTTGATGATTCTAGAAACTGTTTGAAATTTACTTTAGAGAATTTATGCCATTTACAGTTATGTATGAGTTCACTTACTATAATTAATTTATAACTTTTAATTTCTCCAGAATGATTTGTAATTTATTATTATCATTCAAGAAAATAATTTGCTGGTATTTGTAATAAGTTTCCTAAAAACACAAAAACTTCAATTAAAAAAAATTATATTACCAAATTTTATATAATTTATACAGTTATATAAATAAAAATCATTTGGAATTAATATAATTTACCATTCCCAGCAGCAAGTAAAATTCAGTGAGAATGAATTTTTTAAAAATGCTGAAGAGGAATATACCCAAAATATACACTGCTGTTAACCATGTAGACAAAGTCAGGTTCACCAAAATATTGTGACATTAAAAACTAGAAGATTGAATAAATCAAAGGCTCTCTAAAATAGTAAGTACTGAAGAATTGCATATTAGAAAGCATGTTGGCATAAGAGTGTCAAGTGAATTTTAAGAACTAATCTTACTAAACTGATTGTTATTTATGTTGATTTTCATTCATAATTTAAATTAAAAACCATGCATAAATACCCTGAGTAGACAATAAAAGTTCTAAAGTAACAAAATTGGATAGTACATCATTTTAACAAAAGCTGTTTATGCATAAACATAAGGTTTTAAACATCAAGAAGCAACATGATACTGATTATTGGACAAAGTTTTAGTATTTCTTAAACATAAAAGGTAAGGTTGATAACTTTGGAAACAGCACAAACCTAGCTTTTAGGAAAAGCCTAATGATTTCAAAAAACAGTTCCTGCTTACTGCTGCTGTTCTATAACTTTAAGGGTGTGTATATAGTAGTGTCATCTCCTGTCATTTAGGAGACAGAAATTTTAAAAAAATCAGTATGACTTACCTTTAAAAAGACTAAGAAGTATTTTCCGATCAAATGTTCCAACATTTGAACAGTCAGTTCTTAGTAGGACCAAATGGTGTCCTGCAGAAAACCCTACACCGAAATCCTCATTATAAAAAGTGTGTGAGTTTAAATATGCTTTAAGAAAAAAAAAAAGAGAGAAAGGCAACGTCAGTCAGATCCCAGTGAGTGGTTTGTTCCAAAAGGAGTTTAAAAAAAAAAAAGGAAACTGCACACTTCCCACTTAGATTGTGTGCGAGGGGTGTGATAGATCTTAAGGGTCTGTTTTTATATTATCGTGTGGACCTAGTACCTATATCTGAGATCCTCTGCTGTCTTTTTTTTTTTTTTTTCTTTTGGCCATTTTCCCATCCAAGTAAGTCAGAGGCCAGAGACAAAAGGAGCTAACTTGCTGAGCAGCCTTTCATATACTCTTTTATTATATTAATACAGTTATTATTCCAGATGATAAAATGGGCTCAGGGATGGAAAATGTAAATTGGGAAGAATTACCGGACTCACTTTCCTGCTTGAAACACCTATTTCAGGAAGTTTAAATAAAATATACTTTCTATGCATCATTTATCCAAAGTGTGTCAAGCCTAATGATTTTGAAAACAGTTGGACTTTGTCAATTAACAGGGATGACAAACAGACTTTAAAAAAGGAAATAGCCTACTGTTCTAACTGGAGGGTCTTCACTATTTATTATTTTCTGTTAGTCTTACAGAAATTTCATGAGCAGAGCAAAATCCTTCTATGAAAACCAAGAAGTTGTATTTCTCTTAGATCTCTTTAGATAAAAAGACAATTTTAAATAATATTTAAATAAAATTTCATATTAAAAGCCATCCTAAATAGTAAAAGTATATAATGAAGTTGCTTTTAAAAGAAAGGCATTATTTTAAAATTTCGTCAAAAAAGAAGGCCTTAAACTTCTGGGGAGAAAAGACCCACATGTTAAAATCCCATTCTTAGAAAGAAATTCTCAGAATCCTACAGGGAAAATAAAAATCTTCAGGTTAAACTGTTATCTGTCAGACAGACCAGATGAATAAATGCCTCTAACTCAGCCTTGAAAGACAGCAGCATAACAATAACAGGCAGAAATACATTTACTTCATTAGATCATGTTTAAGCCAGTGCTCACTGGGCTGTTTGTGGTGTTGTGTCTAGGCATGTGTTGTATTCTTTCATTTGGTAGCTGTACAATACAACTGGAAAGGAACCCAAAGCAATGTTTTACCTTGAGCATTGCTTTCTTTTTCCAGGATATTTTTATAGACAAATTTATTTAAAAATTAATGTTATAGAGGTCTTTCGTTATATTGGGATTTTGTTTTTCCAAGTATCACTTAATTAGGATAAAGTAGAAATGGCCTTGTGTAATCTCATTATGATTTATGCTTTTCATTTAAAAAGAATAAAGATTTTAGATAATTTAAAAAGATGATTCCCTTATCGCTGTGACATTTTATCTTTGTTATACTATGAAAAAGGTAATATAAAGGCTAGTTTAATAATTATTTTGATTATGAATATCTATTTTATTGTATTTAAGCTGCTTTGATAACATTTCCTTCTCAGCCTTAATTCTCACAAATATACACAAGTACACATGTACACAAATACCCTCCAATGTGACAATTCAGAAATAGCCCACCAACACAGAAGTTCAGATGCTATTTTAAACAGCCTATCTTAAATGCACTGAAAGGATAATTAAATTATATAAAAAATGAACATTGTTAGAGTTAGATATTTCAGAAAAAATACCTGTAAAATTGATACCTAAGCTGACACTGAATTTACTTGAATTACTATTTAATCAGTAGTCTAATGACATCTAAATTCTTTGTCTTTGGAGAGGAAAATGTCACACTTTCCCATGAGCAGCCCAAAGGATCAAATTTGCATTCCCAGAGGCAGCTGTTAACTGTTTTAATACTGTGCACAACAGTTCCTGATACAGGAAGACACAGGAAACCCAGAGCCAAGTAAAATCTGTAATCATATGTCTGTATTTTGAGCAAAATGTTCACCTTGAACAACAAGGCAGAAAACTGCTACACCCATTTCTCAGTAATGCATGCTGGGGTTTTCATTTTTACAAGATTATGTATATGCAATATTTTTAAGGGGTATTTTTATACGAGCGTATACCTTACCTTCTCTAAGTCCACTAGAACACTAGACAGATGTAGCAGAATGAAAGCTCAAACTGTCGGTATGCCAAGTCAGCTTAGGCACAGTGCTTTGCAAACTTTTTACCTGGAAGATCACTTAGAATTTGGAATCAGACAGACTACAGTGACTTGCGATGTACTACCACTAGCTATATTGACTGGGGATTAGGAGTTAACTAACAATTTATTCTTACTTTCTTAATCAAAAAATGGAGAAAACTAAGAGATCATAATACGGACTAACTGAGATGGACTGTGTGCAGCACTTGACAGCTGCCTGACTGTGAGGCAACGAAGTGCTTCCCTTCCCCTCAAGTCATTGTCCCTTTCTCCCTTCTGCTCTGATTACTGGAGATCACACAGCACCATCAGACAAGCATTTGACTTTTTTTTTTTTGGTCCTTTCTCTGCATTTGCTAGAATGTTGACTCCATGGAATGAGAGACCCTCGTCTGTTTATTGCACTGCTGAAGCCCCAGGAGCACAGAGCAGGCTCATAGCTGGTAATCGGTTGAATGACTAGACACACATGATTGTCATAACCACAATAATATTTTTGAAAGAAATGAGAATGGCCAGAAATAAGAGGTTATTATATATTTGTTCATACCACAGATATACAGTGCTTTGAGATGAAGGGCATGTGCTATGAAAGTAAATGGACCTAACTCAGAATTTGGAATTCATCCCTTCCTACAGTGTGTGACTTGTTACTACTACTTTACCTAAGTCATAGTGGAAATAGCTCCCTCTCAGAATTGTTGCAAAGGTGAGAGTAGTAATGTGACGAACTCAGTGCAGTTCTTGACATATATAGTATTTGTTTGATAAATAATTGGTATGGTGATCATTTTCTATTGAGCAAATTTTTATTTTAGGGAATTCATTAAGGTAATATGGACAAGTAAAAAATATTGAATATTATAAAAAGGTATAAAATGAGAAGTCTCATTCAAGCATCAATTTTATTCCTCAGAAGTGACCAATGTTAGGTATGTCACTACCACCTAGGAATTTTATAAATTTTAAACTTTATATATATATATATATATATAAACTTATATGTATACACTTCTGTATGTTATAAACTTATAAGTATAAACACACAGCATACAGTCATCATTTTACTGATTTCCTAAGTATAAACTTAAAAGTTTATAACACACACATACACACACACACACATATGGACTAAACCATATATACTGAATCACACTTTCTACAACTTGTCTCTTTAATAGGGACTTGGAGATCTTTTCATATCATTGATAGTGTTAACTCTCTTTTTTCTTTCTCAATTATTGAAAAAATAGTCCTAAAAATGTACCATTGTCTTTTAAATGACCAATATCATATGTAATAGAACTTTCGATTTTTCTTTTTCCATTCTGTTACACCTTTCTTCCCTGGTGGCTCAGAGTAAAGAATCTGCCTGCCAATGTAGGAGACATAGGAGACACGGATTCAATCCCTGTGTCAGGAAGGTCCCCTGGAGGGGGAAATAGCAACCCAATCCAGTGTTCTTGCATGGAGACTCCCATGGACAGAAGCGCCTGGCAGGCTACAGTCCATGGGGTCTCAAAGAGTTGGACATGACTGAACATACACATGTGATGGAAGAACCTAAACAAACTTTTGGCTAACCAAATTGTTCTTTGATCTTACAAAAGCAATGCTAAAAATGTATGTACATATATAATTTTGTTTACTGTGCTAGGACACTAATAAAGGGCAGAAAGTGAAATTTCTGGGTGAGAAGTATGTACTTGTTTTGGCAAGGGGAGTTTTACCAAATTTCTGTTCATACATGTATACAACAATATGTGAAAAGGCCCATCTTCATACATCGGTCACACTGCTGCTACTGCTAAGTCACTTCAGTCGTGTCTGACTCTGTGCGACCCCATAGACGGCAGCCCACCAGGCTCCCCCATCCCTGGGATTCTCCAGGCAAGAACACTGGAGTGGGTTGCCATTTCCTTCTCCAATGCATGAAAGTGAAAAGTGGAAGTGAAGTCGCTCAGTCGTGTCTGACTCTTAGCGACCCCATGGACTTCGGCCTACCAGGCTCCTCCGTCTATGGGATTTTACAGGCAAGAGTACTGGAGTGGGGTGCCATTGCCTTCTCCATCGGTCACACTGGCTCATAGTAAACTTTCTTTATAATAAGTACTTATTTTATTGCTAAATATTTGAGTGAAGTTTCACCAATTGTCTAAAGCATACTAGCATTTATATTTTTAAACATTTGTGATAGCTTTTCCTTATTAGCTAGTAAGGAAATAACCAGTCTTCTGACATTTGACAATTTTTTTTTTAAGTTTTTTGACTAAACTTTATTGAATTTTTAAATTACTGAAAATTTCCATTTTTATGCCGTTAACTTTCACAGTAATTCCCTTTTAAGTATTATGTCATGCTTTGAAATGCTTTCTCCAAAAATAGGAAAAATAATGGACTTTATTCTAGCATTTCTATGGTTTCAAAAATCCTTTAGAACATATTTCTAGATTAGCTGATTCATGGCATGTAACACTTGTGAAGTAAAAGAGGAAGAGTGAAGTACATTGAGTAACTATAAATATTGCAACATATCTGAGAGGCATACAATGGATGTATAGCAGAAGAGGAATTGCATGGCATGACCCAAGTTCTGACCACAGCTCTGTTAATAACAACAATAATAGGTTTTGTGAATGAGCAGCCCACAGTCATATTTCTCATTTCCTTTCTTGTCAAAGAGAGTAACTCCAGAACCTACCTACAGCCTCAAGCTGACAAGTCATACGGCAGATTTGTAAAGCTTTATACAGGTTCTATGTAGTAGATAAAAACTTTTAACTGACCCTCTTTTTTTTTTAACAGTTCAGCAAATGAAAAGAATTTTAGTATCATGTGCGTTACAATTCTAGATTATATGGTTAAGCAAAGACTTATAAATTATGATGATATGCAATAACAGAGTTAACATGTATTGAGGGCTTATCTGCCAGTTGTTGAAATAAGTGTCTCATATAAGTTATCTTATTGACCTATGATACAACCTTGCTATGTTTTTAGACAACTAGTTGAGGTCACACAGCTACTATATGCCATAATAATTAAAACCCATATAGACTGACTAAAGCGCCTATAGTCTTTTCTGAAAGAAAAATGTGTTTGTGTGTGTGTGTGTATATATATATGAGTTCTTGATCAATACCTAATTTGCATATTCTTTTCAGCACATTTGTTCAAGCTGAATAACAATTTTAAATAGCTAATATAAAAAATGATATCTAAGTACAATAAATAAGGAGTGAACAGTGAAAGTATTCTGTAATTAACAGTTAACAGAATTATTTTGAAATTAACTCAAAAAATAAAATTCATTCTGAAGACCTATAACACATAATACTGCACAGATACACTGTAAAGTATCTTAAAACTTTAGTTACCAGTGTAAAACCATAAGGCAAAATTTGATTTATCACTTTAATCCTTGGGATAGCTAACCATGGAGATTTACACACACACATATTTATGTACATGTATAGCACCACATGGTTATGTGTGCTACACAAATAGATATCTATTTTGCCAATTGCTGCCCTGGTCATTATGGAAGTATTAAACCAATGACAGGTTCTATCTGTTTTATACGATGAGGTGGGGCTTCACATACAGGAATGAAATACGTATGTTCATAATTTAAAGAGACTATTACATGCATAAGACATAGACATGATAATGCCAGTGAAAGCTTAAGAGATTAAAATGGAAGTTTTTAATATCACATTTAAAGGAAAATTTCAAAGGACAACATTAAGGATAATGTGGAATATCTGGGTCATTAAAGTTTAGACTTAAGCTACATCATCTGATGAATCAAAGCACACGATCAAAGTATTGACAAACCTACTGCATTCATGATGTAAATTTTCCCCTATGTTTCCTAGAAGCCATGGTAGGAGCCGTGTATAAAGAGAGAACACCTCTCTATATCTGGATAGTTCTCATATGGGCAGGGCCATATAAATATGTAAATTCCACAGGCCTAAAAATGTTGGCAGATCTAATCTTTATTTGAACTGTTTGCAAAGCTGACTTAACTCTCTGAGGAAGTGGAGAAATGTCAACATTTAAACAATACTAAGAAACTTAAAGTGTTAAGATTTGCATAGTTGTCAGTACAATTTGTGTTCACACAGTGGAAGGGAAATAATTAGGAGGGAACAACAGAAATCTTCAAGTAAGAGGATAGCTTGGCCTCAAAACTTGGTGTTATGAAATAGTAGGGGGAAAAAATCAATAATCAATAACAAAATATAGTATTTAGTTAGACAGTGTCAGATTGAAAAAATTATATGAGCAATTAATTTGTAATTTCAAGTGGCAGAAATACTAAATTCTTTGAATTAAGGGTACAACAAAGTTTTCTTTTGAGAAATGTCTTCTACATTATAAATAGTCCCTGTAGGATCTTAAAAAGAAAATAAAATAATTTTAAGAAGAGTTAGAGAATCAATTTACATATTCACAGTGGCTGATGGCTTGATCAAAATGATATGCTTTAAAATGCTAAAGGGTTTTTTTCACTCTTTTTAACTACCAGCAGAAAAAAAAAAAGTTGAAGAGCCATGATGAATGTTTAAAACCAGGAAAGAAATTAGATGGATAATGAGAACAGTAATTTTGTTCCATTTACTAAAAACGAGACAACCATACTCTAGTCCGTCTTTTTAACAATTTTGTTAATGTCTGTGCCAACTGATAATCTGTTAAATTTGGAGATATACAACACTTGGGTGTCAGACTCCTGAAAGAGTTAAACTCATACATGAATACACATATGCGCACACACGCACACACACATTTTCCAGGGACAGGGAAGCATAATCAAATTCCTTCTTAAAGCTGAGAAAATACTTTCTAAGAAGCATGTCATATAATAATAATTTTAGAAATCACCACATAGAAAATAGTACATTCCTAATGCCTTTGTTTTTCTGTTCGCTTGAAATGGAAAAGTTTGACCCTTCTGCCCTGACACTTCGAAAAAACATTTAGTACAAACCTTGCATTCAAGTGGCACAGCAGTATTAAACAGTCTATCAAACCCTAAAGTGAAAGTGTTAGTCACTCAGTCATGTCTAACTCTTTGTGACCCCTAGACTGTAGCCTGCCAGACTCCTCCACCATGGGATACTCCAGGCAAGAATACTGAAGTGGGTGGCCATTCCCTTCTCCAGGGGATTTTGCCAACCCAGGTCTCCAGAATTGCAGGCAGATTCTTTACCATTTGAGCCACCAGGGAAGCCCATCACAGTCAAATCAAATCATCATTTTCCCAGATTTGTTCTCAGAGACTTAAGGAGAAGATCTGCTTGTGGTAAAGCCTGAGTTTTCTGTCTTTCAAGAGACCAAAGAGTTTGGATTAGAGTGCTACTTCTCAAATAAACTTCTTCGGAGAACTTGAAATGTATTAAGATTTTGAAGAATCCATAAGTATTCAAAGTTGGAACATCTTACTCTAATAGTATTATTCATTTTGAACAAAGCTTCATATAATAGTTTGTAAAAACAAACCAATTCCTGTAACATACATGCACACCCAAATATAGAGTGTATATCTATCTAATATATGTAATAAAACTTCTGGAAGCAAATATTTTCCTGGAAATGTTATAAATCATTTAAAATTATTTCTATATATTTTATTTTCATGACTGTATTCTGTAAATTATAAACATGAAAACCTAAACATAATAAAAATGGAAGACTAGTACTGTTTAATGCATAAGGTAAATTTCATAAAAATCCAGAATTCTAAATTAGCAGAACCCTGCAATTGTCCTGCATGTTTCTCTGTGACACATTTGATTAGCTGCTTAAATGAAGCAAATGACAACTAGTCAGGGATACAGTAACACTTTCCCCTTAGTATCTGCACAAAATTTAATAAATTTTAAGTAAAAGAGAAGTTCAACTTACCTATTAAACTTCATTTTAGCACTCACGTGTTAGTAACCACATTAAAGTTTGCTTCACATTAAGGGGCATTGACGATGGCTTGGATAAAGGAATTTACCTTAGGTTAAGTAGAAACAAATCTTCCAGTTCTTAAGTAGGTTTAGGTAACATCAGCCTTGTCTTTATGAAAGTGTCTGTCATCCTCAGTGTTCTCCAAAAGGCAACCAAGGACTCAAATCGTGCATCCTCTTAACAGATTCCCGAACGTCACTTTGTTAGGAGGTTGTGATTTAAGTAAACAGCAAGTTACGGAATCTGAATTGCTGTGGAATGTCACCCTCAAATGACTCTACTGGCCCTGCTAGTTCTGCACTGCTTGGTACATGTAGCCTCAGAGATTGTTCTAACAACTCTTTTCCTGGCTTTCAGGGCATTCAGTCGTGGTATTTAGTAAGCAAACTCTGCTACTCCACAATGCCTCCTGTTCATGAATAAAGATAAAAATGTGAATCGAGATCCTATCCCAGTGTGTTTCATTGTATTCTGTAATATTCCTTTTGTTAATGGCACACAAAAAAATTCCTGTTCAGAGTGAATACACTGGGATTATCATTGTTTTCCAATCTGTGTTACAAGGTTTGGAGCACCGTCCTTCAAGTAGTCTAAGGACTAAAAACATTTTCTGGACAGGTTCCAAGACTGCTGCAGGCCTGTTTTTCCTCTCATTTTCTGCAACCCCTCAGGGAAAACTGGATAATCACAGTAGGTTGTAGAAAAGAGGACTACATTAAAAGTAATATTTGGAGGTGAAATAAGCCCATGGAAACCATACCATTTCATGCAACTCAAAATTAAAAACCACTAAGTATTTCCCATGTTATAAAGAAGCCTGTCCCCAAATACTATTTTTATAAGTTTCAGGATAGACTTCTCTCTTCCCAGTTTTCATTGTTTTCCTTTTTTTCTTCCTTGGTTACCTTGCGTTTACCTATCCTAGTTGATTTTTATTTGACATCTCATTTTTTAGCTAATAGTTTTTCAAAATTCAGTGGGGTTTTATGTATATAAATTTGGAATTGCATGCAAATTAACTTACTGCAATTATAAAATCACAGCTATTCCTAAATTACCAGAAACCATAAATTCATTTGGCCCTTCACACCTTTTATTGATATGTTCACATTACCCACTTAACTGGTAGTTTTGTTGTGAAAAACATCCACCCTCCAGTGGTAGTTCAGTACACAATCACAGATTTCCATCTATTACCAAAAACATTTTGGTTATAACTGAACCATATTCTGCCATTTATTTTTTAAATCTCATACTCCCATCTTGTTGGAGTAGGAAATGGCAACCCACTCCAGTTTTCCTGCCTGGGAAATTCCATGGACAGAGGAGCCTGGCGGGCTACAGTCCATGGGGTTGCAAAGACACAATTGTGCACACACACCTTACCATCCTGTATAGTAGAAAACATTTAAATTCTTTATGCTAGGAAACTAAAACCAAATAAAGATTGAACTAAATTTGTGCTATTTACTGAAATTTCTCTGGCTCATTTACCATGTCACGTAGGTTAGGGGAAAAAAATACTGTAGTGATTTTCTTTTTAAGTCTTTTGGTGCAAACTAATTACAGGGAAACCTTTTCTTTTTATGATAAACTATTCCACCATTGAAAATGTCATCCTTTCAGACAATCTTCATCCAATATTAGGTGACTAAAATTAAAATTGAAAGTAGACAACATAGTTTTTTTTAAAATTCCAATGCATATGTGTTGAGATATGTTTCAGGGAACTGGCTTCAGTTTTTAAAGATGAAACATAATGAATAAATATAACTAAATTCAGCCTTTTTGATTAAATCATAACCTTTAAGGGACATTTCCACATGTTTAAGAATTTCCCAGAGGAAAGGAAGATCATAATGTTTCTTCAAGAACTTATCCTAGCCTAACAGATCATTAGTATATCCTATGTAGTTAGAAGTAACTTGTGTTGCAGAAACCATGAGCAACTGACTTCGCTTTCAGAGATGACTCACAACACTGAGTACAGAAGAAAAGATTCAAAAGTTTATTATCGTGGTCCTAACATGATATTTCCATGGAGTCGCAAAGAGTTGGACATGACTGAGTGACTGAACTGAACATGATATTGCCTCTAAAAATGTCAATGTTCTATTTAATATTTTTTTTATTAAATCCCTATTTAATTGTTGTAAGTTAAAATGTTATAAGAACTTCAGTGTTATAAAAACATACATCTCCTCAGGACTCACAAAAGCTTTGCTCTTTTGTTCAGTGTGGGTGGGAATGATCTTTTCACTATTATCTCTCCCCATCTTCATATTTATTTGTAATAAGTAAACATGTACGAATGCTGCCAGGAACCATCTTAGAACTTCAAGGAAACTAGGGTGAAAGCCAATGCCCAAATAACAGGCAAGAGCAGATAAGTTCAGAAGAACAAACAGTTTGATCTAACTGTGCCTACAGAGTGCTAACTCTGAAGTTTTTCAGTTAAGTGAGTGAGTGAAGCTGCTCAGTCATGTCCGACTCTTTGCGACCCTGTGGACTCTAGCCCACCAGGCTCCTCCATCCATGGAATTCTCCAGGCAACAGTACTGGAGTGGGTTGCCATTTCCTTCTCCAGGGGGTCTTCCCAACCAAGGGATCGAACCCAGGTCTCCCACACTGCAGGCAGAAACTTTAACCTCTGAGCCACCAGGGAAGCCCAGATTATAGGCCCCAAATCCCTAAATTGATACAATGGTTTGAGTTGAAAACACTCAAACTCATATCCTGAGATTCTATGTAAAATGTGAACTGTAGATCACACACATTTTAAATAACTCAACATCTAACCAAATTTCTCGCTCATTAACTATCATCAAGAAATGTGATTTAATCAATAGGTCCCTTAAAAAAAAGGAAATAAACAGTCCCTACAACATGGTTTTGTATACCATGTGCAATAAGCAGAGGTCTTAATATTAAGCACATACAAAAAGCCACGTGACTCTATTTATTCATCTTTATATCTCCAGAATGCTCTAGTGTCCTACTCATACAAAGTATAACAAAAAAGCTCAGTTCATTATATACTCATTTATGACTTCCAAGGGAGAAGGTCACAGTGGAACTCTCCATAATATATTCACTGAGAACTGTGTTGGGAATATCTACTTTCATATGCCAGATTTTAAAATAGTTCCTGACACATAATAGGCATTCAGATATTCATCAAATAAAGGCCGAAAAACCTATACTACAAGTATCACAACATACATTAAAGAGACATGGGTATGTTAAATACTTTGGCAGAAGAATATATTTACTTTTCCAAGCTATCCAACATAGAATTTAAAAGGACTGGTTATTTGAATTATTAAACAGTCTGGTTCCTCCACACTGAAAAATATTTATTCTCAAGGAGGGCTTCTATTGTTCCACAGATATGTATTGAGTAGCTACAGTACGAGGACAAATGACTTACCACTACATGATAAGCTTTTCTCAAATATTATAAATGGTCAGGTGGACCAATTATGTTTATATTTTCATTTCCAGGAATAGACATATTGATTAAAGATTTCAAAAATTTATGAAAATAATTCAATCATAGGCCAAAAATAATGGTTAAATATAGATCATTCCTTGTATTGGGTTTTTTGCCCATCAAAAATTCTAAGTCTCCTGAATATTATACTCTACCATCTAATTGTACATGCCAATCTACTATCTCTTTATAAGCTAACGTGTGATCCCTTGCTAATAGTTTGATCCCTTTGGGTTATTTAGTGCATTTGTACTGGACTGCTCACTTATTTTGTTAAAAAATAGGCCTTTATCCAATTGCACAAATGCACCCTGTTGAAGGTGCCATGGTAGCCCAGTCATTGGACCCTTAAACAAGGGCCCCTGAGAATTGGCTTTTCTGTTCTGATGGCAGTTAATTTAATGAAAATAGCCCACTTTTTGTCTTCCTACTTGTTTCCATCTGTGAGATGAGATATATCATCATATCATTACCATGGGCACTACCCAGGTAAACTGACATACTAGAGGGGTCAAAAATTTTATCAGTTGCACAATTCTGTAGAAATGATGTGTAAAGAAAAGTTGAAAGTAGCAAATGCATCCTTATCGCATAAAAACCTAAGTCACACTGACTCTTTCATTCTCAAGAGAATTTTTAATATGACAAACTCTTATTAAATATCAAAACAAAATGCATAAATGCCAAAACCCAGGAGAAAAGGACAGTAACTAAAACCTTACAGGCCTCTAGGCTCAGGAAAGGCTGCTGGGTCCACCTGTGCTGTTGGCTGTGATGAACATGAGAGTCGAAATCAATAAGGAGATAAGATAAATACAATTCCCACATATGAAGAGGTACCGAGGAGATTGCTGTTCTTGAACAACAATGTAAAAAACTGATAAACTGAAAGATACTATTAAAATCTCAAACCATGCCTTGAACCAAAGGAGGCAAAGAGTTGAAAATATACTACAAAGAGCAAATACTTAGACTGACGATGAGATTACATTCCCCAGTCTGTTCCATTATTGGAAAAATGTGCTTTTCAAGTAAATTAATTTTCTAATATATTTGTGTATACAAATTACAAATATAAGATTTTAAAGAGAAATAATGTGGTAAATAATTTTAAAGAAATATATTTATATGTTAAAAGGGGGTTTATAATGTAAAATATCATTGAAATACACTACATATACATGTATGGATAAATTTATGGATTTATAAATATTAATAGAAGTCATTTGTAGAGCCTTTTTATTATCACATAGATGATACACCATACTAGCCCAACTTTCCCATGCTTCTAATTTGGTGCAAATCTTAATGTATGTATAATCAAATTTAGGCAATGGGATAATAACCAGGTGACATAACACATTTCAAGTAACTAAAATTACATAGTGAGCTTAAGCTTAATTTTCTTGTATTTGCTAACTATTATAAGTTATTCTTTTCAAAATTTGGTAAACTGTAGTATTATTTAGCTTGATTGTGTGACTAATAAACAGTCATGTGATGGAAGGGCTGATCGGAATATTCATACTAGAAAAATATGCAGATTTGGCAAAATGCCAGGTAAGTTAGTTTTGCGTTCACTGATAAGTTGGGTTGCTATAGCAAGCCCATAGTCACCAGGTTTCTAAGCAACCTAAGACTCCACAGACTTGAGATACTTAGGAGTCCACTGATCTTTCATCATCCTTAAGGGAAAAATCTGAGAAACTGTGGTACCAATCTCAGTGGAAGTTTCCCCAGTTATCCAGTAGAGCAGTGACCCTTATACAACATCCCCTGTAGTGATAGATTTAATTTATTAAATAATGATGTTCATACTAGAGAATTAATTGATTACCCAAAGTGTAAAGTGGATGAAATTAGGAATGGGAAATGATCAATACCTAGTTTGTTGTGGGCAAACAAATGTGTGTTGAATGAATAAACAAGATTCAACACATAATCCAACTCTCCAAAGTGATTTACATAATGCTGGCATTCATAAAGTCCTTAACTTTATATATATAAATATATATATATATATATAATCTGTTTAGTAGCATTACTATAAGGCATGCCTCTCAGTTTTTTTGTTTTATAATCATTTACATTTAGGTAACACACGTAATTGTAAGTCTGCAATTATTTGTGAGTTTAATTCAAAATATGGATTGTCTGGAATACTTATGTAACAATATTAACTACCAAAATGTCAGTTAGAATTGTATGTGTCTAAGATGCAAGCAAAGTTGTGAATTAGCCCTTGAATAAGCTTTTATTAACATTTCTGCTGTCTTGACACAGTACTCACTGAGGCAAACCACTGCATCTAATTTTAATTTACAGTTTCCAGCTCTTTAAGATAATCACAATGAAATAAAATTAAGGTAAGCCTTACAAAACACTGTATAATAATATAGGCTGAAATAAATGTCATTAATAGAAATGATTATATGTGACCAATAAAATGATTAAGTGTGGAATCTGTAAAATTTTACATAATTCTTATACCCGGTTTTCTCTGCCTCCCATTGTCATTTTATGTAGCTTGTTCTTGCCATGAAAAACCTCGTGACAATGATTTGCAAAGAGAAAATTGGCTTTAATTTAATGGCAAATTTTATAATGTTACTGCTTGTATCCTGCTAGCTATTGCATTAAAGATTCAGTAGCCCAAGTCAGGTGTACAGTATGATGACTGAGTTTCCCTACCTTGAGGATAAAATACAATTCCAAAGTCACCTGTCTAGCAAGTCACAGTAACCCCTAATGGACTAGATCCATTCCAGGAATGTCTCGGTACAAAGTGCCTGTGACCTCTACTGGTTGGTGCTGTTCAGTGGCCAAGTCATGTCCGACTCTTTGCTAACCCATGGACTGCAGCACACCAGGCTTCCCTGTCCATGGACGATGATAGATTCTTCTTGCTCCAAGACTGGAAAGAACAACTGCTCTGCCTTACAATCTTAATATGAGAGTCCCAAACATATACAATAACACTCATTATAATTGCCTCTTCAGGTAAAAGTGGCCATCTGTAATTTAAGTCTTCCTGGGCATGTATTTTCTTTAGAATAAAAGATAGTTTTTGATCTTTTAATATATTGCTCTACTAAGATATTCCTCCATTGTAGCATGTATACAAGCACAGGTGTGCTGGAAGGTTTAGACAATTTCAAATATTTTTGAATGTCCTCTTATCATCTAATATTTAGTTATTACTGACAACATCATAGCAAAATTACAAAACCTGACCAACTCCTTCTGTTTCCTTTTAGACACAATTTCTTATCTAAAAGCTTGGGACAGGCTTTCTTAATGTCTATACTATCTCATATACTCTATTCATTAGGAGAAGAGAAAAAATGCACGTACAACTTAAACTGGACAAGAACAATGCAAAAATCAGATCAAAGTAAGAGACTTTAGTATTACAGGCACTGGTTTTGAGTCCTACTTTGTTAGGTTAGATAACTTCACAGTGATAATATAGGTGTAATTACCAGTTGGAAGTCCGATGAAAAAGTGCAAGGCCACCAGTGTCAACGCACTTTCAGAATGCTGGTTGGAGGACAACGAAATTAACACTGATGACTCTTGTTGTGTCTGCCTCAAGTGCTGGGTCAAATCACCGCTGTACATCCGTCAGCCCCACCTCCAAGTATCCAAGAATGGCTGTGGAATTTTGATTGACACTCCAGTGAGGCAGTGGGATTCCTAAACCAAAGTAAACCCTGCAGCTTGTGTTTGCCAAGCTCTCTAGCTTGAAAATGAGCTTCTCTTCTCCTGGTTCTTTCCTTAAAAAAGAAACAATTACTCTGTGATGCTTAAAGGAACACAGAAGCAACTCCCTCTCCAGAGATATCCCTACTTATTTTCTTATAGCAATTCCCTTGACTGTTTTCATCCTTTGTCTTTGTGTAGGACTTTATAGTCTTCCTAGGAACCACATAACAACATTGCACACTGGCCTTCAGGATAAGAAACAAGGCATCAGTGAATGCGGAAAGCTGGAGATGATAGCAGCATTGGGCAGGGTTTTGCAAAACGGACAAGGTCAAGTTTATGCTAGTTACGACATTCTTTTGCCATGTAAGATTAGCAATGTTTGCTGACTATGCTATTATATATGCAACTCATAAGAAGAAACTAAGATAAATATATTCTAAAAGCAAATCAAGCCATTACAGTATATGCTAAATTAGACAAAAATATGTGATTTTCCTGATAGTACTTAAGGCATTAATTCTCTAAGGATTAATGATGACATGTAGCCTCATACACACACCCACACACATACTTAATGAAAATCTGTTATGTGTCCACTGTGTTCTTAGAATCCTGTCATCAAGAAGAAGAAAGCCTGATCCTTCCAGTGAGATTTTCTGGAATGTACTTCAAAACCTTGAAAATAAAATGCAATGATGGAGTATTGAATACTTTTAGTCTAAGTGGACAGCTAACCTAGTTGAGAATATTCATTCTAGAACTGTTTACTTAGCATGTAATCAAAATATGTATTTTAGTTGCCTTTTCTCCTAAACTCTGGAAATTTTCACAATAAATATAACAGAGAGGTTTTCACTGGTGAAATTAATGGTTTCAAAGATTTATGAACTGACCAGAAAAATTACTGGCTAACTCTCTATCCTTATATCACAGGCTATAAGAACCCACCAAGTTTATTGTCTAGCTCTTGATTTCAGGGCATTCCTGGCTGCCTGAGTGGGATTGGACAGTTAGCTGAATTCTATAGTTAGCATGCTGTGTGTGCCCCTGATGAAACTTCCAGGCAAGAACTATTGGGACACTTAGAAGGACAGAGAGTGGGTACTTCACAAATCCCATGGAGCAGGCTGGGGAACCTTGCTATTTAACTGCTTCTTTACTGCTTCTGTTAGAAGCCAGTACTGAGAGGGCTTTCTTTGTACCTGTTTTGAGAAAGATCTGTAGCTCTCCCCACTGTTATTTATTGAAAGCTACCAACATGTACCAAGATAACCCAGTAACAATGTGTGCCCAAATTGGCTTGGATAGGTTAGCAACACTTACCTTAAGGAGCTCATCTTCTAGAGATGTAGCTTAGACACAGAGGACAGTTACACATGAAGATTCTAGAGTAGACAACCACAAGGCTCTGGGCTCATGGGACATCCACATTTACTCATTTATAAATAGCTGTGACTCTTAGTTCAAAGACCTTTCACCCACTTCCATGTATGACACACTTTTTCTCTCTTGCTCGTGACTTTTTATTACAAAATGTGAAGAAATTTTAAGAGTCATCTAATCTTGGTCATTTAACAGATAAAGTTTCAGGGATCTGAGGAAATGCTCGTCTTACATTGCCCTAAGAGCAGTTAAAAAAACAAAGCCCCTCAGCTAAAATATTGCTCTCTTTTTCTCCTGATGTTTCTTTTTGTTTATTTTTATTTTGTATATTTCACCTCTTTTCACATATCTTCTCCCAGGATCTGGCCTGATATTTGCTAGTGTATTACTTTAATATTTTTTGTATGTCATTATACTTTCAGAAGTGCTAGTCAATTTAATATTAATTTCCTGGGTAATTGGAATAGTTTACACCTCTTTGATTCCCAAATACTGTACCCTGTTACTAGAGTGAGGTTAGTTTTTTTCTAAATTATTCTGGTTCCAGTGCTCTTGCCTTTTTAAATTTTATTTTATTTTAAATATGCTTTTTAAATTATCTAAATTAAATTATTAAATATAAAAACAGAATACTATTTATTCCTCCTTATAAGGACAACTTGAAAAATTCTACGAAAGGATAAGGGGGAGGACAAGTATTTGATGATATATTATTATGGATCAGTTGTCAGGCTAAATACTTCCATGTTATTATTTAAATCTATAGAAAATTCTGTAATTAGGTATGGTTAGCCTACATTCCTACAGAGGAGACAACTGACAGAGAAAATTTTAAAAATTAGATATATGCTAAGATTTCCAGCATTTTCATGAAATGCATCACCTTAGGTTTATGCATCCAGGTGGCAAGTAATATCAAAGATTAGTCAGAAGACATAAGGATGCATGATCATGAAAGGCAGTTTTTGCCCGTATCTAAATCCTTACCTTGTGTCAGTATAAATCTCTCAGTAGATGCATTGTGCTATGCTACTTTGATGTTTCAAAATTATTTATTATTTTCATATACAAATTCTAGTTAAAAACTCATTGGTTCACAGAATTACTTAATTTAAGAAACTATTCCTCCTTGGCACCAGATATTCCTGGGTCCAAAAATTATAAAACTCTAGCTTCATGGAATGGCAGACACATAGAAAAATTATTATGAAATCATACAATAGATGGTCTAATAGAAGGTCTATGGTACTGTGAGAAACCTACAGAGGGGGTAGCTTTCAGAAGGGGAAGCTTCATAGAGAACCTAACATCGTAGCTTCTTCCTCAAGCATGAGTCAGAGACCAGTTACCAAGTACTGACTAACACAAAGAACACGTTGTCTAACATAAAGGCAGAGAATATTTCTCCATCCTTCGTAAGATATGGCAGTTTCTGCCAGAAGATAGTGACTTCAAGGAAGAAAATATGAAAAGCTGCTGTGGCAACAAACATATAAGATTAAAGAAATTAATTTCAAATTAATTGAGTGTCCACTTTTTCTAGGCACTGTTAGGGAACAATATGTATGTTCACCTTAGAATTTAAAATAAATTTTTATTTAAACTGCCAAAAGTTACAACTTCTATTGCACAAGAACTAAAAATTCTGCTTCAAAACATAAAAATTTTTACTTAATATTGAGAAAAGAAAACCATACTGGATGCCTTTTACAAGTAGTTTGTTATGTTACTATTTGGTACCTGTATAGCTTTTAGAAAGCTAATTTAAATTTATTTAAGTTTGTAAGATAGATATAGATATATATATAGATATATATATATATATATCTTTGGAAGGATTTCAGTGATTTTTTAAATGAATATTAGACTAAGTATCAAGGGGCAAGTGTTTAAGATACAGATTTCTTGCTGCATAAGGAATATAAATTTTAAAAAATATATTGGTATATTTCTGTGTCTCTTACCAGATCCAAGGGAACATTTCATGAACAGATGGGCACAATAAGCGATAGAAACAGCAAGGATCTAACAGAAGCAGAAGAGATTAAGAAGAGGTGGCAAGAATACACAGAAGAACTGTACAAAAACGTTTCTAATGACCTGGATAATCACAATGGTGTGGTCACTCACCTAGAGCCAGACATCCTAGAGTGTGAAGTTGAGTGGGCCTTAAAAAGAATCACTACAAACAAAGCTAGAGAAGGTGATAGCATTCCAGCTGAACTATTTCAAATCCTAAGGGATGATGCTATTAAAGTGCTGCACTCAATATGCCAGCAAATCTGCAGAACTCAGCAGTGGCCACAGGACTGGAAAAGTTCAGTTTTTATTCCAGTTCCAAAGAAAGCCAATGCCAAAGAATGTTCAAATTACCATATAATTGCACTCATTTCACATGCTAGCAAGATTATGCTCAAAATCCTTCAAGCTAGGCTTCAGCAGTACATCAATCAAGAACTTCCAGATGTACAAGCTGGGTTTAGAAGAGGCAGAGGAACCAGAAATCAAATTGCCAACATCTGCTGAATCACAGAAAAAGTAAGGGAATTCCAAAAAAAAAAAATCTGCTTCATTGTGACTAAAGTCTTTGACTGGGTGGACAACAACAAAGTGTGGAAAATTCTTAAAGGGATGGGAATACCTGACCACCTTACCTGCCTCCTGAGAAACCTGTATGCAGGACAAGAAACAACAGTTAGTACTGGACATGGGACAATGAACTGGTTCAAAATTGGGAAAGGAGTACATAAAGGCTGTATATTGTCACCCTGCTTAGTTAACATATATGCACAGTACATCATGAGAAATGCTGGGCTGGATAAATCACAAGCTGGAATCAAGACTGCCAGGAGAATATCAACAACCTCAGATATGCAGATGATACCACTCTAATGGCAGAAAGTGAATAGGAACTAAAGAGCCTCTTGATGAAGGTGAAAAAGGTGAGTGAAAAAGCTGGCTTAAAACTCAACTTTTTAAAAACTAAGATCGTGGCATTTGGTCACATCACATCAAATCGATGAAGAAAAAGTGGAAACAGTGATAGATTTTATTTTCTTGGACTCCAAAATCACTCCAGACGGTGACTGCAGCCATGAAATTAAAAGATGCTTGCTCCTTGGATTAAAAACCTGTGACAAACCTAGACAGTGTATTAAAACACAGGAATATCGCTTTACCAACATAGATCTGTGTAGTCAAAGCTATGGTTTTTTCAATAGTTAGGTATGGACGTGAGAGTTGGACCATAAAGAAGGCTGAGTGCCAACAAATTGATGCTTTCAAACTGTGGTGTTAGAGAAGACTCTTGAGAGTCCCTTGGACTGCAAAGAGATCAACCTGCTGCTGCTGCTAAGTCGCTTCAGTTGTGTCCGACTCTGTGCGACCCCATAGATGGCAGCCCACCAGGCTTCCCTGTCCCTGGGATTCTCCAAGCAAGAACACTGGAGTGGGTTGCCATTTCCTTCTCCAATGCATGAAAGTGAAAAGTGAAAGGGAAGTCGCTCAGTCGTGTCCGACTCTTAGCGACCCCATGGACTGCAGCCTACTAGGCTCCTGAGGAGATCAACCTAGTCAATCCTAAAGGGTATCAACCCTGAATATAAATTGGAAGGACTGATGCTAAAGCTGAAGCTCCAGTACTTTGGCCACCTGATACGAAGAGCCAATTCACTGGAAAAACCCCTGATTCTGGGAAGGATTAAGGGCAGGAGGAGAAGGGGATGACAGAGGATAAGATGGTTGGATGGCATCACTGATTCAATGGACATGAGTTTGGGCAAACTCAGGTAGATAGTGAAGGACAAGAAAGCCTGGCATGCTGCAATTCATGGGGTCGCAGAGTCAGACACAACTTAGCAACTGAACAACAACAAATATCTCTTACTACAGGTAAAGCATATCATCTTACTGGGAATGTTAAGGGTTAGAGAAAGCAAACATTTATATTCAAGGCTAAGGAAATAAGAAACCTGAGGTTGTATAAATGCTAACTCATAATAAGACAGAAACAATAATGCAATTGTATTTTTAAAAGGTAATAAACATGGGGAGAATTTATTTCCATTTGAAAGCACAGAGGAAAAATATTTTGAATTAAAACTTTGTTGGCTCAATAATTTTTACCATAAAACATTCTTACAATATGAATAGTCTATATTGTAGCACTATGTCATAGAAGTTGACTTTTTAGAAATATGGATTTTCCTCTAATCTCTTTTGTTCCTCTCACTTTAAAAGTTTTTTCATACTCCAATACAAACAAAACAAAACTGAGCCCAGTATATAAGAGGACCCAGAATATTTAAATTCAAAGTCATATTCAACAGTTTCCTTACTTCATGATTTCTCAGTCTTACTATTCTCATAACACAGCTCCAAGAGAAGGTCCTGGTATGCCTTATTTCCCAAACTTATTTGACCATGTGTCACCCTAGGATATCTTTATTAACATCTACTGGAACAGTGTTTCATAAAGACAGTTGGGGAAGTGCTGAATTAAATTAGAAGGACAATTAACATTTTCTAAGAAAAGGCAAAAGGGAGTATATAGGTGGTATATCTGACTTGAAAGGTTAAGTCTACAAATTATCTTACAATATTTGGTAGGGCTTCCCAAGTGGCACTGGGGGTAAAGAACCTGCCTGCCAATGCAGGAGACATAAGAGACAGGGGTTCAGTTCCTGGGTCGGAAAGATTCCCTGAGTAGGAAATGGCAACCCACTCCAGTATTCTTGCCTGAAGAACCCCACGGACAGAGGAGCCTGGCGGGCTACAGTTCATGGGGCCGCCCAGAGTCAGACACTAGTGAAGCGACTTAGCACACACACATAACCTTTTGTGACCTGTATTTTTTATCTTTGTAAACAGGAAGAATGAAGAAGAGAGGACAGGAAAGACAGAGAGACAGAGAGACTTGAGATAGGGAAAGGGGCAGTCCTTTGGGCTGCAGGAAAAAAGGGAATTCAGACTGCTCTGGGTCTGGCAAGCAAATAAGTTGGTAACTATCGACTTCTTGTGAAGCCCAAATATAGCTATTGTCCACAAAGGGGTTTTATCTTGTAAAAGCTTGCCTGGCTTGATGTCTATTGATCAATTGCCTCTGGCCACACAGGACAGGATCCTTGATGGTTGGTTGGATCTTTTCTTTTTTCATGTGCTCTGGGACACACATTGATAGCCTGGGTTCTGCAGAGGAACTTTGGGACAGAGAGTGAGTGGGTAAGATTGCAGATTGTGGAGACAAGTTGCTGGGTTGATAGTATCCCAAATGGTCTTGGACCTATTGCTTGACTTCTCTGTGTTTAAGTTTCCTCCTCTAAAAGATGAGGATGATAACAATATTTATTTCATAATACCATGGAGATCAAGTAAGATGAAATATATGCATTTATTAAAACAACTAGTTGTAATTACTGGTATCATTGATAATGGTAATAAAGATGCTATCTCTGTGAAAAAAGTTTTTCTTCTTCACAATCTCAGGTCATTCATTTTAAAATCTACTTTACTGGTGCCAGCCAGTTATAATGCTTTCTGATCATATTCAATTCTAAGCTGTACTAACCTTTCCAGACCCAGAGGCAGTACGAGGGCAGCACGTTCTTTCTCTGTGTAACCCTCCCTCTGGCCTCTGTCCGGCGGTGTGTCCTGGACTCCTTCCCTCTTCTCTGTTGCTCAACTGAATTTAGGTAATAAGAAGCAGAGTCTTCACAAACTTAGAAAATGAGCTCGTGGTTGCTGGGGGGAAGGGATAGCTAAGGACTTTGGGAAAGTCATGTACACACTGCTGTATTTAAAATGGATAACCAACAAAACCTATTGCATACGCATGAAACTTGTGCTCAATGTTAATTGCCAGCCTGGATGGGAGTGGGGTTAGGGGGAGAATGGATGTGCTCAGCCACTCAGTCATATTTGACTCTTTGTGACCCTCATGGACTGTAGCATGCCAGGCTCCTCTATCCATGGGATTCTCCAGGCAAAAACACTGGAGTGGGTTGCCATTTCCTTCTCCAGGGAGAATGGACACATGTATATATATGGCCGAATCCCTTCACTGCTCACCTGAAATTTCACAACATTGTTAATTGGCTATACCCCATTACAAAATGTTTTTGGTGTTGGAAAAAAAAAAAAAAAAGCAGAGTCTTGCTCTCCTCTATCCAATAGGTAACTCCCAAAGTCCTTGGAGACAGGGACTGGACTCTTATTACCCTGAAATTTACAGAGCTTCAATGTTTAAAACCACGAATAAACATTCAGGTATATGGGAAACCTTGTAGAATGAGATTACAGGCCAAATAATTATTTAGGTCTAATTGAAAATACCACCTAAATGGTGTCTAATGTCCTGTCGTCCTTTGACTATATACAACCAAAGCTATTTCTGATGAGTACTTTTATATTTTTTAAATATTGAGCTTATTTGAGCAAAAATCATTTTGAATCTGGCAGCATCCAATCCAGCAGATAGAAAGGAGCTCCAAATATTGTGTATAAAATAGTAAGTAATGAGACCCCGGGTGTTCATTGGAAGGACTGATGCTGAAGCTGAAACTCCAATACTTTGGCCACCTCATGTGAAGAATTGACTCATTGGAAAAGACTTTAATTCTTGGAGGGATTGGGGGCAGGAGGAGAAGAGGACGACAGAGGATGAGATGGCGGGATGGCATCACCGACTCAATGGACATGAGTCTGAGTGAACTCTGGGAGTTGGTGATGGACAGGGAGGCCTGGCATGCTGTGATTCATGGGGTCACAAAGAGTCAGACACGACTGAGTGACTGAACTGAACTATGCAGCACAGGGAACTCTATACTCAGTTTTCTGTGGTGACCTAAATGGGAAGGGTATCAAAAAAAAGAGGGCATATATGTATACATATGGAGAGTGCTTTTAAAAGTCATTGAACTTATCTCTGGAATCTTATTGGAGGGCAGCAGACAAATTCTTATTGGGTGTTGACCGACTTTTAAAATAATCACATCACCATTTTTTATTCCTTGGAAAACCACTTGGTGTTTAATGTGTGAAATGATAAAACTTATCAGAAGCACAATTTTTAAAAGCCCAAAGTGTGTCATGTAAGACAAATGGCTCACATCGAGGGCACTTACTGCAGGCAAACACCTTTCAAAGGACTCTATATGGATTATCTAAATTAATCTTCATAACCATAATTTGAAGTAAGAATTGTTGGTTTCCTTAATTTACAAATAGTAGAAGTACCATGCAGTCCATGGGGTCTCAAAGAGTCGGACACGACTGAGTGACTGAACTGAACTGAAAAGTACCAAAGTACTGAGAGGCAAAAGGACTGACAGGTCAAGTAAACTGCTCAAGGTCAAAGAATGCCAAGCTATGGTTGTATCACCTAGGACACTTGTCTGCAAGTAAGAGAATGCTCCCATAAAAGTAGATCAGAATATGGGGGGAACTTTACTTGTCAAATAATAAATATTAGGAAAACTATCAGCTTCCAAAATTCTAACTCTTCTCTAAAGCAGCCATTTTTAAATATTGGGCTGTCATACCATCTTGATAATACAATTATTTGCTTAAATTGCATATACATGTGTATGTATATACAATCAACTCAAAATCAAGACCATCTCCTGTCCCCTGCTGCTGCTGCTAAGTCACTTCAGTCGTGTCCGACTCTGTGCGACCCCGTAGACGGCAGCCCACCAGGCTCCCCCATCCCTGGGATTCTCCAGGCAAGAATACTGGAGTGGGTTAAGGAGAAAATATTACATGTTAAGTTTTCAAAATCAAAGTTCAAAATAAAAATTAAGTCCAAATTTCTATCGCTCTGGGAAACAAAACTGTTTAACCTGACAATGGGAACATGAAACATAAAATTAATGTAAAACAAAGAAAAGTAATCATGGTTACCTGGAAAAGGTTTTCTTTTTTGTTTGTTTTTTGTGAGAAAGAAACTTTGGGAATGGCTGCATACTGTATATTACTGAAATGGAAATGAGTTTTACAATCACAGACTCAGGTGTGCAAAAACAAAATTTTGTTGCACTAAATTTCATTTTATCTCAAACCTCCATTCTGTCTGATACAGCATATTTAGTCACTTTTAAGAAATTTCATTTTTGCTGTTCCTCAGTCATTTCAAGTTTAAAACTCTTGTTACATCTTTCTCAGTACAGGCTATTTTCAGAGAAGGAGATGAGAACACAGAGCATGCCCTCTCAAAATTTGCAGCTATGACTTTCCCTGGTTCTGGCTTTGAGCACTTTGCAGGTGGTGCCTTTCTTTTTCTCAGCTAACTTGCACAACCTTCAGGGGCCTTGAGCTCAGTGTTAGGGTCCAAGGGGCTCCATGAATCTGCTTCTAAACAGCGGCCTACGTACCACACACAGCCCTGGATACTTCACTGCCATAGTCTCTGGGGCAGTGTTTTCTGACATTTGTTCTCTCTGATAACACTTGTGATCTGAGGTCCTCCCACTTGAGAGTTGAAAGGGAGAAGAGAACTTGCCTTTAGGAGTGAGTCGGCTGCGGAACGGATCACAACAGCTCTTTGGGATTTGTTCATGTCTAAAGTCTGTGTTTCCACTTTTATCCATGCTTCAGTTCTGTTCAGTTCAGTCACTCAGTCGTGTCCGACTCTTTGTGACCCCATGAATCGCAGCACGCCAGGCCTCCCTGTCCATCACCAACTCCCGGAGTTCACTCAAACTCATGTCCATCTAGTCGGTGATGCCATCCAGCTATCTCATCCTCTGTCGTCCCCTTCTCCTCCTGCCCCCAACCCCTCCCAGCATCAGAGTCTTTTCCAATGAGTAAACTCTTCGCATCAGGTGGCCAAAGTATTAGAGTTTCAGCTTCAGCATCAGTCCTTCCAATGAACACCCAGGACTGATCTCCTTTAGGATGGACTGGTTGGATCTCCTTTCAGTCCAAGGGACTCTCAAGAGTCTTCTCCAACACCACAGTTCAAAAGCATCAATTCTTTGGCACTCAGCTTACTTTATAGTCCAAAACTCACATCCATACATGACCACTGGAAAAACCATAGTCTTGACTAGACGGACCTTTGTTGGCAAAGTAATGTCTCTGCTTTTTAATATGCTATCTAGGTTGGTCATAACTTTCCTTCTAAGAATTAAGCGTCTTTTAATTTCATGGCTGCAGTCACCATCTGCAGTGATTTTGGAGCCCAAAAAAATAAAGTCTGACACTGTTTCCACTGTTTCCCCATCTATTTGCCATGAAGTGATGGGATCAGATGCCATGATCTTCGTTTTCTGAACGTTGAGCTTTAAGCCAACTTTTTCACTCTCCTCTTTCACTTTCATTGATCAAGAGGCTTTTTAGTTTCTCTTCACTTTCTGCCATAAGGGTGGTGTCATCTGCATATCTGAGGTTATTGATATTTCTCCCTGCAATCTTGATTGCAGCTTTTGCTTCTTCCAGCCCAGCCTTTCTCATGATGTACTCTGCATGTAAGTTAAATAAGCAGGGTGACAATATACAGCCTTGATGTACTCCTTTTCCTATTTGGAACCAGTCTGCTGTTCCATATCCAGTTCTAACTATTGCTTCCTGACCTGCATACAGGTTTCTCAAGAGGCAGGTCAGGTGGTCTTGTATGCCCATCTCTTTCAGAATTCTCCACAGTTTATTGTGATCCACACAGTCAAAGGCTTTGGCATAGTCAATAAAGCAGAAATCGATGTTTTTCTGGAACTCTCTTGCTTTTTCGATGATCCAGCGGTTGTTGGCAATTTGATCTCTGGTTCCTCTGCCTTTTCTAAAACCAGCTTGAACACCTGGAAGTTCATGGTTCACATACTGCTGAAGCCTGGCTTGGAGAATTTTGAGCATTACTTTACTAGCGTGTGAGATGAATTCATACTTAGGGCACAACTATTTTCCTAGTCTTTAATAAGACTGAATAGTAACCGAATGTCAGTTCCTTAGGTCCACTAAAAGTTCTCCCTCAATATGCAGCTTCATATCTTGCAGTTAGAAAAGAGAATGAAGTGGGCAGAATAAAACCATGTGGATTAATACCTCACAGTATAATTTATCACAGTATAAAAAACTATAAATTGTGGGAAACACACACATGATAGAAGTTTAGCTAAGAAAGAGATCAATGGGGACTGAATTCCTAAGAATATGTTCATAGAATTCTTACATCCTTAATCTTCCCTAGAAGATGAGTTAAATGTAAAAAAGTAGGAGGAAGTGGGATTCATGGGAAATAAAATTAGATAAATCACGTAAATCATTTAGAAATGTAATTGGTAT
>NW_011494832.1:4231719-4271195 GCF_000754665.1 Bison bison bison | reverse complement strand
ATGTGCACAAGCTAAGCCTGGCTTGCCATAAAGGTTCCTATCTACAGAGAGATGGACATATTAGAGCAGTTTATAGGAGACTTAAGTACCTGAACATAATCTGACAGAAAAGATAGAAGGGAAGAACAAGATATTAAGATTTAAAATTATGACCTCTGGTTAAATGTGGCAGGTAGAATACATTTTCACTTGCATCTGAAATCTCATGAAAATGAAAGTTGTAGGTAGAATTTATAAAAATAGGAACACACATGTTCAGCTCAAAGATTTAGATTAGTGAAGACAAGAAATCGGTCAACATACAGAAAGCATAATGGACTAATGGTAATTGCTCAAACATCCTACAATCCGATTCTAAACATGTAGAATCTACTCTGTCAGCAAAAAGAATCTACTCTGTAAGTCCACATAGGACCATGGGGTGCATGGAAAGCAGAGTCTGAACTTGATTGAATACCTCAGGAAGTCCTAAACCTAAAGCTTCTCTCCATATGTTTTACACAGCCTGCTCTCCTTCCTCCTCATCTGTCAGAAGATGGGGTGTTTCCTCTTTTGAAACATGGAGTAAGAGATTTCTGGACCTAAGACAAGGAAGCCCAGCTAGGGATATGAGGGAGATCCATGTCGAAATAAGTTTAAGCCCTCACACTAATTTCTCTTCCACTGCCAATTCCAGAATTCTATCAAGCAAAACATTACAGAATTCCTTTCTAAGGAAACTGGCACAAGATAAAACACTTGACACTATTAGCTGAAGTGGAGAGGAGGTCAGGGAGCACAGTGAAATGGTCAGGACCTTCTGCTCAATCCAGAGTAGTACTGTCTGGGGCAAGTATGATACAAGCCTCATGCTAAATATTCCTTTAAAATATCCAGTAGCCACATTGAAAATGTAGGTAACTAGGTAATATTACTTTTAATATTATATATTGCTTACTACAACATCATAAATACTATCATTTAAATGAACATAAATTATTAATGAGATTTTTTTGCAGGAGCACAAAGTGTTAAAAGTCTGGTTTTTACTTTACTCTTAGAACACATTTCAATCTGGGTTAACTATGTTTCAAGTTCTCAATAGTCTCTAAGTTGCTTCAGTCATGTCCGACTCTGTGCGACCCGAGATAGCAGCCCACCAGGCTCTCCCGTCCCTGGGATTCTCCAGGCAAGAACACTGGAGTGGGTTGCCATTTCCTTCTCCAGTGCATGAAAGTGAAAAGTGAAAATGAAGTCGCTCAGTTGTGTCTGACCCTCAGCGACCCCATGGACTGCAGCCTTCCAGGGATTCCAGCCATTCGTCCATGGGATTTTCCAGGCAAGAGTACTGGTATGGGGTGCCATGGCTACCATATTGGACAGTGCAACTCTAGAATGAAATCTGTATTCATTTTGCCACAGTCTTAAATATAAATGGACAACCACCAGACATTTGAGGAATACTTCTGACTTGCATGAAAAAAGTCAAATACAAATAAACAATAAGGTTGAATACAAGAAAAGGGAATAAAAAACAAAATATTTTTGTGATTACTATCATCAGACAACTAAGAGACAATTTTGTATCATGAAACTAGTAAAAAACCATGGGGCTTTCCTGGTGGCTCAGTGATAAAGAATCCACCAGCCAACGCAGTCCCTGGTCCAGGAAGATAACTACATGCCATGGAGCAACTAAGCCTGTGCATCACAACTACCGAACCTGTGCTGTAGAGCCTAGGAGCCCTAACCACTGGACCCCATGCACCTAGAGCCTATGTACCGCAACAAAAGAAGCCACCGCAAAAAGAGAGCAGTCCCCACTCACCACAACTAGAGAAAAGCCTGTACAGAAATGAAGACCCAGCACAGCCAAAACTTTAAAAATTAATATAAAAATTCTAATCATAATTTTAAAAAATAAATAGGAAAGAATCACTTTAAAAAGAAAACCATGAAATCCTAAAATCCACATAAATAAAAGGCAGCAATCTGGAAAAAGAAAACCATGATAGTAGAAGTAACACAGTGGAGCAAGCATTTGGAATATCTGAGTACAGAGGAGCCACGGAGCAGCATTAGAGTAGCTAGCTATAGAACAGACCCAACATCCACATAATGGGGTTTCCAGAGGAAACAAAACCAGACAAAGTGGAAATAGGATAGAATGCATGAATATTTTTCAGAATCAAAGGACATTAAATCCCCAGAGTGCAGAAAGTCGCCCATCTACAGCAGAGCGGATATAAAGGGCCACAGGCTATGACCTAGCTGCATGTTTTCACATCACAGGTACCAAAAATAAAGAGAAATTCTTAAAAACCTCTGGTGGGCTTGAGAGTAATGTCACATACAAATCGAAGAGACAACAGACAGCAGCACTGGGGATTTACAAGTCAAATAGCAATCTCTTCAAAAATGTCCAAAAATTATCTCCAGCTGTTAATCTCTGTGCAAATATATTTTCAAGAAAGAGGATATAGACATTTTAATATACACACGGTCCTAAATTTTACTTCTCTTTTACTGTTTTATAAGGAGCCCAAGAAATCTCAGAATATAAATTTTACTGAAACAAGGAAGTAAAAGTAGACGGGGAATTAAGGAAATAACTCATACAACAAATGAGAGGCATAGGGAATTTCCAGGAACAGCAGAAGGGAAGTTTCACAGTAAGAATTATGTCACAGGTCAAGGGGAAAAAAACAAAAACCAATTAATATTGGACCAAGAGGACAGAGGATATAAGGATGCAATTATTACCAGGAAAACATAAATTGCACCAGAAAGAAAGCACTCATTGTTTATTTCTTGGCTCTGCTGCTCAGAAAATTTCTAATGATTTACACAGTCAATACTATTAGAAAAATACCTACACTATTAGATGGAAGGTGAGAAGTATGTATATAGATGTGATGGATGGAGCGGTATTGTATTTAATACACAAAAGTTAGATCCTTCTCTTCTACAGGAGGAAATTGTATTAAAAAAAAAAAACAGCTTTTTTTTTTTTTTTTTAAACATCAAGAACACTTTAAGTATGTCATCTAAAAATAGTTCAGTATTCTAAAATTTAACATGGGGAGTGAGACAGGGTGGAGCAAATAAGGCAATTGTCTATTTTTCTTTAAGTTTAAAAATATCATTTGTCCTTTTAAAAAACTAACAAACATTCATTTGATATCTATATACATTTTAAAAACAAGATTGTAAGTGAATTGAGCTGTGCTAAGCAGTCCTTTACTTTTTTCCTATCTTGTGACTCTTGCCTTCACTCTCTTGGTTTTGTTGTGGCATCTTCATTTTCCTAAGTATTTCCCTGGAAACCTATCTTCTCAGGATAAAGTTTTATTTCCTGCTTTAAAAAGTTTGAGGCCATCCATTATGTATCTCTTAAAATCTCTTCAAAATACAGTCCCTCCTTGACCCAGGTACTGTCATCCCTTACTTGGAATCCTGAGTTTCTGTGAAGGTATTTTTGGGCATGGAGAGTTAAGTTCATGTTTCTGTTAAGAGATTTGTGTAGAAATTTCAGTAACCATTCTACCTGCGTCATTTCTGTTTAGCTGGAAAATTTTATTGAAATCTTTACAAACATTTGCTATATAATTCTACAATCAGAAAATCAACACAAAAAGTGTAATTCTTTGTTTAGAATTTGACCAATTGCTCTATGAATATGAGTGAACTCCGGGAGTTGGTGATAGACAGGGAGGCCTGACGTGCTGCGATTCATGGGGTTGCAAAGAGTCGGACATGACTGAGCGACCGAACTGATGTGGAATCTAGAAAAATGGTACAGATAAACCTGTCTTCAGGGCAAGAATAGACATAAAGAATGGGCATGTGGACACAGGAGAGGAAGAAGAGAGTGGGAAGAATTGAGAGAGTAGTATTGACATATAATATGACCATGTGTAAAGTGGATGACTGTTGGGAAGCTGCTGTATTGCACAAATTCAAGATAGGAGTGAGTGATATATTTGTAAAATAACAAAAATTGATTTTTAAAGGAAGAGAAAAAGTGAAAAGAAGGGGTGAAGGCCAGATGTTGAAGCTCCTTGTATAATATTTCAAGGAGATTGAACGTTATTCTGGAAGCAGAATAGAACTGTTAAGTAATTGTAAATAGGGAAAGGGACGGGTAAGTGTTTTCATTTTTAAAGGGCCAAGTTAAAAGCAGTACATTGGGATGAGAATCTACATAGAAAACTAAGCAAATACTGGGAAGATAGATAGCTCTGCACTAAGACTTGTGTTCAGTCTAATGAGGAGAAGGTGGACTCATTCCTGACAGCGTTTGGATTAGTGGGAGAATGGTGCAGTTCATGGCAGCAGCTGTGGCAAAGGGTTGTAAAACGAAAGCATGCCCTTACAGCCATCATCATGAGTGGGAGAGAGATTCTGGTTAAGCTTTTATTTTATTTTATTTTTTTGATGGTGCTCTGGAGCATAACAGCAAGGGTAGAAAGAAAATTAATGAAAACTGGGTAAGAGCTGAGTAACAGTCCTGGTAAAAGCAGAGACAATACACTAAAGGTCAAAGGAAATGAGGGACTTGACACTTCTTTTATATTGGCTCAGGCTGAAGTGACATAGTATTTGCTCTACAAATAGCAGAGCAGATAATATGAGCCTGCACAGACTTCAGTTGATATTAACATTAGGAAGTATTTAATCCCCTAATTTCTCACTTTCCCAATTCACATTCCAGGCTGAGGTTGGTGGATTTAGGGCCATGCTCAGCCTCATGGGAGCTGGGGAAGAGATGTGAGGATGAGGGTGAGGAACAAAGATCAACTGCAAACAGCCATGGAAGAGTAAGCAGGAGACATCGATCCTTTGATTTACTTAGTCTAGAGTCAATAACTGGACCTTGTCGGAAAGAAACAATGGAAAAAATTATTATATGAGCCTGCTTTTTGTTGAACATGTAATCTTTCTTGTTTGGCCAGTAGATGTGTAAAATGTAGATGCATTATGACAGTTCAAAAAGGATAGGATGGAAGAGAGGAGAATCTAAGCCTAATGACAGTGGGGGAAAAGGAGACTCTGGAAGAAATCATCTGGATAGTTTTTGCAGTTGAAAACCATTGCCACTGTTTGCCGCCAAGCCTGATATGCTCCGAGAAGAAAGGAATATATGTAAACAAGAATAAGAAAGCTACCTTTTTATTCTGGCATCAGTCACAACAACGGTTTTGAGGATACCTGTGATGTGTTAAAGAGTTTTCAGAAGCACATCATGTGCAGGAATATTTCAGGTAAGAAAACGGATTGGCTTGAATCCTTTTCATTTCAGATTGTACCTGCTGCTTAAATGGGTACTCAAAATACTTCTTTTGACAAAAAGCAGTAATGTAACTCCATCTGTAGTAAACTTCTAGACAATAATATTAAAGAACACACATATCCAAAAGCACATTATACTAATTTGACCCCGCATAAAACAGACTCCAAGAATAGACTACGTTCCCAAGTAGCCAATGGATATTTATTGTATTATTTCCCTTTTTTTACTGTTAACAAAGAATTAAATCAGTTATCAGGAGTCTTCTGTAATGTAATTATTGAACCATTCAGATTTAAGGATCCAAAGTGCTGCCTTCGATTGTACTAAAGAGTGAATAAACCCACCTCTAGGCCCATGACAAGTATCTATAGTCTTTAAAATGACTTAAGCCTTATTGTCTAATTAAAAGTTAAATATTTAACTTGAATTTTAACTTTTTAACTTCCATTTCCTGTTGTAAATTATTATTTCTGGTTCACATAAAAAAAAGCTACACATCTTACTTGAAAACAGGGAAGATGAAATAGAATCATACAGAAGAGTAAACCGTAAAGAGACAATGAAAAATGAGCATCTTTCTTGGTTTAGATCGTATCTTCAAGGGTAACTAAAGGCCAAATTTCATGAAGCTCAATCAAAACATCCTATCCTCACTAATAAGATAATATGATAAATAAAGCAGAGTTGGAAAATAAATAACTATTTCTTCTTTATTGCTTTTATTCTATTCTAAAACCAATCAAGAAACTCAAAGATGAAGAAACTTAATCTTACATATGAAACTGGTAATCTTGAGCCTATTAAATAGCTCATGTTTAAAGATCATATATGTATAAGTCAAAAAAAGTGTTATATTTAGCAATATTACAAATACATTAAATATTACATTGTGGAAGATATTTTTTCATGTGTGACTTATAAAATAAGCCTGATTTATATAAACTTATCTCCTTCTCTCTTCAGAGCCTTCCACCTGCAACACTTTCTGTACATATCTGTGACAAGTTACAAAGCAAATTATTAGCATGGGACATTTGTCAGTTTCTACTCATTTAAAATCCATACATTGCTTAAAGATTATTCAATCATGAACTTAAATCACTTAATTAGATGTTCTTTTCTTTAAGCAAAACTGATGATAATGACAGTCCATTATGTAAAAGAAAAAGATTATCTCACTTTTTTAGTAGGCATCTAGAATGTCTAAGTAGTAAGTTTTTAAACCACATTTATATGTTTAGCCTAGATATATATTTCCAGAGATATTTTGATTCATCATAATTCCCAACTCCAAAATTCCAGTCTCTGATTATTAAATTCTTTTCTATATAGTAAGTGGAAAGACCCTTTAAAATCTTCACAAGTAACTTTCACTAAATAAAATTAAAATTTTATTCCATTTATTTCCTATATGCCAATGGTTTATATTTACATAAAAGATTAGTGTTTATGGTATAAGTACAAAAAATAATCAGTTCCCTAACAATCTGTGCCCTTTGTAGTTATTATACATAGATCAATCTACTTTTGTGGTCCTTATTGATCATCATCATATTGCTAGCTTAAGAGGAATCAAATTTTGTATTAAAATACGCAATGGGTTGAGCATACCATAGGGCTTAGGGAGGAAAATACAAAGAACTGTTAGAATCTTATCACCAAAGTACAGGAAAGTGGATTTCATGGAAGTAAGTTTAATTACTGAAGTAGCAAAGAATTTTATCATGAGAGAGAAAACAGCCCCTGACATCCAGGACCTGGCCCGGTGCTATCCCTTAGGTCTTGTTTCTGGACACTGCCCTGGCTCTCACACCTGGCTGTGGTATCCTCGTGTTGAACAGAACCAATTTCACAGAACATCAACTTTAGGCAAGGACACTCTATGACCATGAAGAGTCAAGACAAAAACAAAACACTCTGTAATTATGTCTGAATACAGACCTCTTATGAACACTGTCTAAGCCACAGGCATCATGTGTCCCCCTTTCCCAGCTAATCTGGGTCACTGCTGCTGCATTACCAAGATAGGCTTATCTTCCCTCTTCCTAGATAAGACTTTTTAAGGCACCAAATTGTAAAATTACCCTGCTTCCTGACAACGTTCAATTCAGAGTAATGCTCTACTTCCTTAAACCCTCTCCCCAGATCACTCAACCGAAGTTCAGCTTTTATCAGAGGTTCTTTTCAACGGCTTCTGACCCCATGGTACACTTTTTCCTCTTGGCAATAAGTAATGAACTCAACTTTTTCAACTACAGGTGTCTTCTTGGTAGTCTCTGGCTTAAGGCAAGGACAGTAATAAGGCAGCTAAAAAGTTTGACCCCTCATGCCTGTGTTATCAGGTAGTTCTGATGCATTTGGTTATATAATTTCCCAGAATTTTGAAGAAGAGTAAATAGAACATCAGGCTTCCCTGGTGGCTCAGCAGTAAAGAATCCACCTGCCAATGCAGAAGATGTGGGTTCAGTCTCTGAGCAGGGAAGATCCCCTGGAAAAGGAAATGGCAACCCACTCCAGTACTCTTGCCTGGGAAATACAATGGACAGAGGAACCTGGCAGGCATACAGTCCATGGGATTGGAAAGAGTTGGACACAACTTAGCAACTAAAACAACAACAACAAATAGAACTTCACAGAAGGAACATTAGTAGATGACACAGTGATGAGGAACAGGAGAGATTATTACGGGGTATGCAAAACGACACTAGACAAAGATTCTGAGGCTAAAGCTACTGTTTCAAGTATGGAGTGAAATATCCCACTGAGATGAAGAACATGATTCAGGGCACAAGGAGAGGCAGATCATGAGCCAAAGAACCATGAAACACCAAAGAGGCTTATAACCCTGTTTCACAACTAGAAACAGGGTTATAAGAAGAAAATTTTAAGTCTGAATACCAAGTCTTAGCCACTATGTTGAAAATATTATGCTATTCTTATATGTATATTATATTGTATCTATAAGAAGCATGGCTTCCCTGGTAACTCAGCTGTAAAGAATCTGCCTGCCAAGCAGGAGATGTGAGTTTGATTCCTGGGCTGGGAAGACCCCCTGGAGAAGGAAATGGTGACCCTACTCCAATATTCTTGCCTGGGAAATCCCATGGAAAGAGGAGCACAGAAGAAAAGCTAAATATCACTAGGAAACTAATAACCCTCCCAGTAAAGGGTTATCAAGATAATTGTAGGTTAATTTTAATAATTTAGAAGAGATTAAGATAAAGTGTGTATTTAGAAGGGATTAAAATGTTAGATAATCAGCAAGATGGGAAGATCAGGGTACAAATGTAAAAAATAAGAGTAACGATGACAATGATGATGATGACAGTTATAAAATTATAACAACAATATGACACATAACATGAGTTGCTTAGAAGCAGGCATTATGGCTACACTTGGGCTGCACGCTCTGTGCTTACCCAGCCATAAGACTGAATAAAGAGCTCAAAGTCAGTGGCAGACACATCAGTGGTGTAATGAATGGGGGATCTTACATGTCAGAAGCAAGTTCCTGAATTGACACTCTACCATGTGTGGCAGACAATGGGCAAGACATGGCAGCAGTCTGCTGGCAGAGGGCCAGAGGATGTGGAGAGGGAAGTTAGCAGTTGATATCAGGTTGAGTCATCAGTTACCAGAGAAACCAATAGAGGGGTGCATCCCTCATTCCCCTTTGATAAGCTATCTTGGTGGAGATGTTTTGATCAGGAGATTAGGACAGCAGTGCCCACTAGCTATTTTACTCAGCTCCTGGACTGTGATGAACTAGATGGGTGGGGTGGGGGTGGGGCAGAGGACAGTCCAAGAGGGAGGGGATATGTGTATACGTATAACTGACCCAGTTCCTTGTACAGCAGAAACTAACGCAATGTGGTAAAGCCCAAAAAAAAAAGCAAAGGAAAGGAAGAGAAAGAGTGGAAGAATCACTAGCTGGGGCCAGGGACAAGTTTGTAGGCATTTATTGATTAGATTCAGTGATTAACAAGGAAGGTCAGTAGGATGTGAGTAGGGTGTAGGTGGGCAGGGAATGGTTGAGCAAGGGATGTACAGAGAGCAAGAGAATAGCCTAAGCATGGCCTAAGCATACAAGCATTCTTAGTTACTCTCATGCATGCCAATATTTTGAGATCTAATGTGTTAAAGCTAGTCTGATTTAAACAACTATTAAAATTGAGCCTAGTGCTATGAGATAATACTTCATACTCTGTAGTTTCCAGCACTCACCTAGTAGTCCTTATTTTCCAAAAGAAGGAAGAATTTAAAACTATGTAAGACTCTGAACTGGAGAAGGCAATGGCACCCCACTCCAGTACTCTTGCCTGGAAAATCCCTTGGACAGAGGAGCCTGGTAGGCTGCAGTCCATGGGGTCGCAAACAGTCCGACACGACTGAGCGACTTCACTTTCACTTTTCACTTTCATGCATTGGAGAAGGAAATGGCAACCCACTCCAGTGTTCTTGCCTGGAGAATCCCAGGGACGGGGGAACCTGGTGGGCTGCCATCTCTGGGGTCGCACAGAGTCGGACATGACTGAAGCGACTTAGCAGCAGCAGCAAGACTCTGAACTTGGCTTACCCATGATGGTACATGTCCTCACCTAATCTTATCTTGCCCTCAACCTCTTGCCTACATGGCAAGCACTTGCCAGGCAGTCACGCCTGCAACCTGAACCAACTTCTTCTGATCTGGTCCTTCACCACTGGATCACAACCCAGAAGATACACAAATTCTGGCTCCATTCTTTTTGCAATGATTTTTACTGGTTCTCATAGTGGATCATTTCCCCTATCAAGCTTTTTGCATTTTTTTAAACTATTAGATTACTTTTGAAGCTACTTTCCTATAATAGTTTGAATCATTCACTTTGTTTCTCATTTATTTATGCTTTTATTCTTCCATTGACACTGGTAAATGTTTCATTGACCTGTAGCCACTGAAACAGTAAAATAAAATAAATTCCTTAAGCATTCTTAGCCTGGGCTTCTAATTGGGATGAAATGAGGGAATCAACAGAACAAAAACCTGGTATTTTCATGCAAGGAGCTCACAGAATCCCTAGGAAGACAGCTTTGTAAACAGACAATTATAATATTAATTTACTGTGACACTTACACCCAGGTGGGAAGAAAAATGGTTCATGTAAGAAAGTGAAAGGACTCCTGGTGGAAGAAGTGATAGCTTACTGCATATAGTATACAGGGTCCAGGTAAGGAATGGGGAGACAGCAAAGGGATTAGGGGCATGCCCCTAAAATGCAGATGCATAAGAAATTGTACAACTGGGGAAATACAGTTTGGTAAGGCTTTGGTACATGGTACGAGTTTTGGAAAAGAAAGGACACTGAAGAGGTGGGCACAAATGACATCATGAAGCCCTAATGTAATGCATAATATACCAGGCTGAGGGTTTGGCCTGAATACCTAGGAATTCATTCTCTCAGAAATTTCTCTTGAATGCAATAGTCACTTGGGGATTTTAGAAGGTAGCATGAACAGGCAAGATTGGTTAGTAATGAGCTAGGTAGAGGGCTTAAAAAACAAAATGAATTCTAGGTTTTAGGCTCAGAGCAACAAGATAAAAAGAAAGAATGGAGAGGAAATAAGAGATCTGGGGTGGGACAGGATAGCTCTATCTAGCGTTCTCACTAACTGCAGGACCCGAAGCCAGTATCTTAATCTCTGTGAGCATGTTTACTCACACTGCCTATTTAAAACTATTTGAGAATTAAATAATGACAGTTAACCCTTCTTCAGAACTTATGTGCAAGGCACTTACATATTTTACATAGCCACTTGCTTATTTTGAGCAACTGGTCCATAAAGGCAGTACTTTGATTAATCTTATTTAACAGACAAGGAAGCAGAGATACAAAGAGGTTTAATATGTTCCCCAAGGTCACAGAGCTGGAAAGTGGCAGATTCCAGGTTTCAAATCTTTTCAATCCAGCTACAGAGAGTATTTCAACCAGTGATTCCCAGTGCCTCTCATTAGATACTAGGCATTTTTCATAATTATTATGAATGCCCTGAACATACCAGTAGGTTATAATTGGCTATTATAATTTAATCCAGCCTGTTAGTTTAAAAGTATTTGCAGAGTACATATATATGCATGTTTTACTGAACTTTAGAAGATACTCAGCAGAGTAGGAAACAAAACTCTATCGGGTTTGTTTGCAATTTTGAGCATAAATGCACCTCATAAATCAAAGCACAGTAACAAGATAATGTGTTGAAAGAGGTTAGACACTTTCAACTCATGAGTAATGCATCCATGTCTAGAACTTGAGCAGCAGGCACGTAAATGGGTGAGTCTAATGATCAGGGAAGAGATTGGGGTGGTGAAAAGATTTGGGTCTCTTCAACAGCTAGGTTATAGTTGAAACCATAAGAAAATAGATGTTGGTGTTGATGGGAAGGGGGAGCCTAGAAAAACTGCAGAAAGGGCAATCCAAAGGCTAGGCCCAGACAGGAAAGCTCACTTCATTTCTTTGGGCCTCAGAGTCCTCACTTGTTAAAAAAAAAAAAAATTAGTGAATCATGGTTTAAGAGTGTGCCAGGAACTATTCTCACTTGCAATGTTTGCAGCTTTTGTTGTGAACAAATGTGAACGTTGGAAGACCTGCTGAAAGGTGACTTCTAGCCTTAAACCGGAGGGAAGAAATTCAACTTCATAGCTGCTGCTCTGCCATGGTAAATTATTATTAAACAAGTTTTCTTCTCACAAAAGCCCATTCAAATGGTTTCAATTGCTTTTATTTATTCTACAGGATTCAGCTCCACAAATGCTCCTGCTGTTACTATGTACAGAGTTCTGCATGGGAGATGTGAGGAAGAAAACAAAATGGCATCTTTCATACGCAGGAGGAATATTAATGAGGTAGAGAAGAGGGAAGGGATCATTATGGTAAGCTTCTTTTCTGTTTGCCCCCTAAGATTAGAATTTACTTTTTCCTTGCCTAATCCTGGTTTTCCTGACTTCATCCGGTAAAACATAGAATTTTGCTGAACTGCTATAACTGAACGATATAGTATGCGAAACAAAGTTTGGATAACAGGAGACAAACTCTTAATGAGGTCAGGACGCAACTCTGACCAATGAATTGAGAAAGAAAATAGAGAATGATGTCTGTATCTCTCCATTTGCTGTGGCCATTACATCCGCCTCAAGGGAGGGCTTTGGAGGTATGTGTGGTTAGGCTAACAAAGAACATCTACTAGGCTATGGTTTCCCATGAAGTAGGAAGTGGAGAAATCAAAACCTGTACTTTCCCTGTTCAGTTCAGTTCAGTTCAGTTCAGCCACTCAGTCGTGTCCGACTCTTTGTGATCCCATGAATTGCAGCACGCCAGGCCTCCCTGTCCATCACCAACTCCCAGAGTTTACCCAAACTCTTGGCCATCGAGTAGGTGATGCCATCCAGCCATCTCTTAGCAAATCTTAAAAATGACCATTGGACCCAGAGTGGAACTGGCTTTATCTAAAAACTTTGGTAAATGTACTGTAGACACCTAAGAAACTGAACACAGAAGCAAACATATCTAAGCTCTGCACATAGAATGGGAAATAGGATAAGATTTTCATGGCACTGGGTGAGATGAATGAGCTTCATGGATTTGGTTCATTGAGGAATTATCAGTGTCTGTGAATTTGCATACTTAGCATAGCATGAAACATAGAATATTTCTGTTAAATTTTATAATTTTAATAGATGATCTACCCTACACAGAGAGAGAGAGAGTAAAAAACAAAACAAAAGAGACATGCTGAGAAAGGTGAGGGTGGTACTGGTGATGGTAATATTCCGTGAAACTGCTTACCTGAGAATTTCTCACTCACAAAACTGCACACATCTATGTATTACTTTATGGTAGAGATTTATGTCAAGTTGGATATTTTTTAAAAAGTGCTAAGCATAAGAAATGGAGATAAAAGATTTTAAATTGTTTTACATGACTAAAAATTCTTAAGATCTAGTTTAGACCTCATTGGAAGGTGAACCTTTTGGGTTATAAAAGATTTACACCTATTTTTGAATAAATATGTACTATCTGTTTATTAAGTGCTTACTGTGTATCCAGCACTAGATATTGCTGATACTAAGTCACAAATGAAACCCAGCCTTCATGGAGTTCACAGCCCAGCAAGAAGTGCAGACTCCACATAATAGCAAAGGTCTGTAAACAGAAGCCTTATATCAAAGAACAGAGCTGGTATCTCTGAGCACTGGCCTTATCACAGCTCATGGCAATGCATTGGAATTCCCTGTCTACGTGTCTGCTTGGATGTAACTTTTGACCAAGCAGCTCTTAAAGACTGGGCTCATAAAAACTAGATATTTCCATGCAAACTAGAGTCTTTCTGCCAAGAGACCCAACTACAATTTAGATTATATTTGTCCCTCACTGCAGACAAAAACACTTCAATCAGAAATAAATTTAGGAAGCTAAGCTAAAATGGATGGGAATGGGCAAATTTAATTCAGGTGACCATTGTATCTACTACTGTGGGCAAGAATTCCTTAGAAGAAATGGAGTAGACCTCAGAGTCAACAAAAGAGTCTGAAATGCAGTAATTAGGTGTAGACTCAAAAGTGACAAAATGATCCTGGTTTGTTTCCAAGGCAAACCTTTCAACATCACAGTAATCCAAGTCTATGCCCCAACCACTGATGCCAAAGAAGCTGAAGTTGAACAATTATACAAAGACCTACAAGGCCTTCTAGAACTAACACTAACAAAAGATGTCCTTTCATGATGGGGGACTGGAATGCAAAAGTAGAAAGTCAAGAGATACCTGGAGCAACAGGCAAGTTTGGCCTTGGAGTACAAAGAAGAAGCAGGACAAAGGCTAACAGAGTTTTGCCAAGACAATGTACTGATCATGCAAAGACCTCTTCCAGCAACACAAGAGATGAATCTACATGTGGACATCACCAGATGGTCAATACCAAAATCAGATTGATTATATCATTTGTAGCTGAAGATGGAAAAGTTCTATATAGTTAGTGAAAACAAGACCTGGAGCTGACTGTGACTCAGAACATCAGTTTCTCATCACAAAATTCAGGCTTAAATTGAGTAAAGTAACAAAAAACACTAGGCCATTCGGGTATGACCTAAATCAAATCCCTTATGATTTTGCAGTGGAGATGACAGATAGATTCAAGGGATTAGATCTGATAGACAGAGTGCCTAAAGAACTATGGACAGAGGTTCATAACACTATACAGAGATGTTGACCAAAACTATCCCCCCAGAAAAAGAAATGCAAGAAGGCAAAAGGTTGTCTGAGATAAGACAGCTGAGATAAATCGCCGAGAAAAGAAGAGGAGTGAGAGGTAAAGGAGAAAGGGAAAAATATACCCAGTTGATGGAGAATTCCAAAGAATAGCTTTGGAATTCCAAATATTTCAGATTATCTCTCCAAAGGGGACATAAGAAAGCCTTCTTAAGTGAACAATGAAAAGAAATAGAGGAAAACAATAGACTAGGAAAGACTAGGGATCTCTAGATTAGAGATGTCAAGGGAATTAGAGATGTCAAGGGAACATTTCATGCAAAGATGGGCATAATAAAGGACAGAAACAGGAAGGGCCCACAGAAGCAAAAGGGATTAAGAATAAGTGGCAAGAATACACAAAAGAACTATACAAAAAAAGATCTTAATGACCCAGATAACCATGATGGTGTGGTCATTCACCTAGAGCCAGATATCCTGCAGTGTGAAGTCAAGTGGGCCTTAGGAAGCATTACTATGAATAAAACTAGTAGAGGTGATGGAATTCCAGTTGAACTATTTAAAATCCTAAAAGATGACACTGTTAAAGTGCTGCACTCAATATGCCAGCAAATTTGGAAAACTGAGCAGTGGCCACAGAACTGGAAAATGTCACTTTTCATTCCAATACCAAAGAAAGGCAATGCCAAAGAATGTTCAAACTACCACATAATTGCACTCATTTCATGCTAGCGAGGTAATACTCAAAATCCTTCAAGTTAGACTTCAGCAGTATGTGAACTGAGAACTTCCAAAGGTACAAGTTGTATTTAGACAATGCAGAGGAACAAGAGATCAAATTGCCAACATCTGTTAAATCATAGAAAAAGCAAAAGAATTCCAGAAAATCATTTACGTTTGCTTCATTGATTATGCTAAATCCTTTGATTATGTGGATCACAACAAACTGTGGAAAATTCTGAAAGAGATGGGACTACTAGACCACCTTACTTGCCTCCTGAGAAACCCTTATGCCAGTCAAGAAGCAACAGTTAGAACCAGACATGGAACAATGGACTGGTTCCAAATTGGGAAATGAGTACATCAAGACTGTATATCGTCACCCTACTTATTTAACTTGTATGCAGAGTACATCATGAGAAATGTTGGGCTGGATGAAGCACAAGCTGGATCAAGATTGTCAGGAGAAATATTAATAACCTCAGATATGCAGAGGACACCACCCTAATGGCAGGAAGTGAGGAGAAATTAAAGTGCCTCTTGATGAAGGTAAAATAGGAGAGAGAAAAAGCTGGCTTAAAACTCAACATTCAAAAAGCTAAGATCATAGCATCAAGTCCATCACTTCATGGCAAATAGATGGGGAAAAATGGAAACAGTGACAGACTTTATTTTCTTGGGCTCCAAAAACACTGCAGACTGCAACCATGAAATTAAAAGGTGCTTACTTCTTGGAAGAAAAGCTGTGACAAATCTAGCCAGTGTACTAAAAAGCAGAGACATCATTTTTCTGACCAAGGTCTATCTAGTTAAAACTACGGTTTTTCCAGTAGTCATGTATGGATTTGAGAGTTGGACCATAAAGAAGGCTGAGCACCAAAATATTGATGCTTTTCAACTGTAGTGCTGGAGAAGATTCTTGAGAGTTCCTTGGATAGCAAGGAGATCAAACCAGTCAATCCTAAAGGTTATCAACCCTGAATACTCACTGGAAGGACTGATGCTGATGCTGAAGCTCCAATACTTGGGCCACCTGATACAAAGAGCCAACTCATTGCAAAATACCCTGATGCTTGGAAAGATTGAGGACAGGAGGATAAGGGGGCAACAAAGGATGACATGGTTGAATGGTATCATCCTCTCAGAGGATATGAGTTTGAGCAAATTCAGGGAGATAGTGAAGGACAGGGAAGCCTGGCATGCTACAGTTTGTGGGGTCGAAAAGAGTCAGACACAACTGAGCAACTGAGCAATAACAACAACAAGCCTTAGAGCACACAGTACTCTATATATAATACACAGTTATATTTTGGAGGTATTTCCATGTGTTATATATGTTAGTTACTAGAATTTTAAGAGTCAATTATGCATTTATAATGGCAACAGCAAGATGCTCACTCTGGTATCTTCCTTCTATTCCTCCTGTAACTATAGCATTATTTTTAAGTCACTTGTTTGGCCTATTTTCTCTTGATAGGTCCTTAAGGAGTCTGTTTGTGTGCAGTGGTGGCAAAGTATCCACAGAATTCAACTTGCGTCTTCATCATTTACTAACTTAAGTTTTTCTTTTTTCACTTTCATCAATAGGTTTCATTCCATAGAAACAAAATTTAGAACCACCACCTGAAAATAAAAAGATCCTGGATCCTTGTCAGTGTTCAGCACAATAAGATGTCTAATAATGTTTTCTGTAGCTTACAACAATGTCTGACACACAGTAAGTGCTCAAATATTTTTCAACAAATGCATCGAGAAATAAGTTATCTGAAAGAGGATGACTATTATGTATTCAACCAAAACAGGTTTCTGCTGTTTTACAGTCCCATCAAAGTAAGAATTGGAGAAGGCGATGGCACCCCACTCCAGTACTCTTGCCTGGAAAATTCCAGGGACGGAGGAGCCTGGTGGGCTGCAGTCCATGGGGTCGCTAAGAGTCGGACACGACTGAGTGACTTCACTTTCTCTTTTCACTTTCATGCACTGGAGAAGGAAATGGCAACCCACTCCAGTGTTCTTGCCTGGAGAATCCCAGGGACGGGGGAGCCTGGTGGGCTGCCATCTATGGGGTCGCACAGAGTTGGACACGACTGAAATGACTTAGCAGCAAAGTAAGAATACTTGTAGGAAAGATGCCACTTACTAAAGTGTATACCTACTCTGAGAAGACACTGTATTTAGGGTCCATGAGATGGGACCACTGTACTGAATAACCTTTTATTTCTTTATTTCCAAAGCTTCCTAGAGTGAGATACAAGAAAGACCCCTTATAACAGCACCTGTTACATTTCAAATAGAGTAATAATGAAGTTCTACATAGAATGAAGTGAGCCTCCAAATGAATTTCAATTAGACTGTGTTCTCATGAGTACTGATATCCCTCCCTTTTGATTTAGGCGAAATGGAAGAAATTTGGGGAAATTAAGATGGGAGGAATGTAAGATTGAAGTTTGGAAGATTTAATAAGAGAAACAACACTGAGATCAAACTCATCACTTTTAAAACTGTCCTCACTCGACTTTTAAAGTTCACAAGCACTGAAGGATGCATGGTGCTCTTCTATTGTCTGCTATGTCGCCTCCAGAACGTTTGCCAATTTTCTCTCATTTCCTCCTTGAGATGACAGTGTGTGACAAAGGTCTCTGGGTATATTTCAAAACATCTTAAACTATTTAACAATGTAATATCAAGCCCTAATTTTAAAGTGTTATTTATTCTCCAGAAGACTAAATTTGTCAGAAGACACAAAGCTCAATTCACCTTGCCCTGATCCATAAAGAAATGACTAGAAAGTGCACTGTGGAACCAATGGCATACTTATTACTTGCCAGATGTAATGGAGAGAAAGTTTCCAGTGGCTTAGTCAATATGTATACTTCAACATGCAACACACGAAACAGTAAAACTATTTACTAAACTATATTTCTTTTTATATCCCCAGCACACTTACCTAGTTTAGACTGTTTCCTTTTCCTGGCAAACAATTCATTGTTTGTGATTTGAGAGAATCATTTTGGATTAGGCATGATTTCAGATTCCAGGAACCTGGTGTAGACACAGCATCACTCCTCCAGCAGCACCTCCCTCCTCCCCACTCCAGATCTCTGCTTTTAGGTTATAGTAAAGTGGAGAAGGAAATGGCAACCCACTCCAGTGTTCTTGCCTGGAGAATCCCAGGGACGGGGGAGCCTGGCGGGCTTCCGTCTATGGGGTCTCACAGAGTCGGACACGACTGAAGCGACTTAGCAGTAGCAGCAGTAAAGTGATGGTACGCTTTTCAATTTTCATCCAAAGAGCAATCAACAATGTATAAACAACTGACCAATTAAAAGTACTTCTCATCTAAAAGCCCTTCTTTTTCATTTTAAAATTTTGTGAATTTTTCCTTAAAAAATTCAACTGTGAAGTTTAGTTTGTAAATACTAAGAATATTAAATTCCTTAGCTAGTGATCTCAACCAACAATCTATGCTAAAAGCAAAATTAGCCCTAATCACTTCAAGGGCAGTACATTATTATGTATTTCTTCATTCCAAGAAAAAAAATATTCTTTCATTTGATTGGTCCACTCTGCAGTCTTATATGGTCTTTGCCACTGATTTGTTAGCATTTTAAAGCCTTTTTTCCTTTTTTGTTTTTCCTCTTTTGCCTAACAATGATTCTTCTGGGTTTGGGAGCTTACCATTTTTCCCCAGGTGAAAATCTTTTTATTATTCTCAGGTGTTTGCTTTCTTTCTGTAACTCTCAGAATAATTCATTGCAAAGTCGTCATTGTCCTTTACAAAAGGATCAAATTCCAAATAATTACAGTTTGTATTGTACATCCTTTGAAAATATTTCTCCTTTCCCCTTGCCAGGATTGCAGGAGTCTCATATATTGTCCCACAAACCCTACTGCTTTTTCTTAGTCAGGTATACCTGAGAACAGGACAGGTTGCTTGTTTCTCTCCATCTGATCCAGATCCTACCTGAGTTCTTGCATAGGAAGTGAACAGAAGTTAATACTTTTAAAAGTATCAGTCCAGAGTGCTTTCCCCTGTATTCAACACGGCTCCAAGAGACCATTCTCCAAAGAATTATGGAAGGTGACTCTTTTAAAAGGTAAAGAAGCCTGTTTATTTCATTCTCAAGACTTTGTAACAAAGCATAGAGTCAGATGGAACTGCTTTTTTGGTATCAGCAGTTGTCTCTAAAGAAGTATATCATTATATACTTATTTGTCTCTAAGCATATCCTTAAGTTTCCTGTCTGAATAAGTCTTATATAGCCATAGTATGAAATACACCATATAACAAAAATTCTGCCATGAAACAAAATTCCCTCCCCTCAAATATCTGGTGCCAACAGTCAGTATAATTTCTATGATCACTAGTGATCAGTAATTTTATTTATGGAAATATTTTTTTCTTCTAAGACTTTGTTAAGAGGATTGAGTCTTTTAGATTATTTCTTAAATATACTTGTCAGGCTTGACAAAACACCAAAAAACATTTTTAGGTCCCATGAACAAAGGTCATTCAAATTCTAATCTCATTAAAACATGTTTTTTCAACTTGTAGGCAGAAAATTGAATTTGAGAGCACCCTTTTCAAAAGAGTAACATTTTTAAAACAAGGCACACAAAAGTTTAAATAAAATAAGAAATCAGTTTAGAACAGGACATGACAGATCAACTTAAGAATCTTAAGGAAGAAAAAGTTCCACCAAAATTGTACTTTTAAAAATACTTAAAGTTTTCTGATACTTTGAAAATAAAAGATATGAGAATGTATAAATGGAAATTTCATAGGATCAGTTGAGAGACTAGTGGAAATGAAAATTTTGTCTTAAAAGTCTATCCATTTAGTTAAAAGCTTATAACTCTGTTGAAACAATATCATAAACTAAATTATTACACCAGTTAGTATTTAGCTTCCTAAGGAGTTTGAAATAACAAGGATTAATGTTTACTTGATCACAGTCCATCAACTACAAAGACATGTATAGCCACACCCCTACACAAAAAGAGTTGTGCTCACCAACTTTTAGAGAAGCTTGCTTGCCCAGATGTAGGATCTTAAAACTGGCTTCAGAGTGACTGTTGTAGGAGGAGATGCAGAAACTAAACACATGATTTCCACAGCTGAGAACTCAGAAACGAGGCTCAGGGTGTTGACCATTCGTCTGTCGTTAAGGTTTTCCTGACATGTGAAGCCATTGACATCCTGAGACTTCCAGCACTTCAGATGCCTAAACCAAGATAAATATAGATCCCTGACACCTGAGCCAGATGAAGTGAACTGTTAACTTGAAAAATCTTGCTCATTTCGGCCCTCCATTGAGGAAAATAAAACCTTTAATCCTTTTCCTGTTAAAACCTGTTACGCCTTAACAGATAATTCCTTCGCTTATGAAGCACAGGAATTCAGATCAATCATACACAATCAATCTGCTTCTGTCTATTTGTTGTCATAGTATAGATACAGGTTTGAATTTCTCTTGCTTGATTAAGTTGAAAGAAAACAGTAATGATTATTAAATATTTATTTACAAACTTTTGTCAGGAAGTTTTCCAAGTGAGTCATTGAAATGTAAATATGTATTTGGTAAACTTTCTAGTATGTTTTTCTCGTACATGGTTTAAGTAGTAATGTGGTCCTTTTTGGTTTGCCTCATTTAATGATGTGGAAAGTGTCACGCACTGCCAAGGTACTCTGGCTTAAATTAATCTTTTGGTATAGTTGTATCACATGATAGATTTAAATCGAATTGTGCTTAGTACTGTTGTTAAGCATAAGAATAAGGATCTACCCTCAGTCTGATGAAAGATGTTACTCTGAAGCTATAATTGCAAAATTTCTAACAATAAGTCCCTTCCTGGGATTCATATTATTTATTAAGAATCTATAATACTATATCAAAACAAAGTGGATAAAGAAATTAGAAAAGTCATGCTGCTTTCCTGAGATTTTGAGGTATTAATTATTTTCAGTTAATACAGTCTTTACAGAATGGCACTCGAGAAAAACGATGGCTTTTGGAGTTACCACTTTCTAAATGAAGCTGAACTATAACCAGTATTACCTATCATTCCAGGCAGGAGAGTGACTTTTTTCAAATGGCCAAAACTAGTATTTTAATATCTAGTATTTTATTTAGTAGATGCTGTGCACTGAGCACTGTCTACCTTCTTGGCACTTTGCTAAGTACATATCATATACTCTCATTCTCTTTTCTTAACCCTGAAACATCCTTTCAAATCTAGTTAATATTTTTAGGTCCAAATATTTACAGGAAAGAAAGCAGACTCAAGAGGATAAATACTGACAATGGACATGTGGCTAATAAGTGGTTCATATGAGAGTCTAACACCCAATTTTGACTGAAAGCGTGTTTCTTTCCCACCCTAAAATATAGTTAGAGGTTAAAAATGTTTCATCCGCACATTATCTGTGTCAAAGTAATCAACCTATAAGTAATTCCAAAACTGTTTTAATTTATTGCAAACAATGTTAGGGAAAGTACAGAAGTGGTCCCTGTGGAGTATTGCTATGACACTAGAAAGTCTCCCCAGAAGCATTGTCCTTAACACAAGGAAAAGATAGACAATCTGTAAGTACAACACAATCCTAGCCAGAGATAGCTCTCATCTCTTGCATTTACTTTTTTTTGAATTGTCCTATCAGTTTGTGTAAGCAAATTTTGACCTACCAGAGCCTGGAGGGCCAGTCCAATGGCCGCTTCTCAGCCATTAATATCATGTTTGGCAGTCTGAGGTGGATACCTAGCACAAAGAAGTGACATCCAGGTGACACAGAGTCACCTGGCAAGGTCAGGTGGTCAATACCAGAGAGATTTGGCAGGGGAAGGTCAGATTCTTATCTATCGTAGAAGGTGACACATTTCTTTATAGAAAAAAAGGTTCTATGTGTATAAAATGCTTTTCTTTTACTTAAACTAAGAATCTGTTAAACAAAATGTTTTATCAAAGAAGTCAGAAGACAAACTACAAATTGAGTGAACTCAGGATCACATATGTCTTCTATGAATCACAATAAGTATCAGAGAATGCCCACACCCTAAGCACCCGTTATCTTTGAATATGAATTCAGTTCAGTTCAGTTCAGTCGCTCAGTCGTGTCCGACTCTTTGCGACCCCATGAATTGCAGCACGCCAGGCCTCCTTGTCCATCACCAACTCCCAGAGTTCACTCAGACTCACGTCCATCGAGTCATTGATGCCATCCAGCCATCTCATCCTCTGTCGTCCCCTTCTCCTCCTGCCCCCAATCCCTCCCAGCATCAGAGTCTTTTCCAATGAGTCAACTCTTTGCATGAGGTGGCCAAAGTGCTGGAGTTTCAGCTTTAGCATCAGTCCTTCCAAAGAAATCCCAGGGCTGATCTCCTAGGCCTTTTAAATAAGAATAGGGAATGTGGAATATCCTTTCTATGAATTATATATTCATTATCACTGAATTTTTCACTCCCTGGTGACACTGACTTCTGAAGGGTGAATGTTGAGGGAGAGGGAAGATAGTGATGGACTGAGGTACAAGTTATTAGGCTCTGGGGTAACTCAGACAAGACCTCTGACCCTCTTCAACCAGAGCATTTTCATTCTTAAGCAGTTATCTTCAGAATTAAATATTTCATCACAGGATATTACTTAAACCTAGGACTTTTTCACCCCAAACTGTTGCCTTTTAAGTATTAAACTAGGCAAAATCAAAACCTCTCCTGGATTTTGTTGCACAAGTGCCATAAACTGTAAGGAATTAAAGTTGCACCAACAACCCAGCCACTAACAGCAGCTGTTGCCAGCTGTTAATAGCATGTTCTTCACAAGACATTATTGTGAAATGTCCAATTTCTGTGTGAAAATGTTTTTCTCAGAACAGCAGTCAAATTAACCTGCCCATATGCATCGCCGTCACGGATACAGTGGCAGAAGTAGTCACACTCGTATTTCCGTCCTTCCCCGTTTCTACCCCACCCCTCAAATCCTATTTTCCTGATGCCCTCAGAGGCTCATCTTTTCAGATCCCTCTTCCCTACCCGACCAGCACCATCTAAGGTGCTCCATCAAGTATTATTAGCAGCACTGACTAGAAGTCACCCTTCTTAGCACTTCACCCTTAAGTACTATGTCCTGCTGAATAGGTTTAGGCCTTTTCAATTAATAATGTGATGCGTTTTTAAAAATCCCCTTCAGAAAAATTCGAATTTTAAATCAAAGATTCGCCCCTTTGTTTATATTCCTATTCACTGTATAAGTGTTAACAGTAATCTGTGCTTGAATCCTTGACTCTGTAACATAACAGGGAAGGAACAGTTTGTGGCCTTATCAGGAAATGTTGGCTTAAACCTCTGTACACACTTGAAAACAATGAGAATATTCACCAAGACACTTAAACATGTGAACCTTACTAAATTTGGGGGGAAAGCACATTTGAAAAACATCCTTGAATTATTATCAGCTTGCTTAACGTGTATATTCAGTATTTGAAAGACATTTTGGGGACTAATTTGTCATCGATTCCAGTAACACACCCTTCTTTCCAGGCTTTTTTATTTGTCTGTTTTCCCGTGTTAGTGTGGAATAAATAATTTCACTCAGACATTCTTCATAAGGAGCATTTTCCTACAGGAAAGCTGAGGACAAGTCAATAATAATCTTCTCTGCTTAACTTGCTCTCCTCAAATCTATACATGTGTGAAATGCCTTTATTCCAAACATCAGCTTGAGGTAAAGATTTTACCACCATTTCCTCACAAAGTTGACTTCAGAGGTGAGTGCTGGCTGTGTTTGTTATTCAAAAGTAATGAGGATTGATGGAAATCTCTACTACTAAAAATAATCTAACGGAGCAGTGCTCTTAAGTCTTGGAAGCCTAAAATTATTGCTCACCTGTGTATTTATTTTGCTTTCTGCCTTCCAGAGTCATCCTCATTAGTTGTAAAAGCCTTATCGATAATTTGCAACCAAATATTATAGCTCCAAAGCAATGTTCTTTCCTTTTAAGGTTGATGGGTTTTCGTTTAATCTCTTATCCATCCAATAGCAGGACCCACTGAAATGTGTTTTGGTATTGTGTATGGTATTCTGCTACTCCTGTGGGGAAAATGGTGAATAAAAGGTCAAAGCTGTGCTCTCAATGTCTTCTTATTTTGTGAAGGGAGACAAGCACTATTTAATAAATCATATTATAATGAAGTAGGATAAATAATGAAGGAAAGTTTTATTGTGATAAGCTAGGCTGAAAGGTCAGAGACGTTTCCCTAATATACATATGCATTTAAATCTATAGATAGTGTGCATATATATATGTATACACACACATTGTATGTATTTATATTAACATATTTATGTATATATATAAATGCATATGGGTATACGTCTATATAATGTATGCATTTGTTTATATGTATATGTAGGTATAAATGGATATATGCAGATTTTGTTTATGTATATGTGTGTTGGTCGCTCAGTCATATCTGACTCTTAGCAACCCCAAGGGCTGAGCCCTCTGTCCATGGAATTCAGTCCATGCAAGGCCCGTTTGTCCTTGAAATTCTCCAGGCAAGAATACTGGAGTGGATAGCCACTGCCTTTTCCTAGGGATCTGCCCAACCCAGGAACTGAAACTGGGTCTCCTGCATTGCAGGCAGATTCTTTACCATCTGAGCCAACACAAAAGCCCCATTTATGTACTGTCATAAACTGTGATCAATGAGGATAAATTTTGAAGGAATTTACACTATGATAAGGTAAGAGGTCCCATCACTTCATGGGAAATAGATGGGGAAACAGTGGAAACAGTGTCAGACTTTATTTTTGGGGGCTCCAAAATCACTGCAGATGGTGACTGCAGCCATGAAATTAAAAGACGTTTAATTCTTAGAAGGAAAGTTATGACCAACCTAGATAGCATATTGAAAAGCAGAGACATTACTTTGCCAACAAAGGTCCGTCTAGTCAAGGCTATGGTTTTCCCAGTGGTCATGTATGGATGTGAAAGTTGGACTGTGAAGAAAGCTGAGCACCAAAGAATTGATGCTTTTGAACTGTGGTGTTGGAGAAGACTCTTGAGAGTCCCTTGGACTGCAAGGAGATCCAACCAGTCCATTCTAAAGGAGATCAGTCCTGGGTGTTCTTTGGAAGGAATGATGCTAAAGCTGAAACTCCAGTACTTTGGCCACCTCATGCAAAGAGTTGATTCACTGGAAAAGACTCTGATGCTGGGAGGGATTGGGGGCAGGAGGAGAAGGGGACAACAGAGGATGAGATGGCTGGATGGCATCACCGATTCGATGGACATGAATTTGGGTGAACTCCAGGAGTTGGTGATGGACAGGGAGGCCTGGCGTGCTGTGATTCATGGGGCCGCAAAGAGTCAAACACAACTGAGTGACTGAACTGAACTGAAGGTGAGAGGTCAGAGAGTTTTCCCTAAAATTTTTGTATGTACTCTTCCCTATATAATATGTATATTATCAAGATGTCTTAAAATAGTACCTGTCTGCCTTCACTAAACAGTAAGATTCTTGAGAGTGCTTTGTTTACCATTTAGTTCTACTACACCTAAATATATATGTACATATATGTATGTATATATATACATATAATATAGAGCACACACAAATACCTAAAAATGAATTGCTTTTAATTGGCAAAGAATTAAGAAAGCATTCAAAGGTAAGGATCCACCACTATAAGGAAGTGGCACGGACAGGAAGGAGCACAGTGGAAGCCCACTGTGACTGGATGAGAGAGGTTAAGGAAGAGTAATATGAGAAGACAGAAGGGTTGGGGGAGACTGGAGTGTTACAGGGATTTGTAGCGATTTATCCTAAGAACAATGGGAAGCCTTTGAAAAATTTTAATCAAGAGAGACACATAGGTGAATCTGAATTATATTTAAGAACAAGCTCTCTGATAGTTTCATTATTAATGGATTAAAGAGAGATAAGGATAGATGTGGGGAAACCAGCAAGGCAATTAATAGTGACTTTAATGATAAGATCCTAAAATGGATGGTAAATGGAGGAAAAAACATGGTTTTGTAAAATGTGTAGGTAAAATCAACAGATTTTGGTGGTGGTTGTATATGAGGAAAAGGGAAGAAGAATAATTGAGAAACTATTTAAACTGAAGCTATCTAGGAATTATTCTACCCCCTAACATGAACATTTATTCTTCAGATAACATATGAGAACACATCTAGCTCAATGATTGGCATATTTCAGCTGGTGCTGGAAAATTTCTTGAATAACAGATTATATAAATGGATGAGTGACAGTGAAGTTGGGTAGAATGTTAATAGGAGTGAATGCTTGTTGCAATGTATCTTCTTTTGTTTGGGTCATCATACAGAGTTTCCACAAGGCTGTGGCAAGGAGAGTCACAATACACTAAGTGATACCTTAAGAGACTAGAAATACAGGGAAATGATGAATTTTCATGCAGACAGGTCCAAAGGAAAATGAATGAACCTAGTATTAAAAGGAAAAATTTTTCAGTGACTTAGAAATTGTTCAAGTGTCTCACACACATCTGGCTCTGTGTATAGAAGCTTGTAATCTAATGGAAATTTTAGTCCCCCTGGACCAAGAGCAAATAATATCCACAGGACATGAAGTCCTTCTAGCACAACAAAACAACAGGCTAGTAGCCAATTATGGTAGCAGCCAAGCAGATGTCTCACTGGTTTTTAAATAAGACACAGCTTTGTTATAATTATTACCTAACATGTTGTAGCATTATCTGTTTATGAAATTTTGTTTTGATGTTATCACATGATAATTAGCTAATAATCAGATAATTCTTATGTACTTTCTTGATGAATGATTGTACAAAACAGTATTTAGTGTCTTGTAGCTCTGTTTTCTTTAGGATAGGGGAAGATTAAGCAGGATGATACTGAGGCTAATCAAAATGTTCTAACAAAGCTCTAGAACCAAAATGTCCAGACTTTAGATCATACTTCAAATAGGATTCCTCTGTGCATACATTTTTCATGTAAAGATCAAATATCCATCTTCTTGATTGTCCTTTCCCTGTCCGTCTTTGTGTCTCTCTTGCTCTATCTGCATTCTAAATATAGGAGTCCTCTATATTCCTGTCCTGTCCATTCTTTTTTCTTCCTATGTCTTCTCTTTCTTGGCAATACATGCTACTGTCTGGGCTCAATTTATCACTTTCGCACAGTTAATCCCCAAATCTATTTTTTACCCCTAAATTCTACCCTAATGATAAATTTACTTAGCATTTTTGAGAATTCTCTATACCCTAGTAACATATATTAACTCATTTAATTTTTTTTAACTCTGGATATAAAACTAACATTTACCATTTTACAAGTTTAAATGAATGAATAGTAAAATTAAGTAACTTAAGTCACAGTGACAATGCTCTGAGTAGCCAGATTTGGACTCAGATGACTCCAGATTTGGGCTCAGATGATTTGGGTCCAGACGGCTTAAGGCCCTTAAACACTGTGCTGTGACTGACTCACTGTGATATAACTGTTGATCAACCTTCCGTGGACATGTCTACCCTGCTGCCTTAACACACCTCCCCTTCCCTATCTTTACATCTCTACCTCCTGCCACCCAGCCTGAAACTGGTCCCCTTACACTGAATCATCTTCAAATTCCTAACAACTCTAATTTCATCATGGATTTTCCATTTGTTTCCCATGTTTTGTTTTCACTGCCTCTACTTAAGTCAGATTTCCATCACCACCTACCTTTAACCATTGCCATGGTCCCCTAATTGGTTTTCCTGCATGCAGAATTACTCCCCTCTCATTTATGCTTCCCACTAATTTTAGGGTAAGCTTTCTAAAACACAAATTTGATTTTATGGTTTATTTATTTAAAATAAAACATTAATAGTACCCATTTCCATTAACAGTACAGAATGGACTTTAAACTCCTCAGACCAGCACTGAAGATTTTTAACTATTATTTCTGTTCCTGCATGAAGTCTATTCTTCAATAAAATGGTCTCTGCATTTTTATCTTGCATTTTACACTGCTTTAAATATTTCCTCTATCTATAATTTTCAATTGTCTATATAAATGCCACTCTCCAAATTCAATGATCCTTAGTGTGGTGTGTACACTGAAAACTCTAAAAAATATATTCGTCTTCATCCTATTTAATTGAAATTAATGAATACTTTCATGTTTAAAAATTACTGTTAGTGCTACTATTGGTCTATGTGGTTAATTTGTACAAATGAAAGGAACTGCTTGTTCAAAATACTTTGATGTACTTTACCAGAAAATTGTCATTATATATCTGTGTATATTTTATATTACATTATATATAATATTATCAAATATACAATGTGAATGACATTTATTGTCATTGTTTATTGTACAAGTATTACCATATTGTTTATTGTACAAGTATTACCATATTCAGCAGTGGTCTTCCTTTAAGATTCAATGAACAAATCTCTCTTCTCTCCGTGGTTTATTCAATTCTCCTTTAGCCAACAAAACCTCTTTCTAAACTGACCTCCCATATTATTATATATGATTTACTTCCCTGTAAATTTAAATCTTGTTTTATCAAACTTAGTATATATATTTGGAGAAGGCAATGGCACCCCACTCCAGTACTCTTGCCTGGAATATCCCATGAACGGAGGAGCCTGGAAGGTTCCGGTCCATGGGGTCGCTGATGGTCGGACATGACTGAGCGACTTCACTTTCACATTTCACTTTTCTGCCTTGGAGAAGGAAATGGCAACCCCCTCCAGTGTTCTTGCCTGGAGAATCCCAGGGACGGGGGAGCCTGGTGGGCTGCCATCTATGGGGTCGCACAGAATCGGACACGACTGAAGCAACTCAGCAGCAGCAGCAGTAGCAGTATATACATTTAATCTCTGATTGAATTCAGGGTTTATTCATTTAATCTAGTCCACTGTTTCTATATACTAACCAATCATTTAATAAATGGATTTCATATGAATCATAGTTTAGAAAGAAAGATCTCTGATATACAGATTTGGTAGTTTTATTGATTTATTTCATTATATCTATTTCTAGAAGGTACTTAAAGCAACAATACACAACAGAAAATGAGTGAAGTTGTGAAACAAACAACGAGAAAAAATAAAGGAGGGGAGATGAATTTGGCCTAAAACCTTAGCTGAAGAACATTGGGTCACTCAAGCCAAGCCCAAGCTTGGTGTCTCCCGGCAGCCACAACCACAAGGGAACTGTGATGTGTTTTAAAACACTCATCATAAATGAAAACTTAGCAGTCCTTCAGCAGGCATCGGATTTCTTCATGAACCAAATCTTAAGATAACTTTATTTCTGGATCTTTAAAAGAGATAGACATTAAAATGAACAGTGTCTTCAAAGAGTTCTAACAACTGGTTCAGAAATAGAAAACAGTCTTTAAATATGGGGAATCTAAAAAACCTCATCCAGTTAGCGGTTAATCTCTCCTCTCTCTTTAACTCTTACTGTGTTGTAGTTCATTCACTCTGTTCATACTATACTGGCCCTCCTGGAACATGCCAAACTACATCCTACCTCTGGACTTTCCCTTGACCTCAAACCCTCTTCTCCCAGGTATTTTTGTGCAGGTTCTGCTCCCCTCTTTATTCAGCTTCTCTGCTCAAATATTCTCTCTAGGGCCCAATGTATTTAAGAAACAATCTCGTATCTTCTAACTCCACACTACTGCATTTATTATGCTACCTTATTTTATCATATATTTGTTTGGTATTTTTAAAATCTTTAACATACACCATATGAAGATGTAAAGTCCTTGGGGCCAGGGAATTTTCACTCTCCTGTTCACTTCTATATTCCACATTGCTAAGAAGAGTACCCAACACACAGAAAGCATGCCAGAAATATTTGTGGGCTAGCTGAATATACTATTTTTATATATTTATTTATGGCATTAACCTGCAACTAAAATGTTTACGGGAGCTTCCCTGGTGGCTCAGTGGTAGAGAATCCACCTGCCAAGCAGGCAGGAGATGCAGGTTTGATCCCTGGTCAGGAAGAGCCCCTGGAGAAAGAAATGGCAACCTGTTCTAGTATTCTTACCTGGGAAATCCTATGAACAGAGGAGCCTGGCTGGCTACAGTCCATAGATGGGGGTTGCAAGAGTTGGACACGACTTAGTGACTAAAACAACAACAAAATGTTTAAGATTTAACATTCAACCCTTAATTCCATGAAAGAATTTCTGTGGGGAATGAAAAGTCTTAGTCTAAGAAATAGCTTTCTGGTTATTTGTTTTGATATAGGAAACAATGTGAATTAATGGAACAAAAAAATATACCAAAAGAATCCAAAAAACCCTACCATATTGACATCCCATTTCACAACTCAGTGTGAAAGATGCAACTGAATTTGGATATATGAGGATTACACAGAGGAAAGCTGGGAAGAAATACGAACTTCTAAGATTTGTATCTTTCTCCTGAACATTTCAACACAGGTTGAAACCACATGTATACTACATACAGGCTGAAACTACACTCAAAGTAGAGCAAGTAGAGAATGGTATGAAAACTTTGCATAAGGACTAGTGCATCGGTAGGTATGTTAGTGACACTGTCATACCTATTATTTTTATAATTAACTTGTGCTCAAAGACTTTTGGTGGAATGTCTTTCTTAAGGGCCTATACCTAATAAGTGGCAGTTTTAAAAAATTCAAACCAAGTCTGTCTGGTTTTACAGTTAGTTTCTTCTCTAACAAATTTTGCTCACCCCTCCTCCTTTCAACTCATGTATTTATTCATCTACTGATTTATTTATACAACAAATTTCTGAGTGAATGTAAATATTAATTAATGCATTCAGTTTAAAATTGTTTTTCATCAACTAACATTTCCAAAACTTTTGAAACCTGTGACCCATTTTAATAATTATGTACCTACAGCCTGTCATGTTAAAATTGTATTCATTTTTAATAATATGAGGTAGAGTCAGATTTCATACTATATTAGGAAATTATTAAGGATTGTGTATTCTTTAATATAGCCATATAGAAAAATAAATTTGATTTTTTTCTACTAACAAGGAAATTTTACTTCCAGATAATTAATAAGAAGCTTAATTTGTTCATGAATAAATTAAATTTTTAATGTGTTGTGTTTCACTACTGTTAGGTAGGTAGAATAGGGAAAAGGAGTCCAAAATGGCGGTGGCTAAAAGACAAGGAAGGTCAAAGAAAGGTCCAACGACCAGAGTGAAAACTTCAGGCAGAACAAACAGCACTCCTGGCTAAGCCCAATTTGCATAGGGCAGGCCCAGGTGGAGGAAAAAACATATAAAAGGAGGAGCCAAAGCGCTTTCTTTCGGACTCTCTCCTGTGTGCGTGTGCTGTTTTCTTTCTCTCTCTCCCTCTCTCTCTCTCTCTCTCTCTCTCTCTCTCTCTCTTTCTCTCTCTCTTTCTTGCTCCCTCCCCACGCACTCCTCCACTCCCTTCTCTTCGAGTCTTGGATTCTCCTGCTATCTTCTAAATAAAATGGAGCTGTAACACTGATTTGCCTAAGAGCTGTAACACGGTTTGTCCAAGACCTGAGAGCTGTGATGCACCAAGGGCTTTAATGTCCGTTGCTCCAAATCTTTGTTGTGAGGAGACAAAGAACCGAGGAACATACACTCGCGTGACACTACCAAATACATAGTGAACAGTGTTTTGAAAGTTAACAATTTCTCTATCAGCAAACATGGACAAAAAATCCTTTCCTTCACTGTTACTTGAATTTTGCATTTCACAGTTTTAAACTATGTATTTTTTTATATTTATAATGTTTAATTTCTTAATTATGGGAGAAGAAAGGTTAGAGGCCACTTTTTAAAAACACTTCTCCATCGATAACACTATTTGCATGTGACTTGTTTTTGTACCTAACAAACAAAAGATTAAATTTAATATATGTGACACTATATATTCTTTTTGGATACTGACCTTGAATTTCCAGATACAACTCTTTCTGCTTTATTGAAATGTAAAATACCTGAATGCAATTTTCAAATCTGATAAAGATGATCTTGGTGCAAATTTATACATATACAAGTTTCTTTACTTCTACTTTCACCTATGATTTTTAATACCCTTAATTCTCTCAATATCTTTAGTCAATGCTTTATAAAATAGTTCTAAAAATAAGAATAATGGTAGTATACAATTGAATAAAGCTTTTCCTGTAACTGGCAGTGTTCATCTTTGATAAATTGAATGCATATCATTTGATAGCCTTTAAGACTTCAAATGTTTTTTTTTCTCTTTTAAGCAGTTTTATTTCAAACTGATTTTTAAAGTTGAAATTGAAACACATATTTACTATTTTTATTGTTGTTAATCCTTGAAGATTTTAAATCAGTGGTTCGAAAAACTGCTTTATAGAAATAATGGCTAGTTATAAAATAATAAAATATGCATAAACAATTTGCTTTGAGATCTGAGAGAGAGATGAGGAAATGCAGAGGTAGCAGGTTATTAAGCTTTGAAAAATGAGTAGGATTTGAAAAAGTGGAAAAAGAGGAAAAAGGGCTTCTAGATAGAGCACACAATGTTAATAAAAATTCTGAGGCCCTTAAAGGTGTGGGATATGTACAGAAATAGAAAGACAATCAATGTGCCTGAAGTTCTGCCAACTCAGCAAAGAGGAAATAATTTTTAAATGGGGAAGAAAGAAAAGAAAGCCTGTATGTTTGCCGATCACAGAAATATCAATAGTTGAATGCTTGATTAAAATATGCATTCAGTAAGGACTGTGGTGATATGGAAGATTTATGAAATAGGCCAGCAGAATTTAATCTCTGCATTATCTTGTCTCATACTTTCCCTTTGCTTTGCTATTTTTTGTTTGTTTTGCTTTGCTATTTTTAACTCTCCTTACTTGCTTTGAAAATTTTAAGTATCTCAGGATAGTAATAACATAGAATGATATTCAAGACATCTGTACTACATGCCCTGATATTACTATTATTATTATCCTAAATTTTGCATCCCTGGTAGCTCAGATGGTAAAGTGTCTGCCTGCAATGCGGGAGACCCGGGTTCAATCCCTGGATTGGGAAGATCCCCTGGAGAAGGAAATGGCAACCCACTCCAGTACTCATGCCTGGAAAATTCCATGGATGAAGAAGCCTGGTGGGCTACAGTCCATGGGGTTGCAAAGAGTCGGACACAACTGAGCGACTTCCCACTCTCCATGAACTTCTATTTTCTTATTTATATATTGGCCTTCAATTGCCAAATTTCTGTTTTGTTGTTGTTGTTGTTGTTTTTACCTTAGAACTTGTCAACTACAAATTGGCACTTGCCCATCAACTACAAATGGACCCTTGCCAATAGCATTTGCCAGCAACTGAACAACAAGGGCATTTGCTATCTACCTGTGCTGCTGCAGCTGCTTTGACACTCCCAGAAGGGAATTCAGGGTGGAGAATGGGGCACTCTGTGCTCTAGGGAAACTGGTGGAATAGATCTTTAGGTAGTTTGATGTTTTCAGGAACTGATTTCATGATCCCAATCCTTGCATCTCCTCTTATCTAGAAAAGCACTAAATCCCTTCGTGGTGACATCAGCTCCTTGAGACTGGCAGAACACCTTTTGTAAAACGAGTACTTGATTGCATTGAACTCCTCCTTCACCAAAGTCTTATATATTGACTTTTCCCCACTGCTTTGGAGGACTGTCTCAGCGCTATCTGAGGTGCTGTCTTCTAGGCTGCAGTCTTCATTTTGCCCCAAATAAAACTTAACTTTCAACTTTCATGTTGTCCATCTTTTTAGCGGACAAACTCTAAGCATATCAACTGATTATTCTTTGCCACCTCATTTTCTGGTATCACCTAGGTACATGTAAACAGCATTTTTATTTTAGTAAGTAGCTTATAACAATTTACTACTAGAGGAAGATAAGAGATAGCCATATCAAGTCCATGCACCTTATTACTGAGTTCAGATTATGTCACTGATCCTGTCCATGATTCAGCTGGCTCAGCATGTAGCCAGAAATCAGTCATAATTGTAAGTGTATAAGAAGGAGAAACAGTTGTCATAAACCCTAAAGATTTAATAACAATATTATATAAAAGGATGTTTTTATATTTTTGTGTGAGGTAAAGTTTAAATTCAGTTCAGTTGCTCAGTCGTGTCCGACTCCTTTTCAAATTAACTGTTTAGTAATTGCATAACATATCACAATAGTCTATTTTATTAAAACAATAATGAAAACCTGTTTGCTTTCATTTATTATCTCATACATTATAAAAGTATGTTTGCTGATCATAATATCAAATTTTGGCGCTTTAGTAATAAATTCCTGAAAGATGTGAGCTAACTTTGGTTTTAACTTTTGCCTTTTCATTTGTATGTAAGTTACCTAGATGACACTGATAACAGCTTTCTGTTTTTTATTTCATGTATCTCTGATGATGTTTTTATTTTACTTTTTTCCTAGAAGTTATGTGCTTTATTTTTGCTTTTTCAAGCACAATGGGTAGATTGACTAAATTACACACAGTACTCAAAGCAGACCACTCTCCACACTTGTTTATGCTGTTAAAATGACATAATGCAGCAGTAATCATTCTGCCTGAATGGAGGCCAGGTCAAATTATATTTGAAAGTACACAGATACAAATGGGAAATTTTAAGGAACAGCTGTAGATTTACTACATGGCTGTTAGTTCAAAGAGATAAAATATAAAAACCAAAGCATAGAAGACTAACTGGGTCATTGTTTGAGCAATGGAAACTAAATGGAGCCACCCACAGATGCATGGGACTGGGGAAGCTTTTTGTTTTGTGATCCAACCAGTTTTATTAATGTATCCTTTCCACAATAGCTCATTCAGCTGTGCATCTGATGTAAATCAGTAGTATGTTCTTTAACCCCAGATCCCCTGCAACCAATCCTTGGGTGGCTTTTTGTTTTGAGACTCATCATGACTATGGACCTTGAGAATAGTTTTTCTTTAATGTTCTCCTCAGTATTTCAACAGCTAGCACAGAGAGTGGTGACACACGCAGTGGGGACCTATCCTGCATTTCTCAGTGAATGAAGACATCAGAAATTAAAAACTTTATGTGGTCTGCCAAGTGTAAGTGTCACAAACCTGCCAGCAAGTAGCTGCTGAGAAAATGCTGAACGTGCAATAATGTAATTTATTTCCTTTTAAGTACCTTGCTCAGTCATGTCTGACTCTTTGTGACCTGTGGACTGTAGTTTGCCAGGCTCCTCTGTCCATGGGATTTCCCAGGCAAGAATACTGGAGTGGGTTGCCATTTCCTACTCCAGGGAATCTTCCCGACCCAGGGATCAAATCCAGGTCTCTTGCATCTCCTGCACTGACAGTTTAAAATAATCTGATTTGTGTGGGTGAAGGTGGAGGGTAGTTGGAGGGTCTGAGGCCTTCATTGAGGACATAGGTTATTATTCCCAATGGAATTAAAAAAAAAAAAGTCCAGTAGAAAGCAAAAAGAATTTTGCTAAGTCACTGTATCTAATTACTAGCATAGATTTAAATTTAGAATATGTGAGAAATTAGCCTATGTTGCTGGCATCTGAACTCTGCTGCTCAGCTAAGACAGTCTGTGAAACTCAGTCCTATTTGCTCATTTCCAATCTGTGTTCATGATATTCTCTCATCCCACTCTGAAAACGTCTTTGACTTTAGCCTTAAACTTCATCACCTGATGCAGTGTACGTATAGGTGTTTTGCCTGGAATATTGAGCTCATCTTTTTCGTAGGATTTTTGCTTAGGCTCATGCCATCGGCAAATAGGGCTTTCTAGATTTTTGAGTGGGAAACTTTCAGTGAGCTCTTTAAGTGAAAGTCGCTCAGTCGTGTACAATTCTTTGCGACCCCATGGACTATACAGCCCAAGGAATTCTCTATGGCAGAATTCTAGAGTGGGTAGGCTTTCCCTTCTCTCGGTCTTCTCCCTTAACAGTCAGATGGTACTTCAAATGATCAGCCTGTGTACAGTTTGGTTTTAAAAATACAGTCTAGATAGATCCCTAAATTCATTTATCACCTATTAAAATGCATTTCAAAAGAGATATAAGTATTTAAAAACATTTTAAGAATTTGTTTACAACTGGTGTGTATGTCTATAAAGTTACTTGATGGCAAAACAAATCAGATCAGTTTCCTCTGAGTTGTGAATTGGCACTTATGTGTAAAAAGCAATATTTAACAACTGTTTCCCCACTGACATGATTCCTTAACATAGTTTCACTTAGACTTCAAAGACGTTAGCCTTCATCCCTAAAATACAGCATCTACTTAAAAATAAAAAAAAGATATTATCTTGTCATTTTTTTTCTTTTGGAAATGTTCTAAGTCTAGAGAGTTCTTAATAAATAATGTAGTTTTTTAGACAAAAACATTGTGTAACCACTTGCAATGAGATTTAGATAAAATATAAGACTCAAGCATTCAACACATTTGAAAATTAAATGACAACTCTATTGAGATTTATTGAATCTTCTGTAGGACACTTTTGAAAAGCTGGGCAGGGTGAGGGGCGGGGGGTGGGGGAGGTGGACAGAATATATGCTCGTAAATGTTATTTTGTTGTCAAAAAACCAAAAGTGCTTTCCATGTAATGGGAGCCCTTGACAATGAAACAGTTCTGAATCAGGAGGTTTGAGCATGTTTATAATGGGAATGTGACTCTCCCACTTGAAGATGTCTGAGCATAGGCCACTTACACTCTCTGATGGTTAATTTTATCAATTGTAAAACACAGCAGAAAGATGATAACTTATAGGACCTGAGGAATTTGGCTTTTATAGCAGCTAATATAATCCCGACTACATTTTGATGGTGCATATATTTGATCACATCTATCAAAATTTACATCAAAGAAGCATAGTGAATGACACTGTCCATAGTTTTTTTTCCCATTAAATGATATATTTAATATATATCATTTAAATATAAAGGATATATTTAATATATTCATTAAATATTAAGCTGTGAAAATAGTCATATCCTAAAAAAAAGTATTAAAAGTTATTAAAAGTGGTATTCACCTAAGAATACAAACTGGAATATTTCCCTATATTTTTTTTCCCTTCTACATTAAGATTACAGTTAAACAAGTTATAAGACTGTTGTCTATTTTTTTCTTAGTCTCATCTGTTATAGCCATACACTCTGCTTATTTCTTCTTTTTTTTCCTTTCCTTTCCTTTTCCATCACACTTTTCTCTTAGAGCTTCCTTCCTTGTCCCTGAGACACTATTTCGAGCCTCTAGCTCAAGTACTCTATACTGCAATGTCTCTAAAATAACCTCATGGAAGGTGTATATTATAAGAGAAACAGTTCAGTTCAGTCACTCAGTCATGCCCGACTCTTTGCGACCCCATGGACTGCAGCATGCCAGGCCTCCCTGTCCATCACCAACAAAAATAACTAATACCAAATAACAGAAACAAGGGAAGCAAATAAGCCCTACCCAGATCTAGAGGAAACACCTGGCATCTAATGTTAGAGATATGTTAAAAAAGAAACCCAGACCTGTGAGATTTTAAATTTAACAATAATGATCACAGCCTAGGAATTTGTGAATTTAGCAGTAAGATTTCAAGGTCTGTTAATCAAGAGTTATATGGTATCACCCCTTCAAGGAAACTTATAAATCACTAGAGATTGATAGTCTTCCATATAAAAACTTAATTGCACACAAACTTCTTAAAGCAGAGAACCCTTGTGTTGTTTTTTCCTTCTGATGGCCTGTGAGTCTTTCTCTAAACTTCTCTCTTCCTGTAAAATTAAACAGTTTCATACCCATCTGATTCCCATGCACAATATAGGAAAGTGGCTTTGTCTTTTGACCTTCTCTTGAACTTTTCAGAAGTGGAAATAAAGGTATAATGACCCTGTATGACCATCCCCCAGCTTCAGTAGTTATCAGATTTTGCTACTTGAACAGCAATGACTTTTAGATCTTCAGTCCAAAAGGCCTTCATGAAAAGAAAGAGAAACGTGGAGGAAACATACAAAATAAACAGATATGTAAATATTGGGAACCGGAAGCTAGGTCAGAGATTAGATTAAAGTCACAAGGATCAAGATCTGGAGTAACCAGGAAAAAACAGTTATGAATTGTATGTTGGTTTTGTAATCACACCAGTCCACAAGTCAGAAGAAATTAATCAGACTTATTTCATGATAGTATGGTAGTTACAATGTTAATAAATCTGCAGGATCAAAGAGATAATATAGCCTTGATATCAAATAGGGGTTTGTCACATTTTAATTCCCTTGGAGGTTTGGCTCAGTTTTTTTGCCAGCATTAATGAGTTTACCCTCATTTAGCACAGAGCCTTTCACTCTTGAAAGCTTTCTATCAAAATTCACTGGACAAATTAGTTCAATGAGCCATGTAAGAAAACATGTTCCTGGGTACCAAAATAGGAAATTGAGAGATTAATGTGCTATCAAGATGAAAAAGCCATTAAAGGGAGGGCTGGTTATACTCCGAGGACAAAAGTCACCCAATAATATTTTTGAGCCATGGCTCTATGAGTAAACTAGCTGAGCTTACCAGATGGCATTAGAAATCCTCCCAAACACCAATGAGCACCAAACAAACCTTAAGAACAAAAAGTGCATGTGACCAGTGACCCTCCATCTTCTTTTCAAATCAGATCAGTCGCTCAGTCGTGTCCGACTCTGCGACCTCATGAATCACAGCACGCCAGGCCTCCCTGTCCATCACCAACTCCCGGAGTTCACTCAGACTCAGGTTCATCGAGTCCGTGATGCCATCCAGCCATCTCATCTTCTGTCGTCCCCTTCTCCTCCTGCTCCCAATCCCTCCCAGCATCAGAGTCTTTTCCAGTGAGTCAACTCTTCACATGAGGTGGCCAAAGTACTGGAGTTTCAGCTTTAGCATCAGTCCTTCCAAAGAAATCCCAGGGCTGATCTCCTTCAGAATGGACTGGTTGGATCTCCTTGCAGTCCAAGAGATTCTCAAGAGTCTTCTCCAACACCACAGTTCAAAGGCACCAATTCTTCAGCGCTCAGCCTTCTTCACAGTCCAACTCTCACATTCGTACATGACCACTGGAAAAACCATAGCCTTGACTAGACGGACCTTTGTTGGCAAAGTAATGTCTCTGCTTTTGAATATGCTATCTAGGTTGGTCATAACTTTCCTTCCAAGGAGAGATCAGAAAGCCTTCCTCAGTGATCAATGCAAAGAAAGAGAGGAAAACAATAGAATGGGAAAGACTGAAGGCGGGAGGAGAAG
>NW_011494832.1:4217850-4231619 GCF_000754665.1 Bison bison bison | reverse complement strand
CTCTGCTTTTGAATATGCTATCTAGGTTGGTCATAACTTTCCTTCCAAGGAGTAAGCATCTTTTAATTTCATGCCTGCAGTCACCATCTGCAGTTATTTTGGAGCCCAGAAAAATAAAGTCTGACACCGTTTCCACTGTTTCCCCACCTATTTTCCATGAAGTGATGGGACCGGATGCCATGATCTTCGTTTTCTGAATGTTGAGCTTTAAGCCAACTTTTTCACTCTCCACTTTCACCTTTATCAAGAGGCTTTTTGGTTTCTCTTCACTTTCTGCCATAAGGGTGGTGTCATCTGCATATCTGAGGTTATTGATATTTCTCCCAGCAATCTTGATTCCAGCTTGTGTTCGATCTTCTTTTACTCCTACTTAAACCCATCTTCCCTTCCCCATCTTTGAAAATCTTTCCAGGCCATACAACTAAATCAGATTTCCAGATCCCCTTCCTCCTTTTCCCATGCTGAGTATTTCATTCCTAAATTCATAGGAAAAAGCTAGAGAAAATAAGTAACTTGTTCAGAAGCCTAATCTGTAAGGAGCTTGAAAATATCCTGAGGAAAGTCTCAACACTAGTGTAATTTTTCTTGAATTACTAAGCAATACTTAGATATTCTTGAGAATTGCTAAGCAGCATTATTTAGATAGGGTACATAAAAATTAGAAAAGATATTTACATCTCTACATTATGTGAGGTAGCTCAGTGTATGCCTTTGAATAATTTCATGGAGCTAATGAAAATTGTCATGATCATCTAACTTCCCATTGATCATTCTATGAATTCACAAACTTTCTTTTGCAGTTCTTTCATAACTGCTTTACAAACAGCATGACACATGGGTTTTTCTATTAACTGTTTTGGTGGCTTAATAAAACCTTTAAAGGTGTTTATACAACTGCAATATAAGAGAATTATAAAGATATATTATCAAAGCAATTACTTTTTTCTATCACCAAAAACCTACATCCTAGAAAAACTTTCACTTGTTTTAGGTTATCAATAGGATTGCTGTTGTTCTATATTTCTTAGGAGATGTCGGAGTTTCCTTTTTAAGAAAAATTTTCAGATTTACACAGAGGAGTAATAGAAACTTCCACCTTCATGGATTGCAGCCTTGTGGTGGTGAAGGGGCTTGCCTAACTCAGTGAAGCTATGAGCCATGCTGTGCAGGCCCACCCAAGACAGACAGGTCATACTGAAGAGTTCTGACAAAATGTGGCCCACTGGAGGAGGGAATGGCAACCCATTCCTGTATTGCCTGGAGAAGCCATAGACAGTGTGAAAAGGCAAAGAAATATGACACTGCAAGATGAGTACTCCAGGTTAGAAGGTGTCCAGTATGCTACTGTGGAAGAGCAGAGGGCAATTACTAGTAGCTCCAGTAAAGAATGAAGTGGCTGGGCCACAGTGTAATCCACACTCAGTTGTAGATGTGTCTGGTAGTGAAAGGTAAGTCTGATACTGTAGGAACAATATTGCCAAGGAACCTGAAATATTAAGTCCATGAATCAAGATAAATTGGACATGATTAAGTCGGAGATGGCAAGAGTGTATATCAACATCTTAGGAAATCAAAGAACTAAAATGAATGAGAATGAGTGAATTTAATTCAGATGACCATTATATCACTACTGTGGGGGGAAAAATCACTTAGAAGAATTGGAATAGCTCTCACAGTCAACAAGAGTCTGAAATGCAGTACTTGAGTGCAACCTCAAAAGTGACCGAATGATCTGTTTGTTTCTAAGGCAAACCATTCAACATCACAGTAATCCAAGTCTATGCCGAAACCACTGATGCCAAAGAAGCTGAAGTAAACTGGTTCTATGAAGACCTACAACACCTTCTAGAACTAACACCAAAAAAGATGTCCTTTTCATCACTGGGGATTAAAATGAAGTAGTAGGAAGTCCAGAGATACCTGGAGTAACAGGCAAGTTTGGCCTTGGAGTACAAATGAAGCAGGGCAGAGGCTAATAGTTTTGTGAAGAGAACATGCTGGTCATAGCAAACACCCTCTTCCCATAACCCAAGATACAACTCTATACATGGACAGCACCAAATGCTCAATACTGAAATCAGACTAAGTTCTTTGCAGCTAAAGAGAGAAGTTCTACATAGTCAGAAAAAAACAAGACCTGGAGCTGACTGTGGCTCAGATCATGACCTCTTTATTACAAAAATCAGACTTAAATTGAATAAAGAAAGGAAAACCCCTAGGCCATTAAAGTATGACCCAAATCAAATCCTTTATGATTATGCAGTGGAAGTGACAAACAGATTCAAGGGATCAGATCTGATAGACAGAGTGCCTGAAGAACTATGGATGGAGGTTTATAACACTGTACAGGAGTCAGTGACCTAAACCATTCCAAAGAAAAAGAAATGCAAGAAAGTAAAGTATTTATCTGAGGAGGCTCTCAGACAAAGAGCTGAGGAAAGAAGAGAAGTGAAAGGCAAAGGAGAAAGGGAAAGATACACCCAACTGAATGTAGAGATCCGGAGTACAGCAAGGAGAGATAGAAGACTTTCTTAAATGAACAATGCAAAGAAATAGAGGAAAACAGTAGAATGGGTAAGACTAGAGATCTCTTCAAGTAACTTGAAGATATCAAAGGAACACATCATGCATGGATGGGAATGATAAAGGACAGAAACAGTAAGGACCTAACAGAAGCAGAAGAGATTAAGAAGACATGGCAAAAATACACAGAAGAACTGTATAATAAAGGTCTTCATGACCTGGATAACCACGATGGTATCGTCACTTACCTAGAGCCAGACATCCTGGAACATGAAGTCAAGTAGGACTTAGAACCATTACTATAAACAGAGCTAGTGGCAGTGACAGAATTCCAGCTGAGCTATTTAAAGTCCTAAAAGATGATGCTGATAAATTGCTGCACTGCACATGCTACAAACTTGGAAAACTCAGCAGTGGCCACAGCACTGCAAAAGATCAGTTTTCATTCCTGTCCCAAAGAAGAGCAATGCCAAAGAATGTTCAAACTTTGTACATTTGGTATGAAAAATTGTGCTCATTTCACATTCTACCAAGGTTATGCTTAAAATTCTTCAAGTATGGTTTCAGCAGTACATGAACCAGGAACTTCCAGATGTACAAGCTGGATTTAGAAAAAAGGCAGAGGAACCAAAGATCAAATTGACATTTGTTGGATCATGCAGAAAGTAAGGAGTTCAAGAAAAACATCTACTTCTCTGTTTCTTTGACTAAAGCCTTTAATTGTGTGGATCACAACAAACTGTGGAAAAATCTTAAAGATAGGGGAATACCAGACCACCTTACCTGCCTCCTGAAAAACCTGTATGTGGGTCAAGAAACAAGACTTAGAGCCAGACATTGAACCAGACTGATTCAAAATTGGGAAAGGAGTACAACAAGGCTATATATTGTCACCTTGCTTATTTAACTTCTGTGCAGAGTACATCATGCAAAATGCCAGGCTAGATGAATCACAAGCTCAAATCAAGACTCCTGGGAGAAATATCAACAACCTCAGATATGCAGATGATACTACTCTAATGACAGAAAGTGAAGAGGAACTGAAAAGCCTGTTGATGAGGGTGAAAGAGGAGAGTGTTAGGCTGGCTTAAAACTCAACATTCAAAAAACTAAGATCACGGCACCCAGTCCCATCATTTCAGGGCAACTGGAGAAAAATTCCAAGTAGTGACAGATTTTATTTTCTTGATCTCCAAAAATATTTATACATGATGACTTCAGCCATAAAGTTAAAAGATACTTGCTCCTTGGAAGGAAAGCTATGACAAAACTAGACAGTGTATTAAAAAGCAGTAACATCACTTTGCTGACAAAGGTCCATATAGTCAAAGCTATGTTTTTTCCAGTAGTCATGTGTGGATATGAGAGTCGGACCATAAAGTAAGCAGCCAAAGAAGGCTGAAAGCCAGTGCTTTCATATTGTGGTGCTGGAGAAGACTCTTGCGAGTCCCTTGGACTTCAAAGAGATCAATCCAGTCAACCCTAAAGGAAATCAACTCTGAATGTTCGTTGAAGAACTGATGTTCAAGCTGCAATACTTTGGCCCTCTGATGCAAAGAGCTGATTCATTGGTAAAGACCCTGATGCTGGGAAAGATTGAAAGCCAAAGGAGAAGGGGGCAGCAGAGGATGAGATGGTTAAATAGCATCATTGACTCAATGGACATGAATTTGAGCAAACTCAGGGAGATAGTAAAGGACAGAGGAGGCCTGCATGCCACAGTCCATGGGGTCACAAAGAGTGGGACATGACTTCATGACTGAGCAGCAACAATAGAAACTTCTAGTAATTTCGCATTGTGGCTTAAAAGGTATGTTTTTTAAAGATGTAAATGAAATGTGCTCAGAGAATATTACTAATGTCTTCATTTGTCTGTTGCTGCTCCCAGCCATGTTACAGATCAAAAATAACCAGTTGCTAATGATAATAGTAAAGCCAAAAGAAATTCTATATAAACAGCTGCTGCTTCTCCTTGGGGAAGAATTACATTAAGTTGAATGTTCATTTTCCCATGAAGCTGGACAAAATACCACCAGGAAGCAGAGAGAATTTATGAGTCTCTCTATTCAGAGATTGTTTCTTCTGATGAACTCCTGGAGAATTTCCTGTCAAGTGACACTCATTTGAAAACTAATAAATGCTGTGTTGTGTTACTACTTATAATTTTCCACTAAATTATAAGCCTCTGGAACAATGTGATCGTGGCCTTGTGCTGATCACTGTTCTATAACATTTGTTGTTTTTTAGTTGCTCAGTCATGCCCGACTCTTTGCAACCCCATGGACTGCAGCACGCCAGGCTCCCATGTCCTTCTCCTCCTGCCTTCACTTTCTCCCAGCATCAGAGTCTTTTCCAACAAGTTGCCTCTTCACATCTAGACCATAGTGGGTGCACAATAATATTTTTGCATGCAGGGATTCATCAATACTTTAAGGGAATAAACAATTATAAATCAATAGTTTGATTGTATCCTGATCCTCTGTTCTATCAGAATCATGAACAATGAGTCTTTCATATATAAGAATTTCCTCTTTCCCAATTAAGCAATCTTAAAGTTTAGTTTTAAGATCAAACTAAACTCTTTCCCTTGGATCTCAGAATTCTCTCCAATGTCAAGCAATTCTTTAAAAAAAAAAAAAATTTATTTATCTTCCTTTTCTTCGTTCTGGGTCTTCATTGCTGCCTGTGGTTGTGGTGACTGGGGCTTACTCTTAGTTGCGGTATATGGGGTTCTCACTGTGGTGACTTCTCTTGTGAAGCATAGATTCTCAGTAAATGGGCTTCAGTATTTGCAGCCCGTGGGTTGGTAGTTGTAGCGCACCTGCTTAGCTGCTCTGCAGCATGTGAAATGTTCCTGGACAGGGATGGAAGCCATGCCCCTGCACTGCCAGGCAGATTCTTATCTACTGTGTCACCAGGAGAGTCCCAAGCAATTCTTTAGTGACTTTCTAAGTTTGCAGTTTCCTGAGGAAGGCAGACCTTTAAGAAAAGTTCTTCTGATGACTTTGACCATAAAATCCAGGCTGGCTGATACATATACATAAAGCAATTCATTCATGGTGGATGCACCTGAATAGTGAAAATTCAATTCTGTGGTGTTGGACTGGAATTACCTATATCTGTCAGTCTCTCTCTCTATTTACTTGTGCAGCTATGGAAATGTCCACTAAGAGGGCCTGAAAACAGCAACTCTTCATAAGCAATGAGCACACCCAGTATCCAGATGTTGGTTTCTAAATAACAGTTCTCCACTGAAAAGAACCAAAGCTCTTTGGAGAAGTGTTTGACTCCAGGGTTCGGGCGGGGAATAAGGACAGGATGAGCCTGGAAGATCTTGTGTAAGAGAGGAAAAGACTATTCAAGTAATCATATAAAATCAAATGGACACAAAAGTTGACTTGAATGGGCTTCCACTGGTCAAATCTGGGACAGTTTGACTATTATGATAAAGTGATAGCAGTAGATTATAATGAATAAAACAGGAAACCATGAGCCCATATGACTTAATAAACAGGTGAGGGAGATTAAGAGGTACAGATGTCCAGTTGCAAAAATAAATGAGTCATGGGTATGAAAGGTACAGTGTGGAGAAATAGTCAATAATTATATAATGTCTTTGAATGGTAACATCATACCAGACTTATTACGGTATTCATTTTGAAATGCACAGTCGTACCTCATTATTATGTTGGGTAAAACAAACTAACATTGTATTATGGGCCAGTTATACTTCAAAAACAAACAAAATTATTGTAAGAAGAGGTCAGATCTGGGGTTACCAGAGAGTGGAGGGAGCATTTTGTGGGGTGACAGGGTGGGGAATTGGTTCAAGGTATTCAAAATGGACAAACTTCCAGTTATAAGTACTAGGAATGTAATGTACAACATGATAAATATAATACTGCTGCATGTTATATATGCAAGTTGTTGAGTAAATCCTAAGAGTTCTCATCACAAAGAAAAATTTTTTTTTATTTCTTTGCGGTGATGGATGTTCACTAAACTCATTGTGATAACAACAAAAAATAGTGCAAATTCCAGTCACACGTATGGTTTAAAATGCCTTCCTCAAGATTCCATAACTGTAAGTTGAAGCACTGTGGCAACTCTACACTCCACTGAGTTATGTCTCAAAGTGTGACTTAGGCCGGGTGTTCCTTCACTGTGCGGTTGGTAACTACTCGTTTACCGCCCCTGCTCCTGCTGCTACACTCCACCTTGAAGCCTCTTAGCAGTCAGAGAACTAACGAATTACCCATCATATTTAGGTCTTATGAAATGTCCCTTGTAAAGAACACCATAGTGCAGATAACCTACTAGGTGACAAAACTAGCCTGTATGTTATCCATATAGGATAAAATTTAAAATTTTAATTATAACATTCTTCCTTATCCTGGTAGCCACTTCTTGTTTTTATACTTACAGCTACAGTTCTGAATGAGAAATCAATGTTTAACGGATCACCCATGAAACTATATTTTCCAAACACTGTCACTTGGATGATTTTTCCAACACTCAACTGCCCCAACTAACCTTCTTTTAAAACCAAGGACCTCTTTTTCTCAGCTATGAATAAGAGCTGTGAATCCTGGGCCCTTGAAGGTTAGATCGTGCATTGCATGAATTCTACATTTGTCCTTGGGCTTATCACTGTTTACACTTAAAATTGAGATGTGTAAAGAGCCTAAAATCAGAATCAAGGGCTTTTATTTTTTGCCTTTTACTGTGCTCTATAAATATTTGCTGTCATAATATCTAGAAATAGTTGTCAAAATACACCATAATAACTGATATTTAGAATATCAGGAAATATTCCAACCAGATTAAAAAGTAAATCCAATAGAAGTAAAGCCTAAATGAATGAGGACTGAGTTGTCATGATAAATTTAGCAAGTGTAAGTTGATCTTGCAAATGAAGATTCCTTAAGGACTTTTACAGGCAATAGCATGCCTAATTATTGCCTTTTAGCCTGTGTAGCCTTTTATCTATCTTGTACCTTTTTCTCCAAAATCATTTACATCCTCCATACATACATACAGCCTTAGGGGAAAAAATCATTTTTAAGTCCAAGAACTTTGATTGAAAGAGAAGGCAGAAGGACTTAAGAAAAACCATCTTCACTTGGGAGATCTTGTAAGTAAAAAGGGAAGACGTTTCCTCTCAAATCAAGCCATAAATAAACAGAATGAGCTCAGATCCTAAATTTTCTGACATCCAGACATTTCTAATATACCTGCTCCAGAATGTTTCTTTTTGTAATGTTAAAGCTATTTAGAAAATCTGGGGTACAGATAAATGGTGACATTAAGTTTTCTAACAGGAAGGGTTAAACAAGACGATTTGAGAAAATACCATCTTAAGGCTCTTTCATAGGGACAAGTAGAGATATTAGTGGCTTCCCCAGGGACCCCTTACCACAATCATTTTCTCATCTTTGCTGTATATAGAGTGTACTGGTTATCTATTTTTTTAGCCAAATATGCAAAAGCACTAGAAAACAATCATTTGAGGGTAAGTAGAAAATGATAGTGCCTCAAATAGGGAAATGCGCTACGAAGTGAATTCCCTTTCCTTTCAAAATTTGAAAACAAATGACATTTCACAGATTGCCTGAAAATACATTCTAAAACTTTTCCTTTCTCCTATAATCCCTCAGAACAAGATGTGTAACAAATTTCAGAGAAAAATGAAATACAAACTGTGAGCAAACCAGGCCTCCGCCACAGCTTTACTAGGGAGACTACAAGCTCTCTGGTGCAAAGAAAATGTCTACTTCTTGTCTTTGATCATCAATCAAGTGGCCCAATAACTTTCATACTTAGACTCCGGATTTTATTTAAACTTCTCTTTATCAGTAAACTCTCTGACACCATGGCTGCAGAAGGATACGACAGGCTCCCCTGCTTCTAGTGCACTGTGGCAGCAGCTCTGTGGTTTTCTCCTTTCCCCTTGACTTTGTCTTACTTCTTTGGCTCCCCTGCTCACTTTGTCCCATGTCACAGTATCTGATTACATGATCCAGGCACTTATGCAATGTGCTGGCCCACCTCCTGACACCCTGGCACCTTAGCCAACGTATTATGGCAGAGATGATCATGAGAAACTGTGACTGGGTCTATTGAAAACATGATGAAACATACTCAGTATCAAGGCCAAGGGAGAAGAGGTGCTTAGAAAACAGAGGAAAGGACAGAGAAAGATGGAGAACATGACTGCAAGTGAAGTGAAAGAGAAATGGGTGCATTTATTTTAGGCAGATTTCTTAAGTGCATTCTATATTCCAGACATGCAAGATGTAATACATGTATTCCAGGCCCTTAAGAAGTTCAAAGTCTGGTAAGGAAGATAAGAATTGAGATAGGGCAGCATTACTATAAGATGGTATGAAAAGTAGAGAGTTAGACATGTGCACAGGGTGCTCTAAGGATCAGAATAAACTGTTTTAGGAAGCACGGAGGGCTTCTTTTAGGAAGTAACATTGAGTTGAGTCTACCAGGGTGAACAGAATTATATCTAGGAAACTAAAAAATCTTTTGCAGATTAAAGTATTATTGGTAGAGAACAGTAAGTCAGCAAGCATCTTTGCATTCTTTTTTAAAAATATTTTTAATGTTATTGATTTCAAGTCTCTTCATACAACAAATATTCATTGCTGGTCATTATATTCAATAAACTAAAATATAATGAATTAAGTTTTCCAAATTAGAACTGTTAAGACGTAAATTACTTTTTTGGAAAACAGAGGGCCTCTGGAATTCAATTCTATAAACTTAGTCATAATTATATACAATACCCAATATAATTATAGAGTAATTGACATTAAAAGAAACATAGAAGAAGCAATAAAGTACATTAAGAGTAATTTAAATCTACCTTATGGATTTTAAGTTCTTTGTTTAATAAATCCCATCTTAGCCCTTTCTTTCATCTTACCATGTTTTTAGCCTTTAAATATATCACATATTTCAAATATGTGATACCGTACATCATGTATTTCACATATCAAATAAAGGACAGAAATGGTATGGACCTAATGGAAGCAGAAGATATTAAGAAGAGGTGGCAAGAATAAACAGAAGAACTGTACAAAAAAGATCTTCATGATCGAGGTAACCACGATGGTGTGATCACTGACCTAGAGCCAGACATCGGGAATGCGAAATCAAGTGGTCCTTAGGAAGCAGCACTACAAATGAAACTAGTGGAGGTGATGGAATTCCAGTTGGGCTATTTCAAATCCTAAAAGATAATGCTGTAAAAGTGTTACACTCAATATTCCAGCTGATCTGGAAAACTCAGCAGTGGCCACAGGACTGGAAAATGTCAGATTTCATTCCAATCCCAAATAAGGCAATGACAAAGAATGTTCAAACTACACACAATTGTGCTCATCTCACATGCTAGCAAAGTAATGCTCAAAATTCTCCAAGCCAGGCTTCAACAGTACATGAATGATGAACTTCCAGATGTGCAAGCTTGATTTAGAAAAGGCAGAGGAACCAGAGAATTAAATTGCCAACATCCATTAGATCATTGAAAAAGAGAATTCCAGAAAAACATCTACTTGTGCTTTACTGTTTATACCAAAGTCTTTGACTGTGTAGATCACAAAAAACTGTGGAAAATTCTTAAAGAGATGAGAATACCAGACCAACTTGTCTGCCTCCTGAGAAATCTGTATGCAAGTCAAGGAGCAACAGTTAGAACTGAACATGGAACAACAGACTGGTTCCAAATTGGGAAAGGAGTACATCAAGGCTGTGTATTGTCACCCTGGTTATTTAACTTATATGCAGAGTATATCATGTGGAATGCTGGGCTGGATGAAGCATAAGCTGGAATCAAGATTTCTAGGAGAAATATCAATAACCTCAGATATGCAGACCCCACCACCCTTATGGCAGAAAGTGAAGAAGAACTAAAGAGCCCCTGATGAAAGTGAAATAGGAGAGTGAAAAAGTTGGCTTAAAACTCAACATCCAAAAAACTAAGATCATGGCATCTGGTCCCATCACTTCATGGCAAATAGATGGGGAAACAGTGGAAACAGTGACAGACTTTATTTTGGGGGGATCCAAAATCACTGTAGATGGTGATTGCAGCCATGAAACTAAAAGATATTTGCTCCTTGGAAGAAAAGTTATGACCAACCTAGATAGCATATTAAAAAGCAGAGACATTACTTTACCGACAAAGGTACATCTAGTCAAAGCTATGGTTTGTCCAGTAGTCATGTATGGATGTGAGCATTGGACTATAAAAAAATCTGAGTGCCAAAGAATTGATGCTTTTGAACTGTAGTGTTGGAGAAGACTCTTGAGAGTTTCTTGGACAGCAAGGAGATCCAATCAGTCAATCCTAAAGGAAATCAGTCCTGAATATTCACTGGAATGACTGATGCTGAAGCTGAAGCTCCAGTACTTTGGCCACCTGATGCGAAGAACTGACTCATTAGAAAAGACGCTGATGCTGGGAAAGATTGAAGGCAGGAGGAGAAGGGGACAACAGAGGGTGAGATAGTTGGCATCACCAACTCAATGGACATGAGTTTGAGCAAGGTCCAGAATTTGGTGATGGACAAGGAAGGCTGGCATGCTGTAGTCCATGGGGTTGCAAAGGGTTGGACACCACTGAGAAACTGAGCTGACCTGCTGATATATCACTATATGGACCTCTTCTTGGCTTCAGGATTAGTTCTTTGTGGTTTTTTTCGTACATTCTGAAAATATCTTATATCTCCTATTTGCTAGTTTATATATCTCATTGTCCAAAATTCTCACCATAATTCATATTTTATAGAAGCTATTCTGAATTGTGGATCAATCCTCCAACACTTCATATTAGAAAGAAAGAGCAATAAAAGCAAATCATAACTCTTCATAGAAATTCCCAATGAAAATTACATTCAATAACAGTCATATAAACACCATGAATTTAGGAATAACAAATTTTATAAAAATCTGACCTGAATGAAATGACACAAAAGAGACCATGCTAGAGATTACAGTGAGCCTGTATTTAAAAATTCCAAATCTTAATTACTACAAAAAGAAAGATATAGCAAGCTTCGCTTGTTAATTCTTTGAATATGTGGGTTGCAGCAAGACGGTTCTGTTTTAAAGAGTAATGTTATCACCTTCCTGTTTCAGTTCAGCTCAGTGCAGTCGCTCAGTCGTGTCCAACTCTTTGCAACCCCATGAATCGCAGCACACCAGGCCTCCCTGTCCATCACCAACTCCTGGAGTTCACTCAAACTCATGTCCATCGAGTTGGCGATGCCATCCAGCCATCTCATCCTCTGTTGTCCCCTTCTCCTCCTGCCCCCAATCCCTCCCAGCATCATGGTCTTTTCCAGTGAGTCAACTCTTTGCATGAGGTGGCCAAAATACTGGAGTTTCAGCTTTAGCATCATTCCTTCCAAAGAACACCCAGGACTGATCTCCTCTAGAATGGACTGGTTGGATCTCCTTGCAGTCCAAGGGACTCTCAAGAGTCTTCTCCAACACTACAGTTCAAAAACATCAATTTTTCAGCACTCAGCTTTCTTCACAGTCCAATGCTCACATCCATACATGACTACTGGAAAAACCATAGCCTTGATTAGACAGACCTTTGTTGGCAAAGTAATGTCTCTGTTTTTTAATGTGCTGTCTAGGTTGGTCATAACTTTCCTTCCAAGGAGTAAATGTCTTTTAATTTCATGGCTGCAGTCACCATCTGAAGTGATTTTGGAGCCCCAAAATATAAAGTCTGACACTGTTCCCACTGTTTCCCCATCTATTTCCCATGAAGTGATGGGACCAGATGCCATGATCTTAGCTTTCTGAATGTTGAGCTTGAAGCCAACAATTTCACTCTCCTATTAGATAGGAACAAAAAACCTTTTAAGGAATTGTTAACAGAAGCAGACCTGTCACAGTTGTGTGTGTGTGTGTGTGTGTGTATGTTTCTGTTTGGTGTCAAGTTGTTATGATTAGTAATGAAAATCACAGTCCTTTTTGGCTTCCGCTGGATCATCGAAAAAGAAAGAGAGTTCCAGAAAAACACCTATTTCTGCTTTCTTAACTATGGGGAAAACCACTAGACCATTCAGGTATGACCTAAATCAAATCCCTTATGATTATACAGTAGAAGTGAGAAATAGATTTAAGGGCCTAGATCTGATAGATAGAGTGCCTGATGAGCTATGGAATGAAGTTCATGACATTGTACAGGAGACAGGGATCAAGACCATTCCCACAGAATAGAAATGCAAAAAAGCAAAATGGCTGTCTGGGAGGCCTTAACAAATAGCTGTGAAAAGAAGAGAAGTGAAAAGCAAAGGAGAAAAGGGAAGATATAACCATCTGAATGCAGAGTTCCAAAGAATAGCAAGAAGAGATAAGAAAGCCTTCTTCAGCGATCAATGCAAAGAAATAGAGGAAAACAACAGAATGGGAAAGACAAGGGATCTCTTCAAGAAAATCAGAGATACCAAAGGAACAATTCTTGCAAGGAGAAGCTCGATATGAAAAGGATAGAAATGGTATGAACCTAACAGAAGCAGAAGATATTAAGAAGAGAAGGCAAGAATACACAGAAGAACTGTACAAAAAAGATCTTCACGACCCAGATAATCACGATGGTGTGATCACTGACCTAGAGCCAGACATCCTGGAATGTGAAGTCAAGTGGGCCTTAGAAAATCACTACGAACAAAGCTAGTGGAGGTGATGGAATTCCAGTTGAGCTATTCCAAATCCTGAAAGATGACGCTGTGAAAGTGCTGCACTCAATATGCCAGCAAATTTCGAAAACTCAGCAGTGGCCACAGGACTGGAAAAGGTCAGTTTTCATTCCAATCCCAAAGAAAGGCAATGCCAAAGAATGCTCAAACTACCGCACAATTGCACTCATCTCACATGCCAGTAAAGTAATGCTCAAAATTCTCCAAGCCAGGCTTCAGCAATATGTGAACTGTGAACTTCCTGATGTTCAAGCTGGTTTTAGAAAAGGCAGAGGAACCAGAGATCATATTGCCAACATCCACTGGATCATTGAAAAAGCAAGAGAGTTCCAGAAAAACATCTATTTCTGCTTTATTGACTATGCCAAAGCCTTTGACTATGTGGATCACAATAAACTGTGGAAAATTCTTCAAGAGATGGGAATACCAGACCACCTGATCTGCCTCTTGAGAAATATGTATGCAGGTCAGGAAGCAACAGTTAGAACTAGACATGGAACAACAGACTGGTTCCAAATA
>NW_011494832.1:4217511-4217750 GCF_000754665.1 Bison bison bison | reverse complement strand
AAAGTGAAAGTGGAGAGTAAAAAACTTGGCTTAAAGCTCAACATTCAGAAAACGAAGATCATGGCATCCGGTCCCATCACTTCATGGAAAATAGATGGGGAAACAGAGGAAACAGTGTCAGACTTTATTTTTCTGGGCTCCAAAATCACTACAGATGGTGACTGCAGCCATGAAATTAAAGACACTTACTCCTTGGAAGGAAAGTTATGACCAACCTAGATAGCATGTTCAAAAGCCAG
>NW_011494832.1:4216364-4217384 GCF_000754665.1 Bison bison bison | reverse complement strand
AGAGAGAGACATTACTTTGCCAACAAAGGTTCATCTAGTCAAGGCTATGGTTTTTCCTGTGGTCATGTATGGATGTGAGAGTTGGACTGTGAAGAAAGCTGAGCACCGAAGAATTGATGCTTTTGAACTGTGGTGCTGGAGAAGACTCTTGAGAGTCCCCTGGACTGCAAGGAGATCCAACCAGTCCATTCTGAAGGAGATCAGCCCTGAGATTTCTTTGGAAGGAATGATGCTAAAGCTTAAACTCCAGTACTCTGGCCACCTCATGCGAAGAGTTGACTCATTGGAAAAGACTCTGATGCTGGGAGGGATTGGGGGCAGGAGGAGAAGGGGACGACAGAGGATGTGATGGCTGGATTGCATCACTGACTTAATGAACGTGAGTCTGGGTGAACTCCGGGAGTTGGTGATGGACAGGGAGGCCTGGTGTGCTGCAATTCATGGGGTCGCAAAGAGTAGGACACGACTGAGCAACTGATCTGATCTGATCTGATCTGACTACGCCAAAGCCTTTGACTCTGTGGATCACAATAAACAAAGCCTGTTTATTTAACTTCTATGCAGAGTACATCATGAGAAACGCTGGACTGGAAGAAACACAAACTGGAATCAAGATTGCCGGGAGAAATATCAATAAGTTCAGATATGCAGATGACACCACCCTTATGGCAGAGAGTGAAGAGGAACTCAAAATCCTCTTGATGAAAGTGAAAGTGGAGAGTAAAAAACTTGGCTTAAAGCTCAACATTCAGAAAACGAAGATCATGGCATCCAGTCCCATCACTTCATGGCAAATAGATGGGGAAACAGTGGCAGACTTTATGTTCTTTGGGCTCCGAAGCCATGGCACAGGTGACTGCAACCATGAAATAAATAGGTGCTTACTCCTTGGAAGAAAATTTATGACCTAGACAGCATATTAAAAAGCAGAGACATTACCTTGCCAACAAAGGTTCGTCTAGTCAAGGCTATGGTTTTTCCTGTGGTCATGTATGGATGTGAGAGTTGGACTGTGAAGTG
>NW_011494832.1:4215485-4216062 GCF_000754665.1 Bison bison bison | reverse complement strand
ACTGGAAAAGACTCTGATGCTGGGGAGGGATTGGGGGCAGGAGGAGAAGGGGACGACAGAGGATGAGATGGCTGGATGGCATCACTGACTCGATGGACATGAGTTTGGGTAAACTCCAGGAGTTGGTGATGGATAGGGAGGCCTGGCGTGCTGAGATTCATGGGATCACAAAGAGTTGGACATGACTGAGTGACTGAACTGAACTGATGCTTGGTATAAAACAAATCTATTTTTAAATTGGCATCTTGGCACTTGAGGTTCCAGTGGTGCTCTCTATCCTCTGTGACTATATTAGTTCCTTTGGCTCTCAGATCCCATGTTTCTCCAACACTTGTACTTGGAGCCACTCACCTCACCACTCACCTTGCCACTTTCAAGGCACAGGACTGGGCTCCTGACTCTGACATAGGAGTTTCCCCAGTTTTAGATCACTTAGCACACTGGCTTTGTAGTAGGCCTTGTTGCCCTTATACTGGGCGGGGAGGGGCAGCTCCCTTCTTCTTTAATAATTGAAGCCACAATTTTATCTTCCAGGGATTAAATTTTTAACCAGAAAAATCACTTTCAATGAACTAAA
>NW_011494832.1:4210048-4215385 GCF_000754665.1 Bison bison bison | reverse complement strand
CCTAGACTTATTGTGTCCTAACTGGGTCTTGGGCAGCTGCTATGGATATCCTGTAATATATTCCTGTACCTAAGATAAGAATATTGATTATCTATTTGTGCCAGACATGAACGTGCTTACACAGTGCTTTCCACTTTAGAAAACTTGGTATCATCCACTGAATACCATTCTAAGCCCAGAGGAGCACTTCTTGTAGCCTTTAGTGGTGGGGTAGGGTCAGTGTTACACCCACACAGGAGCCAGCAAGCCTAAAAGTGAAAGTGTAGTCACTCAGTCGTGTCTGACTCTTTGCAACCCCATGAACTATAGCCCACCAGGCTCCTCTGTCCATGGAGTTCTCCAGGAAAGTATACTGGAATGGATTGTCATTCCTTTCTCCAGAGGATCTTCCCAACCCAGGAACTAAACCTGGATTCCCACATTGCAGGCAGATTCTTTACCATCTGAGTCACCAGGGAAGCCCACAAAGGAGCCAGGAAGCCTAGAGACTGATATTTACCAGTCAGATCTCCTTTCCTCTTTGACATGGCCCATCTAGGAACTTAGAGCTTCATTAGCATCTAAATGGTATATACTCTCTGTTTCAACTCCGAATTATCTCATCAGCACTAAGTATATCTAGAATATTCTTATTCTTGGGCTTCTTTTGTGTGATAAAAATGAAAGAATGAGGATTAGTATCTTCATCAGGATTGTTGTGGTGAATCGGGAAGTTTTTAAGTATCTAGACTTGACCGTTAACTGACATCTCTGGAATTATTCTGATCCACCCAGCCATCCTATTCTGTCCATATTCTAACCTCATTTGACTTCATTCCTCAACTCCAATTTATTTATTTATTTTTTCTTACAAGCCCTAGGTTTAATCTTTAAGAGTCAGACACACCTAATACCTTGGCTTTGTGAAACACCTTGACTGAGTTTCTGATATTTGCCCTCTGGCACCATGCACAGTGGTGTGAAAGATACTCTTAAAACTCTCTGCACTACCCTTCAGACCTGAGAAGTGGTGTTGCTGCGGGATTGGGCTTCCCACTGGTTAGAAAACAAAGCATTTTGTCCTTTCATGCCCCTCTCAAAGAGGAAATACCCCCAAGGGCAACTGAAAGGAGCTTTTACAAACATAACACGACTCTTTGTTGGAAAAGAGAACATTTTGGGGTGAACCACACCCACCCAACCAAAGCAACACTCAGTAGCTATTGATGGCATAAAGTCATATCGTTTGGAGCAGCTAATATTTTTTGGTAAGCTAGAGTGAGAGCATTCTAGTGCTCAGCAATTATGCTCCCCAAATTCTCATTCTTCTCTCATTCTGGAAAGCCTGGACCTCAAATGAGTGAGGTCAAGAGGCCAAGCTTGTTTAATCTAGGAAAACATCAGCAGGAGATCATGATACAGGTATGATGGAAGAAAGGGGAAAATTAGGAAGATGGCAAGGTATTGCTGGAGAGTAAGATTCAATGCTATAATTGCCAATAATCATAAATTTTATATAACTGCGTTTAGGTCAGATGTGCTTATATTTAGAACAAATACCACTGAGAATAAGCGGGGCCCTAGAATGCTTCTGAGACTGAGACTCTGGATGGGATGGAGTTGCTGGTGGGAGAAAAAAGCTCCTGTAAGGGGTCATCAAACATTGTCCTCTAACCCAGGCTCACCTCCCTAGGTCTTGAGATGTCGGCAGGCACTCTTTTGTGTACATGTCACGCTATGTGGGGGTGGCATCTCCATATGGGATAACAGGAAACATAAATGTTTCCGCTTTCTGGAGGCAGTAGAGATGGTGACTATGATAATGGTATGCAGTTACACAGGAATAGGAAACAAGTGTTCTTTGAGAGGACATAAGTTTACTACTGGAGGAAAATGACCAGACAAATTATTGAGTTACGTATATGTGACTGACCTCCATTTTTCCTTCCTTTATTTCCAAGCATATTGTGCCACTTGAATGTTCTTACCATAAAGATTTTTGTAAGCTGTAGTTAATAGAAGGCATGTGAAGTTAATTCCATGTTACACCTTTTTTTAAGTGTTCAAACACATGTAAAGAGATTATGCTTGATATCACGGAGAAGTGACTTTGGGAGAGGATGGAAAAAGTCAGGAGCACCTCCTTGTATCTCCAGGAATCCCAATTTCCATAAAGGTTTTTTTGTGCCCAAAACAAAACAGAAGCAACAGAGTCCCAGAAACCCAGGGTACCCTGAAGACTTAGTCATTGGACATTTTAGTAATAACCAGTGAGAATAAAGGACATGAGCTCTCTGGGGCTCTCATGCAGATTAATCCTCTAGGATTTATCCATGACTTAGACAGGAAGAAAGAGAACCTCCATAATAACAACAAAATTCTCTTGACGGATTGGGTTCTCAGACTCTACTTTAAGTATAAGAATAAGAGTATATGACATATTTCCCACTCTTCAGTTTGTGGCTAACAAAGCCATATCCACTATAAAGCATACCTACAAATATTGACGGTACCTACCCAGAGCCCTATTTCTTGTAGCCCTAATTCCTATCAGGTGGTTAGGTGATAAGAATTCAAAAAGTGAACTTGCCAGGGAGTGATGAAACATTCACCGGTCACTCATAACTTAAATACTTCTGCACTCTTACCCACTGAACTCAGCTCCTTTCCTTAGTGAAATAAAGGCTCCCCCTCACATCAGTCCCTGGCCCTACCTCTTGTGATGCGGTCCCAGCTCCTGAACTTCGTGTGTCTAAGATCTACTCCTCTTCTTCGTCCTTTCCTGAATTTTACTATTTTCTTCCATCTCTACCTTGTTCTGGTCTTTCTAAAATTTCTGACCACTTAATACAATCAGCTGCCAGGATTTTCATTCACATATCTTGATTTAGACCTACAAAGGTCACTAATTCTAATCTACAATTTCTCTGGTGTTTTCTACTGTTTTGTTCCTGACTCAGGCTGATTTCCTTAATACTGACCTACAGTGTACACTATCTTCTTTTCTAAACTTTGGAACTACAACTCTTCTTGACATTATGGTACTGCCTATTACTCAGTGTGACATGAGGAAGTTTTCAACTTAATAGGTGACTCTATATAATCAAAACACTTGAAAGATATAAAAATAATGGTGGTATGGGTTTTGTTTTTGTTACTTTGCGCCCTGTCTTGTTTTCTGTTTTCTCATTTTGTTTTAAAGCAAACTACATGCCCCTAATTATTATATGCTGCCAATCTCACATCCATTTCTGCCTACTAATAAACTCCTGGTAGAGGTCACATTGATTTACACCACCAATGTTTTGTTATTTCTAAAAAATTTTAGATGGTATTAAAATGCATGTGAGCAGAATATTTATATATTGTCAAGGAACTCCTTTATGGCCTCTACTAATGATATTCATTGTCCTGCCTTTGCAATTTGGGTCTACATTAAGTAAAATTTGAAGAACATAAAGTAGTTCAAGAGAAAGACCTAAAAATGACTAGAAGAATAGAAACACAGAAAGAAGTCAGAAAAAATTTGGAATACAGAACCGATATATTTCCCTGATGGCTTAGCAGGTAAAGAACTGTCTGCGATTCAGGAGACACGAGTTTGATCCCTGGATTGGGAACAGTCCCTGGAGAAGGAGATGGTAACCCAGTCCAGTATCTTGCCTGAAAAATCCTATGGAGAGATGAGCCTGGTGGGCTACAGTCCAAAGGATCACAAAGAGTCAGACATGACTGAGCATACATGCATGAATATAGTACATAAGAGGATATAATTGAGTGGAAACCATCACTGAACATATGATTTGTTAATCTAAAAACAGATTTGTTTACCTTTACTCGTTGGTAAGTAATACTGTGAAGCACTGAACATGATTTTTAGAATTTTTTAGAGTATTTTTTTTTTTTTAATTCAGAGAAAACCATCTGCCTTAAGTCATCATAATCTAATAGGCAAATAAACCCAAGGTCAGAAATTTGCCTAATTGAAGAGGCTCAATTTTTGTTTTATATACAAACAGCACAACAGAATTAAACTCATCTTGCAGTAATACTAAAGTATGCCTGTATGGTTAATTACTCATCTACTTTTTTTATGGAAAGCCAGTATTCTTGATATGACATAAAACATATGGTAGGACTAGAACAACAGCTTTTTGGAGAGTGTGTACATCATTCTTTCTGGCTTATAGACAAAGAAGATGGAATACCCTGGGATTCAGTGACTTGCATAAATACATACTTATTTAATAGAGTTGGAGATGTCCTCATTTCTAATAGAGTATGTCCAATTGCTATCACATAGAGGGACATTGATAGATTCAAGGAACCTATGTGGGACAGATTTAAAAATCACAAATACTTGCAAAGTGACCATCATAAATAAAATCTGAATACATTTACATTTATTATCATTTTAAAACTATTCAAAGAACCCATCTGCCTAGAAATGCCATAAAGCCAATATTTTATCATAATTTTTAGAATGGTTCATATAAATGTCTTAGGGAGCAGTTTCCAAATAAGATTCACCACTGAATTCAGAAAATATTATTTTTTCTCTTTTTAACACCACTATGTTTTGCCAAGTACAGAAGCAGAAGATATTAAGAAGAGATGGCAAGAATACACAGAAGAACTGTACAAAAAGATCTTCACGACCCAGATAATCACGATGGTGTGATCACTGACCTAGAGCCAGACATCCTGGAATGTGAAGTCAAGTGGGCCTTAGAAAGCATCACTACGAACAAAGCTAGTGGAGGTGATGGAATTCCAGTTGAGCTATTCCAAATCCTGAAAGATGACGCTGTGAAAGTGCTGCACTCAATATGCCAGCAAATTTCGAAAACTCAGCAGTGGCCACAGGACTGGAAAAGGTCAGTTTTCATTCCAATCCCAAAGAAAGGCAATGCCAAAGAATGCTCAAACTACCGCACAATTGCACTCATCTCACATGCCAGTAAAGTAATGCTCAAAATTCTCCAAGCCAGGCTTCAGCAATATGTGAACTGTGAACTTCCTGATGTTCAAGCTGGTTTTAGAAAAGGCAGAGGAACCAGAGATCAAATTGCCAACATCTGCTGGATCATCAAAAAAGCAAGAGAGTTCCAGAAAAACATCTATTTCTGCTTTATTGACTATGTCCAAAGCCTTTGACTATGTGGATCACAATAAACTGGGAAATTCTTCAAGAGATGGGAATACCAGACCACCTGATCTGCCTCTTGAGAAATTTGTATGCAGGTCAGGAAGCAACAGTTAGAACTGGACATGGAACAACAGACTGGTTCCAAATAGGAAAAGGAGTTCGTCAAGGCTGTATATTGTCACCCTGCTTATTTAACTTCTATGCAGAGT
>NW_011494832.1:4171309-4209771 GCF_000754665.1 Bison bison bison | reverse complement strand
TACTCCTTGGAAGGAAAGTTATGACCAACCTAGATAGCATGTTCAAAAGCAGAGACATTACTTTGCCAACAAAGGTTCGTCTAGTCAAGGCTATGGTTTTTCCTGTGGTCATGTATGGATGTGAGAGTTGGACTGTGAAAAAGGCTGAGCGCCGAAGAATTGATGCTTTTGAACTGTGGTGTTGGAGAAGACTCTTGAGAGTCCCTTGGACTGCAAGGAGATCCAACCAGTCCATTCTGAAGGAGATCAGCCCTGGGATTTTTTTGGAAGGAATGATGCTAAAGCTGAAACTCCAGTACTTTGGCCACCTCATGCGAAGAGTTGACTCATTGGAAAAGACTCTGATGCTGGGAGGGATTGGGGGCAGGAGGAGAAGGGGACGACAGAGGATGAGATGGCTGGATGGCATCACTGAGTCGATGGACGTGAGTCTGGGTGAACTCCGGGAGTTGCTGATGGACAGGGAGGCCTGGCGTGCTGCGATTCATGGGGTCGCAAAGAGTCGGACACGACTGAGTGACTGATCTGATCTGATCTGATCTCGTCAGTGCATGTGTGCTATGTGCTAAGTCACTTCAACTGTGTCCAGTTCTTTGCAACCCTTATGGACCACAACCCACCAGGCTCCTCTGTCCAAGGGATTGTCCAGGCATTAATAGGTTGCCCCACCCTCCTGCATGGGGTCTTCTGGATTCAGAGATGGAACCCACATATCTCACATCTCCTGCATTGTCCAGCGGGTTCTTTACCACTAGTGCCACCTAGAAAGCCCACTCAAGTCTGTACTGGGGATAAAATGGTCATGTTTCCTCTCTGCAATTACTTAAAGACTAGTGAGGATTTGAAGCAATTAAACAAGCAGTTAGAATTCAATGTAAAATCTTTTTGTTTTAAATTGAAATACAGTTAACACTATTAGTTTCAGGTGTATAACATAGTGATTCAATATTTCTGTAAACAGTACTCCATATAGTATAAAGTGTTGACTATACTCCCTGTGCTGTACATTACATGCTTATATTTTATTTATTTTATACTCATAGTTTGTAATTCTTCATCCTTTTCACCTATCTTGTCCCTCTCCTGTCTCCCTCCCCACTGATAACTAGTTTATTCTCTGTATCTGTACGTTGTTTTATTTGATTTTTGTTTGCTTTATATTTTAGATTGCACAAATTAGTTAAAAAATTCAGTATTTGTCTTTCTCTGACTTACTTCACTGAACATAATATCCTCCAGGTCCATCCACATTGTTGCAAATGGTAATATTCCTTTTATGGCTGCTTCTGCTGCTGCTAAGTCGCTTCAGTCGTGTCTGACTCTGTGCGACCCCAGAGACGGCAGCCCACCAGGCTCCCCTGTCTCTGAGATTCTCCAGGCAAGAACACTGGAGTGGGTTGCCATTTCCTTCTCCAATGCATGAAAGTGAAAAGTGAAAGGGAAGTCGCTAAGTCGTGTCTGACTCTTAGCGGCCCCATGGACTGCAGCCTACCAGGCTCCTCTATATATTAATTAAAAATAGAACAACCATATGATTCACAGAATATCTTTTTCTATTGCCTCTCTTTCAATCTATGTTTTTAGCTGAGTCTCTTGTGAGCAACATTTAGATCTGTCTTGTTTTCTTATCGAACCACCTACCCTATGTCTTTTGTTTGGGACGTTTAGTTCTTTGACGTGTAAAGTGATTATTGATCATTACATACTCACTGACATTTTGTTACTTGTTTTGTGGGTATTTTTGTAGTCTTTTTTTTGTTTGTTTGTCTCTTGTTATGGTTAGATGATTTTCTTTAGTTTTATGTTTGGGTTCCTTTCTTTCCAATTTTTGTGTATCTCTTGTAGATTTTGGATTTGTGGTACCATGAAGTTCATATTTGTTTATCTATATCTATGTGTTTTAAACTGATAGTCATTTAAGTTCAAACACATTCTAAAAGGTTTACATTTTTAACTCATCTCTCCCCCATGTTTTTTTGGGTTTGATGCCATACTTTACATCTTCATGTCTGTCCCTTAACTGTTAATTGTAGTTACAGCTGACTTTACAATTTTTAACATTTATCCTCCATGCTAGCTTATTTAAGTGATTGATCCACTGCCTTTACTATATATTTTCTCTATACATAACCATATGTCTTCTCACCTCCTACTAGACTTCATTTGATTCTTTCTTTACAGTCTTATTTATAGAAGAGTGCTTCTGCTAGTTCAGGTGATTCTCAGTGAGAGTTTCTCAGTATTTAGTTGTAGTTTTGATGTGTTCAAAGGAGAATATGAGCTCAGAGTCTTCCTAGTCTACCATCTTGACTCTGCCTCCTCTCAAAAGAATCACATTTTTAAGCTCGTTATTTTTTCAGCACTATTGCATGTACTAGAAAAAGCTATACGTCAGAGAAGGAAGCAGCCAAAACCTTTGCCTTACCCTTCTATGAAAGAGAAGAGGAGGAAGAGAGAGAGATTGATGGAGATAAAGAGAAGTAAAATATAAATGAATACATATTCATAAATAATTCATGTGCTACCACAAAATGATAAATGCATGAAAAGAATAAATTTGGACAAAGAGAACAGAGTACCTAGACCTGAACAACAAACTTGGCTCTTTTGGAAGTCCTTTCTGAGGTGATGAATTGGAACAAAGAAGCAAATGGAAAAGAGATAAGCCATAGAAGGATCTGAGAGACCATTCTAGTCAGAGGATACCGCAAATGCCATGACCACAAGATGCAAAGGGTTTGACAGTAAGATAAACACCAGAACCAGTATCATGGGAATGGAGCAAAAGACGGGGAGAGAGATGAATAGAAGATGAGGTGTGAAGAAACCAGGTCAGATTAAGAAAGTATTATAGGTCATGGAAGGAGTTTTGATTTCTTTCTATGTGTGTTGGGAAACCATTTCAAAATAGTGTGCTGCTGCTGCTGCTGCTAAGTCACTTCAGTCGTGTCCGACTCTATGCAACCCCATAGACGACAGCCCACCAGGCTCCCCCGTCCCTGGGATTCTCCAGGCAAGAACACTGGAGTGGGTTGCCATTTCCTTCTCCAATGCATGAAAGTGAAAAGTCAAAGTGAAGTCGCCCAGTCGTGTCCGACTCTTTGCAACCCCATGGACTGCAGCCTACCAGGCTCCTCCATCCATGGGATATTCCAGGCAAGAGTACTGGAGTGGGGTGCCATCGCCTCCTCCACAAAATAGTGTAATGTAGATCAAAAGAGTGAAAACAATGGAACCAGTTAGAAGACTAGGGCAGGAGGCTAGAGGTAGAGAAGTTACAGAGGGTAGTATAGGTATTGATGTCAAGAAAAGACTGGATAAATATACATTAGTAGTAAAGCATATTTGCCAATGAATTGACTGGATGTTGAATATGGAGAAACAGGAAAAATCATGGTGAATCCTGGATGTTTGCTTTTGAAGGAATATCAAACTCAGCTGTGGATAATAAGTAAACATTTCTGAAGAAAGTAATATTCTGCCAGTTTTATTAGGTCGAATTATGCATATATTCCCCAAATACACAACTAAGTATTCCCCAAATACATTAACTAAAAAGATCATCGCTGAACCTAATCTTCAATAAGAATTAAGATAAAAGGCTTATAAGTTCTTTCCTTTTTATTAATAATTGGAGAACCTTGGGCGAATAATTGCTAACCTTGGGAGAAATGTGATCATTTTTGAAGACTGATAAATGTTTCTATGAGATCTTTTAAATTTCATGTGCCATCATGAACATAGTGGGCATACAAAGAGAAAGCAGTCTGTGTAGATTATGTTTTACTGAAACAGATTAAGCCAGCATAATTCAGTAGAAAGGAAGGTAGAGATTTGTAGGGAAAATAAAATCAATATAAGGATAAAATATTCAAGTTGAAAAGAACTTAGAAGTCATCTTATTCATCCACATTATTTTCCAGATGGGAAATTAAGTATCAGAAATATTAGGTAACTCAAAATAATTTCGCAAAAATCCCTGTCTTTCTTGTTTCCATGAGAGTATGTATCATTTAGCGTTCTAGCTCCCTCTTGATTTCTTCATATATGTGATTTTAAATTGAACAAGCTGTCTATTCTTACAATATGATAAACTAAGCTCATATTGTTTACTTCCTTCCCTCCAAAACTCCACTCAAATAATAGTAAACACATAATAAATGTATAAACCTGATGAAACTACCTGGAGGAGAAACTTCAGAGTACAGGAGATTCCAACACATTTCTGGAAAAGGCTAAAGGGATTTTAAAAAAAATTACTGAAAGGTGAAGTAAAAACGAGGAAGTCATTGCCTAAAATACACACAGAAATGGCTGTAGAGGAGTGTCCAGATGATCTTCATCTCATCAATAGAAAATATTTCAAATTAATGATTCAAAAAAGAGTGATCTAACTATAGTGTTTAGAAACTGGGAGGTATTAAGAAGATCTGCTGCTGCTGCTGCTAAGTCGCTTCAGTCGTGTCCGACTCTGTGCGACCCCGTAGACGGAAGCCCACCAGGCTCCCCGGTCCCTGGGATTCTCCAGGCAAGAACACTGGAGTGGGTTGCCATTTCCTTCTCCAATGCATGAAGGTGAAAAGTGAAAGTGAAGTTGCTCAGTTGTGTCCGACTCCTAGCAACCCCATGGACTGCAGCCCACCAGGCCCCTCCGTCCATGGGACTTTCCAGGCAAGAGTACTGGAGTGGGGTGCCATTATATTACATGGCGAATACTATTCTAAAATATTTTAATGTATTACAATCTATAAAGTTGATACTTCCATCTCTATTTTACAGAGTTACAAAAGGTTAATAAGCCAAAGGTCATTAAGCTAATAAGAAGTGAAGCCGGGATTTGAACGCAGACTCCACACTTTAGCCACCTCATTATGCTAAGTGCACATACATTTGTGGAAGAACTATAAGAACTAAAAATAGAAAAGGCAAAAGAAATGGGACAGAGATTGTACTTTTTCTTTTTGGAGGTTCTGTATTTTTAAAATTTTGCAAATATTACTAATAAGTAAACAAACAAAATTGTTTAAAAAAAAATAAGCAAAACCAGTTGTGCTAAAAGCATGAAATGATATTGAGTAATGTGAATATCTTCAGATTGGCCTAACACAGAGTACATACAGAGCTTTCTTTGTTTTTCAGTTTCCATGCTAGGATCCTAAGATTAACAACAACTTTGTATGTTAAGAGACTCACATTTTCAAACTTCAAACAGTTCTATGACCATCCTGTAATATTTAAAAGTGTACAAGGAAGGAAAATCCTAAGCCTAAAGAACGATACCTTTAAAATCACAGACTTGATATAATCCAAATCCTCTGTAAGATTTATTTCTTTTCCCATATGAACTTAGATTCTAAGAATGAAATTGAGAAAGAAGTCCATTTCATAAATAACCAGCACCAGAAACTGATGACCTTACTGTTTGAAGGCCACCGAGTTCTAGAAAAAGAGACTATAGTTATATAATAATAAGAATTAGTTAATTGAGATTTATATTATTTTCTTAGGCCCTAGGCTATCATCTTAACATGTATCTCATGAGTATGAGTGAAGCAAGAAAATATTATCAAAATAGAACTTTGAAAGTGATGGTTTAAGACAAAGAGAAACAATTAACTCTAATAGTTTTCAACCTAATAGAATAAGAATCAGCTAAGGAGTTTGCCGGAAGTTCAGATGACTAGACTAATGCTTGGAAATTCTGTTTACTTGGGTAAATGGACAGCAGAGATACTAAAAAAAAAAAGTGTCCACAGTCAGATTTTAAAAGCCCTGAGCTACATAATAGAATACCTATGTTTAGGACAGATTATTTCCATTTTAAATAATCTTGTGATTCAGCCAGAAACAATGTATCCTAAATATAGAAAAAATGGATTACCCAGACAAAAAAAGCTAAGGATAATCAGGGCCATGAATTCTCTTATTTTTGTTGTTCCCATCACTTCTAAGAGAAATAAAGCACCAAGAGGACAAATGTATAAGCATTAAAGAGTGTCTTTGGAATATTTCCTCAAACAGAACAAAAATATGTAGTTAACGTGGTCTTTTTCTATCATACATAATAGGCCTATTTTGTAAAAACTATATGGAGGACAGTGGAATACCACAGACTCAACAAAGTGACTCCATTTACAGCTGTAACGTAGATGTGTTATTTTCACTCAAACACGTCAACACAACATAAAACACAGAGATCTACTGATCTCTCAAACATATTTTTGCCATCCCTACAAATAAATATAATTTTAAAAATAAGTCTGCCTTTACATGGCAATCAAAAAGCATTCACATTCATGGTCCAAGGCTTTGTTAACTGCTTGCTCTCTGTCATAATATAGTATACAGGATGCTTCATATTCTGCACAATGTCGCTCTGGTTCTATGTAGAGAGAATTTGAAATACAAATTGGAACCAATAAGTATAAAGCGCAAGTACTCTGGATGGCCTCACCAGGCACTTTTAAACTAGAGGGTGGAAGATAAACCTCCCAACATTTATAGGCCAGATCATCAGAGAGGGTCTTCAGAGCCAGTGATTTTTAGGATATCCCAGTTAAGGTAAAGAGCAGGTTATTATATCTGGTATATGCTGCCGCTAAGAAAGGAGTGCAACAGTTTGGTTAGTCTGTTTCAATTTTGGAAGCAGCATATGTGACACTTGAGAATACTGCTGCAACAAATTTATCAGGTGACTCAGAAGACCGGCAGCATTGAGTCTAGGACTTGAGAGAACTCTGGAGAATGTCCAGGCTAACAGCTGAGAAATCTGCTAAGAGGATGCAGACTAAAGACTTACACAGAGGCAAAACTATGATTTCAAACCAATAAAAAGAGTAGAGGCAAAAAATAATTCCAATGTCATAATTTATATAATAATACATTGTGTTCTCTATATTAGATTGGTGCAAAAGCAGTTGTAGTTTTGCATTGTTGAACTTCACCATTTGATACTGACATACATTCTTAAATAAATGCGGTATGTTATTCATCAATTTAAGGCACATTTCTTGCCTTTTTTTTTTGCTAATGACTTATTACATGCTGTTTATTTTATATTTCTCATTCAAGTTAAAAATGGATCATAATCCAGTGGAGACAACTCAGAACATCAACAACACATTTGGCCCAGGAACTGCTAATGAATGTACAGTGCAGTGATGATTCAAGAAGTTTTGCAAAGGAGATGAAAGCCTTGAAGATGAGGAGTGCAATGGTTGGTCATTGAAAGTTGACAACCAATTGAGAGCAATCATCAAAACTGACCTTCTTAAAACTACATGAGAAGTTGCCGAACAACTCAACATCAACCATTCTACAGTCATTCAGCATTTGGAGCAAACTGGAAAGATGAAAACCTCAATAAGAGGGTGCTTCATGAGCTCATCGAAATAAAAAAAAAAAAAAAATCACTGCTTTAAAGTGACGTATTCTCTTATTCTACTCAAAAACAGCAAATCACTTCTTGATTGGATTGTGACATACAACAAAAAGTGGATTTTATAAAACCACCAGCAATGGCCAGCTCAATGGTTGGACTGAGAAGAAGCTCCAAAGAACTTGTCCAAACTAAACTTGCACCAAAAAGAAGTCATGGTCCCTGTCTAGGTGGTCTGCTACCCATTTGATCCACTACAGTTTTCTGAATCCTGGCAAAACCATTACATTTGAGAAGTAAATTGATAGATGCACCAAAAACTGCAATGCCTACAGCCAGCATTGGTCAACAGAAAGGCTCCAATTCTTCTGCAGGACAATGCCTGACTGCACATCGCACAACCAGTGCTTCAAAAGTGGAATGATTGAGTTTTGCCTCATCCGTCATATTCACCTTACCTCTTGTCAACTGACTATCACCAGTTCAAGCATCTCAACAACTTTTTGCAGTGAAAATGCTTGCACAACAGCAGGAGGTAGAAAATGCTTTCCAAGAGTGTGTTGAATCCTGATGCTCAGATTTTTACACTACAGAAATAAACAACAAACATTTCTTATTGGCAAAAATGTGTTGATTTTAATGGTTCCTATTTTGATTAATAAAAGATGTGTTTGAGCCTAGTTATAATGATTTAAAATTCAACGTCCAAAACTGCAATTATGTTTGCACCAACCTAATAATTTTCTGTTTTGTGCTTGTATAGATGTAGGTAATGAATACCACTAGGAATCAGATTTCTGTTTTACTGAGCAAGAGAGCAAGTAATAATATAGTTTACTGTGAACACACAGTTAGGTCGTTTCATTGGTGCACTTGATCATTTTTGTATATTATATTAAAAACAAGATAATGATCCCACTGGGATAGCATTTTCTTTATTCTGTGCATGTGTATGTGACTGCATACAAAAGTGAAGAGATTGTTAAGCATTTTATTAGCAAATTATACTTTGGTTCATGAAAAAGAGTCTGTAGAAACATACAATCCACAGATTGGGAGATAATATTTGCAAATGATATGACCGACAAGGAATCAGTCTCCAAAATTTACAAACAGTTCTTGAAGCTTAATATCATCACAACAAACAACACAGTTAAAAAATGGGCAGAAAACCCAAATAGACATTTATCCAAAGACATACAGATGGCCAAGAGGCACACGAAAAGATGTAGAACATCGCTAATTATGAGAGAAATGTAAATCAAAACTACAATGAAATATCATTTCATACCAGTCAAAAAATCTATCATTGAAAAATCCATCCACAAATGATAAATCCTGGAGAGGGTGTGGAGAGTAGGAAACCCTCCTACACCCATGTTGGGAATGTAAATTGGTACAACCACCATGGAGAGCAGCATGGAAGTTCCTTAAAAATCTAAAAATAGAGCTGCCATATGACTCTGTAATCCACTCCTGGGCATACATCTGGAGAAAAACATGCTCTGAAAGTATACATGCACCCCAAAGGATACATGACATCCCTTATATGTGGAATCTAAGAAGAAATAATACAAACAAACTTATTTGCAAATCATAAAAAGACTCACAGACTTAGAGAATGAACTTGTTGTTGCCAAGGGGAAGGATGGGGAAAGGGATAGTCAGGGAGGTTGGAGTGGATAAACACAGTGCTATTTTTTAAATGAATAACCAGTAAGGACCTACTGTATAGCACATGGAACTCTGCTCAGTGTTATGTGGCAGCCTGGATGAGAGGGGAATCTGGGGGAAACGGGGACATGTATATGTATAGCTGAGTCCCTTTGCTGTTCACCTACAACTATCACAGCATTGTTAATTGGCTATACCTCAATACAAAATTAAAAGTTTTAAAAAATTTTAACATATGTTAACTATGACTATCATTACTGTTTTTATCTTATATATACATATAAATACATGTTTTATATACCATATTTGCATACATATGACATATAAATGTATATATACCTCCATTATCTCTTTACATATAGTTGTAATAAACACTGAAACCTTTTTATATTACAACCATTATGTAACACAGATAACAGTCTGAATGTTACCTCCAAGTCCACCAAGTGCCACATTCAGAGAAATATACTCTAGTAATTCAAATAAATAAAGCTATATCTTCAACTGCATCTCCCAAAACATCAAGGTAGATCCAATCCATAATTCCCAGGACTGAGGTGCCATTCCTTAATAACTCATTGCCCTTCCTGTTTTTGTGCTTTAACTCTTCTTCCTTACACCAAAATTCTCCCTGAATTCCAGATTGCATAGACCATTCTTCAATTATTTATCTTATATTATACACATCCGGAGAAGGCAATGGCACCCCACTCCAGTACTGTTGCCTGGAAAATCCCATGGATGGAGGAGCCTGGTAGGCTGCAGTCCATGGGGTTGCTAAGAGACAGGCAGGACTGAGCGACTTCACTTTCACTTTTCACTTTCATGCATTGGAGAAGGAAATGGCAACCCACTCCAGTGTTCTTGCCTGGAGAATCCCAGGGACGGCGGAGCCTGGTGGGCTGCCGTCTATGGGGTCGCGCAGAGTCGGACACGACTGAAGCGACTTAGCAGCAGCAGCATACACATCAGTTATTAGGGAAGTAATTTGAAACAAGCCAAAACCCCATAGGACTATATAGATGCTTAACAGTGCATTCTGAAGAGACACATATGCTCTTAAGGTTCCCAAGTTGTCTTGAAACCAAACATGGTCATGAGATAACCAAAGAAGATGCTCCATATAAAACTCATGACTGATTCTAGAAACATTTTTTTCATTGAAGTTTTTCCAAATATTATCATATTTATCCATTTATTGGTAACAGTATATACTTGATAATAATTATATCAACAATTCTAATATTAGCATCTTTAGCTCAAAATGCTGCCACTAAAATGTGATATACCATCATAAATTTATATGAAGAGTTTACCAGAATTCAACTAAGAATCTGAATTAACTGACAATATATGTTATGAACAGAGGAGGACACAGCAACCTACTCCAGGATTCTTGCCTGGAAAATCCCGTGGACAGAGGAGCTTGGCGGGCTACAGTCTATGGGGTCACACTGAGTTGGATATGACTGAAGCAACTTAGCATGCATGCATGCATCCATGTATTACGAAAATCAAATGTTCACATTACTTCTGTATTACCAAGATACTCTCTGGGCTTCCCTGGTGGCTCAGTAGTAAAGAATCCACCCACCAATGTGTGAGACGTGAGTTAGTCCCTGCTTTGCGAAGGTCCCCTGGAGAAGGAAATGGCAACCCACTCCAGTATTCTTTCCTGGAAAATACCATAGACTGAGGAGCCTGGCAGGCTACAGTCCATGGGACTGAAAAAAACTTGGAGTCAATGTAACAACTAAATAACAATAGCTAATATACAGCAAAGGTGAGATTTACCCCTAAATCATATCTGACTTCTAAGTTCATTCCTGCTACACAAAATGTTTTCACAGAAGAAGGGAATATTAATATTATGAAAGAATATTATGAATATAAGAAGTCACAATAATATTATGAAAATAAGAAGTCAACTTATATAACTTGGTGAATGAGAATAACATATAAAGAAATCTATCTAACAGCACACATATGCTAGTAAGGTTATGCTCAAAAAGCTAGGCTTCAGCAGTATATGAACTGAGAACTTCCAGATGTACAAGCTGGATTTAGAAAAGACAGAGGAGCCAGAGATTAAATTGCTAACATTCATTGGATCATAGAAAATATAGAAAAAATCTGCTTCACTGACTACACTAAAGCCTATGATTGTGTGGATCACAACAAACAATGGAAAATTCTTAAAGAGATGGGAATACCAGACCACCTTACCTGTGGTGGGTCTGATAAACCTGTAAGTGGGTCAAGAAGCAACAGTTAGAACCAGACATGGAAAACATGACTGTTTCAAAACTTGGAAAGGAGTATGACAAGGCTGTATATTGTCACCCTGCTTATTTTACTTATATGCAGAGTTCACAATGCAAAATATCAGGATGGATGAATCACAAGCTGGAATCAAGAATGCTGGGAGAAATATCAACAACTTCAGATAGGCAGATGATACCACTCTAATGGCAGAAAGTGAAGAGGAACATGAAGAGGAAATAAAGAGCCTCTTGATGAGGGTCAAAGAGGAGAGTGAAAAAGTTGGGTTAAAATTAAGCATTAAAAAAAGAAAGAAAGAAAACTAAGATCATGGCATCCAGTCTCATAACTTTATGGCAAATAGAACAGGAAAAAGTGGAAGCACTGATAGATTTTCTTTTCTTGGGCTCCAAGATCACTGCAGACAGTGACTGAGACCATGAAGTTAAAAGGAGTCTTCCTTCCTTGGAAGGAGAGCCATGACAAGCCTAGACAGTGTATTAAAAAGCAGAGACTTCACTTTGCTGACAAAGGTCTATATAGTCAAAGCTATGGTTTTTCCAGTAGTCATGTATAAATGTGAGAGTTGGACCATAAAGAGGGCTGAGTGCCAAAGAATTGATGCTTCTGAACTGTGGTGCTGGAGAAAACTTTTGAGAGTTTTGAGAGTCTCCCTTGGAGAACAAGGAGATCAAACAAGTCAGTCCTAAAGGAAATCAACCCTGAATATTCATTGGAAGGACTGATGCTGAAGCTGAAGCTTCAGTACTTTGGCTACTTGATGCAAAGAACTGACTCATTGGAAAAGAAACTGATGCTGGGAAAGACTAAATTCAGAAGAAGAAGGGAAGCAGAGGATAAGATACTTAGATAGTATCACTGACTCAATGGACATGAATTTGAGCAAACTGGGAGATAATGAAGTACAGGGGAACCTGGCATGCTGCAAGCCATGGGGTCCCAAAGAGTTGGACAGGAGTTAGCCACTGAGCAAAAACCACAACAGCATATACAAAAATAAAATCAAAGTGGATTAAAGACCTAAAGGTAAGACTGGACACTATACAACTCAGAGGAAAACATAGGAAAAACACTCTTTGACATAAACCAAAGCAAGATTTTTTCTCATCTACCTCCTAGAATAATGAAAATAAAAACAAAATAAACAGAATTTAATATTACAAGCTTTTGCACTGCAAAGGGAAACAGAAGGAAGACAAAATGACAACCCTCTGAATGGCAAAAAATATTTGCAAATGAAGCAATGGGAAAAGGATGAATCTCCCAAATATATGAACAGCTTATGGAGCTCACAAAGCTTAATAACCTGGATAACCATGATGGTATGGGCACTTACCTAAAGATAGACATCCTGGAGTGTGAATTCAACTGGGCTTTTGGAAGCATTACTACAAACAAAGCTAGGGGAAGTGACGGAATTCCATCTGAGCTATTTAAAATCCTAAAAGATGATGCTGTTAAAGTGCTGTACTCAGTATGTCAGCAAGTTTGGAAAACTCAGCAGTGGCCACAGTACTGGAAAAGATTAGTTTTCATTTCAATCCGAAAGAAGGAAATGCCAAAGAATGTTCAAACTACCACCCAATCATACTCTTTTCACATGCTAGTAGAATGTTAGTCACTCAGTGTGAGTCAGCTCTTTGTGACCCCACGGACTACAGCCCATGCAGCTCCTCTATCTGTGTAACTCTCCAGGGAAGAATACTGGAGCGGGTATCCATTCCCTTCTCCAGGGGATCTTCCCAACCCAGGGATCAAACCCAGGTCTCTGGCACTGAATGAAGGTTCTTTACCATCTGATCCACCAGGGAAGCCACATGCTTGTAAGGTTATGCTCAAAATCCTTCAAGTTAGGCTACAGCAGTATGTGAACCCACAGATTCCAGATGCACAAGCTGGGTTTAGATAAGGCAAAGGAACCAGAGATCAAATTCCCAACATCTGTGGGATCATGGAGAAAGCAAGGGAATTTCAGAAAAATATCTATTTGTGCTTCACCGACTATGCTAAAGCCTTTGACTGTGTGGATCACAATTGGAAAAATACTTAAAGAGATGGGAGTACCAGACCACCATACCTGTCTCCTGAGAAACCTGTATGTGGGTCAAGAAACAACATTTAGAACCAGACATGGAACTATAAACTGGTTCAAAATTGAAAAAGGGGTATGAGAAAGCTATATATTGCCACTTTGCTTATTTAACTTATATGCAGAGTACATCTTTGAAATGTTGGGCTTGATGAATTCAAGTTGGAATCAAGACTTCCAGGAGAAATAACAACCTCAGATATGCAAATGATACCACTGTAATGGCAGAAAGTGAAGAGGAACTAAAGAACCTCTGGATGATGGATCATGATGGACCAAACTCTGGATGGTCAAAGAGAGTGAAAAAGCTGTCTTGAGACTCAACATGCTAAAACTAAGATCATGGCATCTGGTCCCATCACTTCATGGGAAATAGAAAGGAAAAAAGTGGAAGCACTGACAGATTTTATTTTCTTGGGCTCCAAAATCACTGCAGAGGGTGACCACAGCCATGAAATTAAATGACACTTGCTCCTTGGAAGGAAAGCTATTAAAAAAAAAAAAAACAAATGAACAAACAAACAAAAAAACCCTAAACAGCATATTAAAAAAGCAGAGACACTTTGTTGACAAAAGTCTATTTGGTCAAAGCTATGGTTTAACCAGTAGTCATGTACAGATGTGAGAGTTGGACCATAAAAAGGCTGCACACCAAGGAATTGATGCTTTTGAATTGTGGTGCTGGAGAAGACTCTTTAGAGTCCCTTTGACTGCAAAGAAATCAAATCAGTCAATCCTAAAGGAAATCAACCCTGAATATTCATTGGAAGGACTGATGTTGAAGCTGAAACTCCAATACTTTGGCCACTTGATGTAAAGCACTGACTTATTGAGACCCTGATGCTGGGAAAGGTTGAAGACAGAAGGAGAAGGAGGTAGCAGAGGATTTGATAGATAGCATCACCGATTCAATGGACATGAATTTTAGCAAACTCCAAGAGACAGTAAGGACAGGGAAACCTGGTGTGTTACAGTCCATGAGATCCGAAAGAGTTGAACAGGACTTAGCAACTGAACAACAACACGGAGCTCAATATCAAAAAAACAAATAACCCACACCAAAAATTGGTGGACAACTTCAACAGACATCTCTCCAAAGCAGACATGCAGGTGCCCAACAGGCACATGAAAAAATGCTCAACATCACTAATTATTAGAGAAATGCAAGTCAAAACTACAATGAGGTATCACCTCACATTGGTCAGAATGGCCATTGTCAAAAAATCTACAGACAACAAATGCTGGAGATAGTGTAGAGACAGGGAACCCCTCTTGCACTGTTGGTAGGAATACAAATTGATACAGCCACTGTGGAGAACAATATGGAGTTTCCTTACAAAATGAAAAACAGAACTACTATGACCCGCCAATCCCTCTCCTGTGTGTGTGTGTGTGTGTTTGTGTGTGTGTGTATTAGTCTCTCAGTTGTGTCCAACTCTTTGTGATCCCATATACAGTAGCCTGCCAAGCTCGTCTGTCCTTGGAATCCTCCAGGCAAGAACACTGGAGTGGGTTGCTATGCCCATCTCCAGGAGATCTTCCTGACCCAGGGACTGAATCCAGGTCTCCTTATTGCAGGTGAATTATTTACCACCTAAGCTACTGGTGAAACAATTATACTTAAAAAAAAAAAAAAGTATAGACATTTATACACTGAAGGTACTTATTACTTTAGCAAAGTAGGAAAAAAAAGAAGGAGGCAATGTAAGATAAATAAAAATCAGTATGTTTGTATTTGGTAGGACAATTATGGTTTTTACATGGGAAAAAATTCTAGAGTAATCATAATTCAGACAAGTTTATTCTCTCATTTTTGCAGTGGCAGGGATCCAGGCTACTTCTATCTCATTATTGTTTGGTTTGTTCCGGTCTCATGATGCAAACCATAAATCTTTCAGCATTCCAGCTGAAGCTTCAGCCATGGCCCCTCCTTCCATCTATCAGGGTGAAGGGGTGGAAGAGGAGCACGAGTTTATTCCTTAATGACATTTCTTGGAAATGGAACTTAGCATTTCACCTACTTCTTACTGGTCAGAATTTTGTCACATTTCAGTACCCATTTGCAAGAGAAGCTGGAAACTATTGTTTATTCTGGTTACAACCAGAATTGTTTACAACAAGGTAACCAGATAAAACTGGAAGAAAACTGTAGAAGAGAACAGGCATAGCAGCCAGAGTTTCTGCTTCAGCATCCAAACCAAACTCATTATCATTCGCCATGCTTAGTTTTTCCTCTTGTCATTTCTAATAGCATAATCCCTTTCTCCTTCACTAAAACTCAAATTCTCCTTGTAAATGCATTTTAGGGAGGCAGTGTAGAAAAATGAGAGCCTGTAGAATCAAACTACAGGTCTGGACTTCCAAGATAGTCTTCTGCTTACAAATTCTTTTTATCCATAAAAGTGTTCTAATTTCTTTCTGCCTCAACTTCTTCTTTTTAAGAATAGGAAAACCAATGGCATTTGACTTTGAAAGTCACATGAAAAATAACTTAACTATTTAGCATTGTGTTTGACACAGAGTAAGTTTTCACTGAATACTAGCTTATTATTATTATCCCTTTTCATTTTCCCTCCTCCTTCCCTTCATGATCCACACAGTCAGTTGCCATATCTTTGAAAGTTAACTAAAATTGTATTGGCAGATGTGCTCCTTGTCATTTGCTCAGCTTTATTCCATTAGCACTCATGTAGCTGTCATACCTAGTCCACTAAACTGACCTCCATGATTTCATTCTATCTTCCCTGAAATCCATTCAACCCAGCATGCTAGGAATTCTTTCTAAACAGCACCTCTGAAGAGGGGACAAAAAAACAAACAAAAAAAACACACCTATTATCTATAGAAAAACTTCAGAACATCTTATATGAGATAATACAGATGCAAACACACAACATAATGCATTATACACAAAAAAGTGTCCTTCTAGCCCCATCATCTCTTTACATAGATGTGTTCTTGAGCTTGATGTTCATATGATCCAGACATGTTATATGACAATCTTGGTTTCTCTTTTGTCTCCTATCCTCTTATGCCTTGTCCTAAGCCATCTCTGAATGCCTTCACTCCAGTGCCTTCCTTTACTGTTTCTTTTAAATGAAATATCTATCTTGACTTTCCAACATCAAACTAATTTTTAAAAGCAAATGTGGCAAAATGTTAATAATAGTTGAATCTACAGGATTGGGTATTTAGGTTTTATTATGCTATTCTTTCTTAATTCCATATTTTTGAAATTTTGATAATAAATACTGAAAATTTGTTAAAGAAATCTAGCTTGTTCCTTAATGGTAAAACAATTCCTCAAGATGGAAATATTATTTCTTTTTATTTTCTTCTTTATATGGAAGATGGGATGTGACTCTCATGTTGTCTCTTAATTTTCAGCTTCTATCACAGCAGCTGGTGTATGTATTGCAATTTCTGCTCCAGATTGTAAGCTCCATGTGGGCCTAGTGCACACCTTACTCATCTGTACATACAACATAAACAACTCAAAAAAGAACATTCAGATGATAAACTCTAATATCTTAGTTGATAATTCTATAAAAAATACCATAAACTGAGTGGATAAAACAACAGTTATTTCTCATGGTTCTGGGAGGCTGGAAGTCAAGATCAGCATGGTTGGGCTCTTGGTGAAGACTCCCTTCCTGTTTATAGAAGCTCCCTTCTTACAGAGAAACAAGCTCTGGTTCCTCTACCTTCTTATAAGTGTATTAATCCCATCTTGGGGCTCTTCCCAGATGACCTCTTCTAAACCTAATTACCCCATTGCTAAATACCATCACAGTGGGAATTAATGCTTCAACATATTGAATTTGGGGAGGACACATTCCATCCATAGCACCTAATATCTGGCATACTTTAATTGACTTAAGAGAGATACCCTTCTAGTACATGTATGTGGTGAGTAGAATTGGCTTCCTAAAATTTAGTGAAGAAAAATAAAATAAATAGACAACAACAAAAGCAAACAGAAAGCATGGTATTTTCAACATGATAAACTAGTGAAAAATTTGGAAAAGAAAATTAAAACTCCCCATAAATTATTGACAATGTTGCAGATGTTTGAAAGAATTCTGATTATTAGGATCATTCCCTACCAGATCATTTTTTATGTCCAAGAGGTATCTATTAAGACTTGAACCTGAGTTTCACCTGAGTAAAACCAATATTTATCTATCCTCACACTCCATATCCACACATATGACACATTTAAACTTGTGTATGTCATAAGATGCTGAGTCATAAGAAAAGAATTAAAGGTCATAACATATGATAAACTGAGCAAAATAGGAAATGTTTATTATAGATGTGGAAATTGGCTAAATAGAAGAGACACTGATTCATCAAAAAATGAGTGAATTACTAAGTGTATAAGAATATATTTAGTTTCATAAACAAATGTTATCATTGAGAGATAAGCATTTGAAAGTTGTTAGAAAGTTTCAGTTTCTCAGTATGCATGTAAAGCATTCCTAAGTTAGTTCTCAAATATCTTAATTCACACTAAATGTTTGGTCATTGTCAATAGATAATGTGACTGTCAGTTATTCTCAAGTTAGATATGCTGCGTAAGCTACTTTCATTTACGATTTATGGCGCAGAGATAGTAAAAGCAAGAAAAACAGAATCCTTACTTTATTATGGAGCAGGGTGAATTTCTGGAAGTGTTATAAATTATAAATATAAGCTCTATGTCCTGATAAATTACTTAGCATCATTAAAGCATAAACCCATAAGTAACCATTTTAGAGTACTATCTCGAGAAATGTCTTTATAAGTAGCCTCAATTTCCACAGAAACTCTGCAGGAGACATTAAAATTGATTTATTCTTGCTGGAAAAACTTGTTATTAGGAACAGTTACTTCTGGGTCATTAGGATGAAGGCTATCACAGAGACAGGAACAGTAGCGGAAGCTCTGCCTATATTCCTGACTGAAAGGCAGGAAGTCAAAGGGTGACTTTTCCTCTTGATTTTTATCCCAGTAATAACATGTTTATAAGACACTAATTAAAGAAGCACAACAGGCTTCTGACCTACATAAGCAGGTGTATGTATAATAGCAAAGGTGAAAATGAAATCTCGAGGTAGTTTTTCTCCCAATTTCTTCCTGATTTATGCATTTTGCCTAAAACATCTATTTCTTTCCATCTGGTTTTACTTTTACAGAGCTCATGTAATACATTAAGAAGTGAAATGAAGTTCTTTTATGTCAGCCACAGTGGGGGAAGGAGAGAGTGGTATGAACGGATAAAAAAGCATCAACATATATACACTATCATGTGTAAAACAGATGGCTGGTGAGAAGTCACTATATAATACAGGGAGCCAAGCCTGTCTCTCTGTGATGACCTAGAGGGGAGGGATGGAGGGGAGAGGAAGGCTCAGGAGAGAAGGGATATATGTATAATTATGGCTGATTCACACTGTTGTATAGTAGAAACCAACAACATTATAAAGCAGTTTTCCTCCAATTAAAAAATAAATTGAAAAAAAAAAAGTGAAATGAAATTCTTTTCTGCCACCCCCGCCCCCCACCTTTTTTTTTACAGACAGAAAAGATTTCCTCCCTCAACAGCAAACACATTGTTTGATTCTAGCGCCATGTTCACCAAAAAAATGCACTGGTGTTTCACTTTTTCAACACAAATTCACACAGTCGCTTAAGAGAGCCTCTCTTAACCATTTAAGAGCCATTTGAAGTACTTCTGCTGCTGATGCTGCTGCAGCTAAGTCACTTCAGTGTGTCCGACTCTGTGCGACCCCATAGACGGCAGCCCACCAGGCTCCCCCGTCCCTGGAATTCTCCAGGCAAGAACACTGGAGTGGGTTGCCATTTCCTTCTCCGATTGAAGTACTTCTAGCCAGCCTTAAAAACTGCAAACTGAAATTAAGAAAGTCTCTTGGGACTTAATTAAATTGACAGGTGGTGTGCCACGCCTACTGACTACTGAGACGCTGCAGGGGAAAAACTTTCTAATTTGCACTAGGAAAGATTGGATGGCTTTACTTTAAACCAGAGTAAACTTCCCCCTCTTAGCATGGAGATGAAAGATGGAACCATAGAGAGAATGGGTAGGAGAGCCAGAAAGCAACAAACCTAAGACAATAATAGGACTTGCAACAAGGAGTAGCAGCCAGGAAAGGCAAAATGGAATGAAAGATCCCATACATAGAGCATAATTCAGGCAAGTGCTTCTTCTGTCAGCACAATAGTCATCCTATAACTGCACATGTGTGCTAAGGCCCAGCCTTCCCTCATTCATATCCTATACAGTGGAAGACTCCGTGTCGGGTGCGGAACACTGGATCGCTTCAGGAGAGGCAGCTTACAAACTTGGACTTTGGAGTTCCAGACTGACTTCTCTACTTCCTTCATAAAATTGGGCCAGTTAGTTACATAAACTCCAAAATTTCAATTTTCTCAACATTTAAGTATTGACTTTATGCAACAATTCCTTTGTTGTTTAGTCACTAAGTCGTGTCTGACTCTTTGCAAGCCCATGGACTGTAGCCCACCAGGCTCCTCTGTCTATGAAATTTCCCAGGCAAGAATACTGGAGTGAGTTGCCTTTTCCTTCTCCAGGACATCTTCCAAAGCCAGGGATTGAATCCATGTCTCCTGCACTGACAGGCAGATTTTTTTTTATAACTGAGCCACCTGGGAAGCCCTTAACACGAGCTATTTTACTCCAACTTTGAGTTATAAGTCCTCTGAACAGTTTTGGATTACTATTTGACCCTTTGGCTCGAAGTTAAAAACAGTTGACCTCCACTTGGTAAAAATACATGCCAAATTGCTCTTTGGAGTAAACTTGATTAAAATTTACAAGTTAAGGCAGCCATCTGGAAGCTGATTATCATTGGGGAAATGGAGGAGGATATCATTCCCATCATACAATGGAGACGAAAAGTGTTTATTTCCTCTCATGCTGGCTTAATTTTAAAGGGAAAGGTTAAAATGGAGAATATGAAAAACAGAACTTTGTTCCCATATATTCTCATTGCCTTCTCATGTAAATCTGAAGGCATTGTATGAAAACTGGAAGCTCCTAAGACCACCAATAGCAGGAACTGAAACAATCTAAAATTAGATATTAATGGGGAAAGTCTCTGGGGATGTTCAAAAATGTTCTTTTGTTTGTTTTCTTTTGTGTCATTAAGTAAATGTTGTAAATCATAGGTCAAAGTTTCTGGAATGCTTCCAAAAAGCCAACTCCCTTTTGCACTGAGTACAAATACCAAAAGAATTACATTAAACTAATAGGAATTCACTATGAAAAACATTCATAATATAAAAATAAAGTTAAGCAAAAGGCGTGACTATTAATTAAAGAAAAACATGAGTTCTCAAACTATGGTAAGGAGTAGATAGTAATAAACAACAGGTGCAAAAGTAATGAAAAAATACTTATGTGCCATTTTGAGGAAGCACGATCTAGAGAGAGAGAGAACCAAGATTCCCAGTCAGTCCTTGCCTATGGAGAAAATCCCTTCAATCAAACTCAACCCTGACTCGTCATCAGTTTAATGAACCCATTCCTGAAACTACTCCCCAGACCCAGGAGAAATAATAAACCCACCCACAGCAGTCCCATTGCATAGAAGATACAGCTGTATTTCATATTTATATCATTATGCTTATACTATAGGAAAGTGTACACATGCCATTCACTATTAATATTACAAATATGTATTGACCATATTCAATTTACCAGAAAAATTTACCAGAGTCTTAGTAAATTCTGGTGAGTGATCCTGCCACTGGGGATTTTACTGGCTACTGAGGGAGACAGATAACAAACAACGAAGTAAATCTATAGAGAAATGGCTGAGAAACATAATTTGACAGATTCAGCATTTTAGGTAGCTGCTGTTGCTAAGTCGCGTCAGTCGTGTCCGACTCTGTGCAACCCCATAGATGGCAGCCCACCAGGCTCCCCCATCCCTGGGATTCTCCAGGCAACAACACTGGAGTGGGTTGCCATTTCCTGCTCCAATGCATGAAAGTGAAAAGTAAAAGTGAAGTCACTCAGTCGTGTCCGACTCTTAGTGACCCCATGGACTGCAGCCTACCAGGCTCCTCCGCCCATGGGATTTTCCAGGCAAGAGTACTGGAGTAGGGTGCCATTGTAGAGCAGACACAAATTCACACGTGACTGAGAGTGAAGCGGGTAGAATGAACACCACACCAAAGCCACGACCTGATACAAAAAGCCTCAAATGCCAGGCTGAGAAGTTTAGACTTGATTTTTATGTCTAGTATTTCAACTGGTAGGGGATTCAAAAATACACATTTTAACAAGCTTCCAGGATGATTCTGACTAAATCATCCAGTTTAATCAGATTAAAGTAACCTTTTTGCCATTATCAGAGATCATCAACATAGTTGATACATTATTTTTCCAGCATTACATACAATTACTATTTTTTCATAGTCTTAGAATGATACATTTTTAAATTTATATCAGTGATTTTTCAGTGGAAACATGGAGTTGCTGTTTTTATAGGTGAAAGATGTTCCAATGTCAGTAGTTACATATAATCCAATTCATTTACCTAAAGTTCATGAGTACTTAAGAAAATAATATCAAATATTTTAGGGCTTCTATATTTGGACCTTATTATTAACACAGAAGCTTAGAAACAAAGAAGCTTCAAAAACTGTCTTAATAAATCAATGTATCCAGTACACACTCATGTATCCCACAAATATTAGTTGAATGCCTAATATGGACCAGCATTGTTTTTGACCCTAGGGACACCACAATGAAGGCAAAATTCTTTGTTCTCAGAGTTTATATTATGAATAATTTTTGTTTATATTTACATATATTTATATTACTTATTTAAATAAATATAAACTTAATATATATAAATATATAATATACATTCTTTATTTAAATAATATAAATATAAACATTATTTAATAAAGAATGTGTATTATATATTTATATTATTTATATATATATATATTTTTTAAGTTTATATTATTGTTGCAGGAAGGGGGACCCCTTCCAGGGCCCGTAACTGGGCTCTTGTCTAACACTTGGAAATGCATTTTCCAAGGAGACACATGTGCTGACAAAGCAAGAGATTTTACTGGGAAAGGGCACCCGGGTGGAGAGCAGTAGGGTAAGGGAACCCAGGAAAACTGCTCTGCCACGTGGCTCGCAGTCTCGGGTTTTATGGTGATGGGATTAGTTTCTGGGTGGTCTTTGGCCAATCATTCTAATTCAGAGTCTTTCCTTGTGGCGCACACATCACTCAGCCAAGATGGATGCTAGCGAGAGGGATTCTGGGAAGTAGATGGACACGCGGTGTCTCCTTTCGACCTTTCCTGAACTCTTCCAGTTGATGGTAGCTTATTAGTTCCATATTCCTTATCAGGATCTCCTGTCCTAAAACAACTCATGAAAATGGTTACTATGGTGCCTGGCCAAGGTGGGCGGTTTCAATCAGTGTTATCGATGTTGGTAACAGTGTAACTCTAGATATGGGAAGAAGCAACAAGAGGGAATATTTTCCTGGACCAAGAGGCTAGTAAGACAGGTGGTCCAGAGAATTTTGGATACTGTTTTATGGCCTAGTCCAGTAACAATGCACATTAAGTGGCCTGTCAACAAAATCTTCGCCAAACCTGAGAATGGACTTTCTCAGCACCATGGGATAAAATGGTCATGAAATGCCCCCCTCAAAATCATGGTCAAGTTTATAAGCAAAAAGGGGCTCTGCCAACTGAAGACTGACACTTGCCATCTATATCTACAAAGATTAAATCATGGCTGCTGCAACTGCTGACTTTCAATGCCCCTGAAAGATGTTCAGGGTGAAAATCAAGAATGAGGCACTCTGTGCTCTAGGAAAAACTGGCAGAACAGGCCTTCAGATAGTTAGATCTTTTCAGGAGAAGATTTTATGAGTCCCAATTCTTGCATCTTCTCATGCCTAGAGAAACACTGACGTTGTTAATGGTGAAATCTGCTTTGGCTATTAAGGAAAAGTTTACAATTAAAAGTCAAAAAGAGTAGCTATGGTTCAGATATCCTGGGAAATAACTAGGTGATCTATGGGAGTACTTTCAGATTAGACCTTGTATTGCTAAACACTTGAGTTTTCTGAGTCGTGTCAGGCTTGGATGCCACCATTCTCAAAACAATGTGTGCTGGAAGCTAGTAATTGCAACCTTACTTTTTATAAAACTAGACAACAGGCTACCTGGCTACAAGTCTCCCTGAAGTGCCAGGTCCAGACTGGGTTTCAGGCCTATTCTTCTAAAAAGAAATGAGATTTATTTTGTCTACTAAATTCCAGTTATCATTCCCCCAACTTCTAAGTGGGTCTGTTACACCAAAATGGCAGACCAAGGGATTGAGATTTTAATCATGCAAGACTCAGATCTAGAACTTGGAACTCAGAAATACTTCCAATTCAGTGTCTATACTCCAAGCTGAGGCAGTCCTATGCTCCATTTTGACAGGGAGTTATCACAGTCATAGCTGCCTGCTGCTACTGCTGCTAAGTCACTTCAGTCATGTCCGACTCTGTGTGACCCCAGAGATGGCAGCCCACCAGGCTCCCCCGTCCCTGGATTCTCCAGGCAAGAACACTGGAGTGGGTTGCCATTTCCTTCTCCAATGCAGGAAAGTGAAAAGTGAAAGGGAAGTCGCTCAGTCGTGTCCGACTCTTAGCGACCCCATGGACTGCAGCCTACCAGGCTCCTCTGTCCATGGGATTTTACAGGCAAGAGTACTGGAGTGGAGTGCCATGGCCCTCTCCACATAGCTGCCTAGTTCCCTAAATTAAAACTGAGTAGAACTCTGTGGGGCTCTGGAGTATATCTGGAGTATAGATCAGTTCTGTGTTCTCCATTGTCTGTAGGATATAGGCTTCATTCAGCCTCCTTGACCTTCCCTAAGTTCCAAAGGGTGGATTCAAACAATTGCTAATCGGGGAAGGGAGGGGATATAGAAACAGGAGAAACAATCAAAGGTTGGTACAGCCTCCAGACAGAGTCCTGGTTCCTACTCAAAGAAATATGGATAACGACGTCTTTGAGCCCCCACCCAGGTGGAGGATGGTAACTTCAGACCGAACACAAGATTCCTGGAGCACAGCTCTGTTGCCTCACCACCAACCGATCAAAAAGGGTCACAAACCCTGCAACCCTCACCCCAAATGTTGCCTTCGGTTTCCGGGGACCAGAGATGACCATCCTGTTAGGTCCTCTGTTTGGCCCTTGTCTATTTCATCTCTGAGAGGGGCCAACAGTTTCAAACTAAATTGCTGTTACTACAAGGGTGGAAGCTGGTTTCAGATGTGGAACACCCCAACTTAGATCAGGTAGAGAGAGACTTCTGCTCTGCTAGGCAGGCCTACGCCCATGCACAGCAGGAAGAAGTTACAGAAGAAAGAGACCACTGCCCCAATTCCCAAGAAGTATCTTGAGTATGAAGTCTCTCAGGGGGGAGTTGTTAGGGGAAGCACACTGATTGAAACCACCCACTCTGGCCAGGAACCATAGTAACCATTTGCATGAGTTGTTTCATGACAGGAGATCCTGATGAGGAATATGGAACTAATAAGTCACCACCAACCGGAAGACTTCAGGATAGGTCGAAAGGAGACACCGCGTGTCCGTCCACTTCCCAGAATCCCTTTCGCTAGCATCCATCTTGGCTGAGTGATGTGTGTGCCACAAGGAAAGACTCTGAATTAGAATGATTGGCCAAAGACCACCCAGAAACTAATCCCATCACCATAAAACCCAAGACTGCGCCACGTGGCAGAGCAGTTTTCCTGGGTTCCCTAACCCTACTGCTCTCCACCTGGGTGTCCTTTCCCAGTAAAATCTCTTGCTTTGTCAGCACATGTGTCTCCTCGGACAATGCATTTCTAAGTGTTAGACAAGAGCCCAGTTTCGGGCCCTGAAAGGGGCCCCCCTTCCTGCAACATTATGAATAAATTTTTAAGACTTCATCTAGAAAAACCAGAGTTTAATTTTGTCCTGGCCCTGAACTGGCTGAATTTCTTTGAGAAAAATATCCAGGTCTCTAATTCATGACACAAAACAAATTTAATATATAATCTGTACACATCACTTGCCATTAAATTTCAAGTTTCTGTTTTCACCCAGATTTCATAAACTCCCAAGCTTTTCTCAGATTTTTATGTCAACAATTTATTAATATCCTACTTCATAATACTCTTTAGTTTGATTTTGCTGTCTTTATAGGAAGAGTTCCATTTTTAATTACTTTTTTCACTTTTTTATTATTGTACTTCTGACAGGTATATTTTCACTTCTTTAATTTCTTATCAGAGTCATAGAACTGATATGAGACATCAGGCAAAATAAAGTGCTTGCCCAATTGTCATTAAGGCCAACATATTCTTGACGTTACTTCTTGAAAGCCTTATAGGAAAGGATAAAGAACCACAGGAAAGCAGACTATATTCCCTCTGAGATATACCTCCTTTACTTGAACAAACTGTGCTTTCTTCGGGCTTGATGATTCCAAAATACAAAGAAAAGGAGAGAAAACAAGAAAAAGATAACAACGTTGTTTCAAATATTTATAAAGGCATACTAGTTTTATGTTTTGTTTTCTTTTTAAATTTGCGGCCTTTAAAATAACAAGTAGGCTATAAATCAAAACACTGTTAAGAATTATTTTAAAATGTAAACTATAATGAAGAATAAGCTAATTACAGTGACCTCTTAAAATAACTTGGAAGAATAGGGGTGGGGGGGCAAGGTACGAAAGTATCTATATTAATAACTATGATTATTTGCTGCTACTTCTTTCAAGTATGTAGACATTTAATCAGAAAAGAAGTCAGAAAATCAATAAATAAGTTTTAAGGGTCTTTTAAGACTCAGGGACAATAGGAGAGACAAAAATAAAAAAGATAAATAAAATATGTTCCTCGCTCAGAAAGATTTTCCGGCTTGTTCTTCAGGAAATTGAAAAGGAAGCAGTGAATTTCTGGTGTCTGGGGAGACAGGAGGAGCAGTAGCAGGGGAGTTATTGATGAGGATTAGAGCCTCAGGACAACATAAAGTTTCCAAATATTTAAAATCCCCTAATTTTTTTTTAAATCCACTAAATCCTCCATATTTTTATAGATGAGACTATTAACTAAAAAGAAACAAGAATACATTTGTTCATGGAAATACTTTCTCAGGAGTGCAGAAAAAGCTGACTGAGCCTTTTCACTCTGTAGGTTGTGCCTAGAAATTCCTTTTGGCTGGTTGTCAAGATGAGTCAATAGGTAGAAAGCCTTAAAACCAGGCTATAGGCATATTGCAGTTGTAATCAAGGAGATAAATTCTTTTAGAGATTCTTATTAGTCTTGTGACATCTAGACTTCTCCTCTGCACTTAAATTACCTCCAAGAGAGTAAAATGCAAGAAAATTTCTTTCTAGGAGTATTTTAAAGAATATAAATAAACATGTAGAATTTCTTTGCCAAACTTTCTAAACTCCTTATATTACTAGCAAAGGGGCTTCCCAGGTGGTGCTAGTGGTAAAGAACTTGCCTACTAATGAGGAGACTCAGGTTCGATCCCTGGGTTGGGAAGATCCCCTTGAAGAGGGCATGGCAACTAACTCCAATATTCTTGCCTGGAGAATCCCAAGAATTGTGAAGCCTGGTGAGCTACAGTCCATGGGGTCACAAAGAGTCGGATGCAACTGAAATGCTTTGACATGCACACTCAGCATAACATACAAATGACAGCAAAAATGGAAATGTCGTCACTTTTATTTATCCATGACAAGTCATGTAATAACGAGAGAATAACTGACTGAAGGTAAATTTGTGTTAGGCTTTGGATTCTTTTGATGTCCTAGATCTGAATTCCAAACATTTAATATTCTTTCCTGGGATTCCTTTGTGTTTCTCTCAGATAGGCCTGATACTAGTCTGCATAGGAAGGAATTTTTAGTTTTAATACCAGTTTTCATAAAAATGCTTTTTTTTTTTATCCTTTTGAAGAAAGACTAAAAAGTATGTTTATGAGTATTCTGTGTTTACAAAGACAATCTCATCCTTGTTTAAGACCCCCAAGGTTGATTAGCCCAGTATAATTAATACTACATAAAGTCATACTTGGACTTCCCTAGTGGCTCAGACAGTAAAGTGTCTGTCTACAATGCAGGAGACCTGGGTTTGGTTCCTGGGTCAAGAAGATTCCCTGGAGAAGGAAATGGCAACCCACTCTAGTACTCTTGCCTAGAAAATCCCATGGACTGAGGAGCCTGGTGTCCAAGGGGTAGCAAAGAGTCGGACACTACTGAGCGACTTCACTCACTTCTAAAGTCATATTTAAGAAACAAAATAGAGGCAGACACAAATTAAATAACATAAAAAATTCCAGGTGCATTCAGTGGAAATGTCATGAGATTCTCAGGCTACTATGATTCTCTTCAAAATGAAGCACAAAATTAACCTTATAATAATAAACAGTATTCCATACATAGTGCAGTTAATCTCAATGAGATACTGTCTATTCCAATCATTACCTATGCAGATGATGCCACATTTATGGCAGAAAGCAAAGAAGAACTAAAAAGCCTCTTGATGAAAGTGAAAGACAAGAGTGAAAAAGTTGGCTTAAAGCTCAACATTCAGAAAATGAAGATCATGGCATCTGGACCCATCACTTCATGGCAAATAGATAGGGAAACAGTGGAAACAGTGACAGACTTTATTTTGGGGGGCTCCAAAATCACTGCAGATGGTGACTGCAGCCATGAAATTAAAAGATGCTTGCTCCTTGGAAGAAAAGTTATGATCTACCTAGACAGCATATTAAAAAGCACAGATATTACTTTGCCAACAACAGTCCATCTAGTCAAAGCTATAGTTTTTCCAGTAGTCATGTATGGATGTGAGATTTGAACCATAAAGAAAGCTGATAACCAAAGAATTGATGCTTTTGAACTGTGGTGTTGGAGAAAACTCTTGAGAATCCCTTGGACTACAAGGAGATCCAGCCAGTCTATCCCAAAGGAAATCAGTCCTGAATATTCATTAGAAGGACTGATGTTGAAGCTGAAACTCCAATATTTGGCCACCTTATGTGAAGAACTGACTTATTTGAAAGACCCTGATGCTGGGAAAGATTGAAGGCAGGAGGAGAAGGGGACGATAGAGGATGAGATGGTTGGCTGTCATTACCAACTCAATAGACACGAGTTTGAATATACTCCGAGAGTTGGTGATAGACAGGGAGGCCTGGTGTGCTGCAGTCCATGGGGTCACAAAAAGTTGGACATGACTGAGTGACTGAACTGAACTAAATAGAGGGAATGATATATGGTTTGCTTGATGAAAGTGGACAGCAGATTGCTGCTGCTAAGTCACTTCAGTCGTGTCCGACTCTGTGTGACCCCATAGACGGCAGCCTATCAGGCTCCCCCGTCCCTGGGATTCTCCAGGTAAAAACACTGGAGTGGGTTGCCATTTCCTTCGCCAATGCATCAAAGTGAAGTCATTCAGTCATGTCTGACTCTTAGCGACCCCATGGACTGCAGCCTACCAGGCTCCTCCATCCATGGGATTTTCCAGGCAAGAGATTGGAGTGGGGTGCCATTGCCTTCTCTGGGACAGCAGATTACATGTCTTTAATGGTTGGTACATTGTGGCTTAATAAAAGCTCCTTCGGAAACATGTTTTTTAAAAGATGAAGTCATTTAGAATACATTTCCTTCCAAACACATTTGTATCATGCCTGCCTGTAGTATTTATCTACCTACAAACAGTATCAAGTAAAGTTTGATGCACAAAAACAAATAAATAAATAAAAGAATAAAAAAAAAAAGTGAACTCATTTGTTAAGCACATTGTGTCTTTCACGGCAGGATACTTGACCCACACTTGAGTATTTTAAGTGATCTGCTTACTGGAAAAATCAATTTTAAATCTACTTTAAAACTACTCTAAAGAATAGACTTTCTAGTCTTTTATTCCAGAAATCTCTTCAATAATTGAATAATGTTTTGATGTACATCCATCAATTCATTTATTCACTCATTATTCTAATGAGATTAATTGAAGGTCTAGGTACCTCAGGTACCATTGAAATTAAAAGGAAAAATGGAATCACTCTCCCCAGGAGGTCCTCAAGCCAAGGACATATAATTAAATAAGCAAGACTGGAATAAAACAGAATTTGGTGGCTTCCAAATAAGTTGAAATACTTTCAACTTAGAGAAAGTATTGGAAGATTTTGAAATAAGTGAAATAAAAATTAAGAAATATATATATTTATACATTTTTATATATTTTATGTTATATATAAATTTATATATAAATTATATATATAAATTCATTTATATATATTATATATAATATATATAAATTCATTTATATATATTTATATATAATATATTTACATATTTTCCTTCACAGAAGAAAAAGTGTATTCCTAACTCATGGAGACAAATAGTTTTCCTTAACCCTTTATGATCTCCTCTTAATAATTCTTATGGAACAAGAAAGGAAATCATTGCTTTGAGCTGTGCTGATCACATCTGGCCTGTGAATGAAGTCTCTTTCTTACCTTCCTTATTATTTACATTTCTAAAATAACTCACCATTTAAGATTGCCTTTAAAACACCAAGAAATAAAATGTGAAAACAAGAAACGACAGAGAGAAGAGTTAACACACCAGTTTAAGTTGACATTATTTATGAACTAGAATAGCTACTCTTCAAAAGCCTGGCCAATGTGGGAATGTGTGACACTGGACATGATTGGTGGGGGAATTTGAAACCACTCAAGTTAGATCATACATATATCAATATATCTAGTCAACATTTGGGCAGAGTCAGTCCTTTCTTGAAAATATTGCCTACAGAAGGAAGTGATAAGCTAGAAGAAATTGGGCGACAGTAGGAGGTGATATATATTATCATTTAACAAAGTGCCATAGTCTGTTCTCTCAGTAGCAAAAGACATAAAATATAAAATTCTTAAAGTAAGACATTCTCTCTATCTGTGGGAAATAAGCTAGAGAATGCTAGCACCTCATTAGGAAAAAAAAAAAAAATTCCCCAAACAACTGGAAAAATTACTAAAAACCAAGTATTTCAAAGAAATCATAAACATAATAAGGTTTTGGAAGTTGATTAGAACTAATCTAAATCATAAAATCTGGAAAAATATAGCAACATGCAAACAAGTTACAAATTGTCATTAAGGTCTTTTGTGAGAAGTTTTTCATCCTTGCTAATCCATGTATCTAATGGAAATACCCTTCCATGTGTATTTATTCTGGAATATTATTGGAAAACTTTAAAGAAACTAATTACTTTTTTAGAGAAAAATAGTGATATTCAAATTAAAAATGCCTCACTTTTATAAGAAAATTTAGTGAATTGGCTAGCTTGGATATTTAAATATTATGACTCAAATATAAACTTTATTTTTCCTCACATAGGTATGCATAAATGCAGTAGAAACTGGTACAATAGAAATAATTATTTTCATGTATAAAGCTTAAATGCAAAAAATTTTCTTCTTTATTTTACTGTAGAATAATTCCACTGGTCTATGCCCCGACCAGTAATGCTGAAGAAGCTGAACAGTTCTATGAAGACCTATAAGACTTTCTAGGATGTCCAAAAAAGATGTCCTTTCCATTATAGCGGACTGGAATGCAAAAGTAGAAAGTCCAGACACACCTGGAATAACAGGCAAATTTGGCCTTGGAGTACAGAATGAAGCAGGGCAAAGGGTAAGAGAGTTCTGCCAAGAGAACACACTGGTCATGCAAACACTCTCTTCTAACAACACAAGAGAAGACTCTACACATGGACATCACCAGATGGTCAACACCAAAATCAGATTGATGATATTCTTTGCAGCCAAAGATGGAGAAGCTCTATACAGTCAGCAAAAACAAGACTGGGAGCAGACTGTGGCTCAGATCATGAACTCCTTACTGCCAAATTCAGACTGAAATTGAAGAAAGTAGGGGAAACCACTAGACCATTCAGGTATGACCTAAACCAAATCCCTTATGATTATACAATGGAAGTGAGAAATAGATTTAAGAGAGTAGATCTGATAGACAGAGTGCCTGATGAACTTTGGACCAAGGTTCGTGACATTGTACAGGAGACAGGGATCAAGACCATCCCCATGGAAAAGAAATGCAAAAAAGCAAAATGGCAGTCTGGGAGGCCTTACAAATAGCTGTGAAAAGAAAAGTGAAAAGCAAAGGAGAAAAGGAAAGATATACCCATTTGAATGCAGAGTTCCAAAGAATAGCAAAGAGAGATAAGAAAGCCTTCCTCAGCGATCAATGCAAAGATAGAAGAAAACAACAGAATGGGAACGACTAGAGGCCTCAAGAAAATAGAGATACCAAGGGAACATTTCATGCAAAGATGGGCTCAATAAAGGACAGAAATGGTATGGACCCAACAGAAGGAGAGATATTAAGAAGCGGCGGCAAGAATACAGAGAAGGACTATACAAAAAAGATCTTCATGACCCAGATAATCACTGTGGTGTGATCACTGAACTAGAGCCAGACATCCTGGAATGTGAAGTCAAGTGGACCTTAGAAAGCATCACTACACACAAAGCTAGTGGAGGTGATGGAATTCCAGTTGAGCTATTCCAAATCCTGAAAGATGATGCTGTGAGAGTGCTGCAGTCAATATGCCAGCAAATTTGGAAAACTCAGCAGTGGCCACAGGACTGGAAAAGGTCAGTTTTCATTCCAATCCCAAAGAAAGGCAATGGCAAAGAATACTCAAACTACCGCACAATTGCACTCATCTCACAGGTTAGTAAAGTAATGCTCAAAATTCTCCAAGCCAGACTTTAGCAATACATGAACTGTGAACTTCCAGATGTTCAAGCTGGTTTTAGAAAAGGCAGAGGAACCAGACATCAAATTGCCAACATACACTGGATCATCGAAAAAGCAAGAGAGTTCCAGAAAAACATCGATTTCTGCTTTATTGACTATACCAAAGCCTTTGACTGTGTGGATTACAATAAACTGCAAAATTCTTCAAGAGATGGGCATAGCAGACCACTTGACCTGCCTCTTGAGAAACCTATATGCAGGTCAGGAAGCAGCAGTTAGAACTGGACATGAAACAACAGACTGATTCCAAATAGGAAAAGGAGTACGTCAAGGCTGTATATTGTCACCCTGTTTATTTAACTTCTATGCAGAGTACATCAGGAGAAACGCTGGGCTGGAGGAAGCACAAGCTGGAATCAAGATTGCCAGGAGAAATATCAACAACCTCAGATATGCAGATGACACCACCCTTATGGTAGAAAGCAAAGAAGAATTAAAGAGCCTCCTGATGAAAGTGAAAGTGGAGAGTGAAAAAGTTGGCTTAAAGCTCAACATTCAGAAAACTAAGATCATGGCATCTGGTCCCATCACTTCATGGCAAATAGATGGGGAAACAGTGGAAACAGCGATTGACTTTATTTTTCTGGGTTCCCAAATCACGGCAGATGGTGAATGCAGCTTTGAAATTAAAAGATGCTTACTCCTTGGAAGGAAACTTATGACCAACCTAGGCAGCATATTAAAAAGCAGAGACATTACTTTGTCAACAAAGATCCATCTAGTCAAGGCTATGATTTTTCCAGTAGTCATGTATAGATGTGAGAGTTGGACTATAGAGAAAGCTGAGCAGTGAAGAATTGATGCTTTTGAACTGTGGTGTTGGAAAAACTCTTGAGAGTCCCTTGGATTGCCAGGAGATCCAACCAGTCCATCCTAAAGGAGATCATTCCTGGATGTTCATTGGTAGGACTGATGTTGAAGCTGAAATTCCAGTACTTTGGCCACCTGATGCGAAGAGCTGACTCATTTGAAAAGACCCTGATGCTGGGAAAGATTGAGGGCAGGAGGAGAAAGGGACAACAGAGGATGAGATGGTTGGATGGCATCACCAACTCAATGGACATGGGTTTGGGTGGACTCCGGGAGTTGGTGATGGACAGGGAGGCCTGGACAGGGAGAACTGGCCTGCAGTTCATGGGGTTGCAAAGAGTCGGACACAACTAAGTGACTGAACTGAACTGAATTCCACTGTACTCTATGCTCAGAATTCTGGTTTACTCATTCCATGAATACCATCCCCATGTTTTTTCTCTCATGTAGTATAAACACTATATGAAATTATTGTTATTCCAAGTTTCTGAGATCTTGGCATTGTTTGTTCATACAGCATATCTTGTTCTAGTTTGATTAATGCTGAGACTTAATATTATATCAATACCTGTAAGAGAAAAAAATTTCCCACCAAATATCCATAGCTTAGAACTATGCCTAACCACATTCAGAACAATTTGATTCTATCAAGTTAGCCAAAAGAATGGTCATTCTAACACAGAAATCACTCATTCTGTCAACAAATTTTGAATGCCTACCACCAATCAGGTAGTATGTCAAGATCTGAGACTAGAACAGTTAAATAATACTTATCATGTCCCCTAGTTATTTTGGAACTGCATTTGAGGAATTAAAAATGGAATGATTAAGTTTCATGTGTTGCTGAATACTATGAGCTAGAGAAGCCAAGAGTGGCAGGAAGAATACCTAGCCTCATATACTGGAATAGAAGGTATTTGGTTTTCACTTTTAAGAGGATAAGATATTAAATTTAACACTTGAAGGATTAAAGGAGCTATCCAAATTGGAGAAGTTTAAAGTAGTAAGAAAATTCAAGACAGAGGAATACATTTGTGCAATATCTCTGAAATCCAGAGAAAGAAGGTCACATCAGGGGAGGTTAAGATGCTTAGTGTGACGAGGGGTGTGGTGTGCTAACAAGAAAAGTGCCTGGAGTTCAAGGAGACGCTGCATCTTGAAGTGTCCTGTACACTGTGGAAGACTGACTGCTGCATGTTAACTGAGTAGCCAAGTCAAGCAGGCTGTTTATCTGGCAGCCTAAGTGAATGAGTGAGTGAGTGAGTGTGTGTGTTCATGTTCCCTACGGTAACATATGTTGTACCTGTTACAGTTAATTTATTTCCCACCTATGATTTTCTTAGAATAATTATTATGCCAGGAAAAATCATGTATTTATTGTTCTCAAAGAATACTCAGAATGTTACAGGTGAAGGCAGATGATAAAAAGAGTGATAATAAGGTCAAGTATGTTCAGGAACAGATGAACTTAGGAAGTCCACTCCTCACTAAACTGGAAATTTACTGTTGTCATTTGGGCTTCGAGTTTATTTATTCTGTCCAATTTCTCCCATTTGCTGTCATCCTTTCCAGACCCATCCTACACATCCAAGTCCTCATGACCTTCTACCCTAATTCGTAGCAAGATCTGGTTTAAGGAACAATCTTCAGCTCATCCCCTGCAAAGCGAAAAGAGTAATACCAACCTAAATAACTTTGGTTTATGGTAATATAATCATCCTTCAAAAGAGCTAAAGTCATTTAAAAGTTTTATATTTCTGGATAATTTTATTTTGTGAAAGACCCTTTGAACAAACAATCTAAGAATCTTCTGTCTTCATATAAGTCACAAGTGTGTCCTTGTGGGACCTAGGGAAATTTATGGAATATTAAATTCATGGAATATTAAAACTCTGCACATGGATCTATACTAATACATTTAAAATGCACTGAAGAAGAATATGAGAAAAATATGGCACCAATTACTGTGCTATTCCAATAAGTCAGAGAAGAGATAAGAAACAAAAGCAGAGGAAATATGAATGAAAAGGAGTCACAAGTCTGTGAGAGATTTCAGTTAAAAATGCAGACTCAACTTTCAATTTCTGGTTCTAATGTAGGGAGCTTGGAAGTCACCACTGAATCCTAACAAGTAAAAAGCTAAACAAACTGTAAAATCAACACTCTTTTTAGAACCGTAATAGAAGGAAGGTCACAGAGAAAATTGCTATCTCATCCCCAAATTGTAGAGACATAAAGACAAATACAGAGAATCACAACTTACCAGAGCAAAAACCTCTGTGGGAACCAGAGCCAGGGTAGAAATCCTGAACTGTAATTGACAAATTACCAGAGGCTCAATGTAGACAAGTCTGAGTGTTTAAAATTCCAAGGGGACTTGATCAGAGGTGGGCTCCCATACTTTAACAACTTTTATCTCCTGGAGTTCAAGCAGGTTCTCACAGTGAAGATAAGCAAAAAATTTGCTCATGCTTCTGGCAGAGGGAAGGGAAAAGGAACTATTTTGAAACATGCCAGAGTACTCTATTGTTCTTAACAGGGTCTGCCCTCAGCAGAAACCCTTTTTTTTTTTTTCTGCTGTGCACAACTTATGGGGGTCCCCTGACCAGTAATGGAGCCCTTGCCCATGCAGTGGAAGCCCAGAATCTTAACCAGAGGACCACCAAGAAAGTCCTTACCCGAAACCATTTAACCACAGCCTAATCTGCTGGGAATATATCAGAGCCTAACTAAAGTGGGAGAAGAGAAAATACCCAACTCCAGCCCACTAGAGACATCCTGTTCCAACCTGGTGGAGGAGAGAGGACTGAGAAGCACTTGTGAAGTTCAGTCCAGAAGCACAGACTCACTAAACTGGGACCTACCTGCAGGAATGTAGAATGCTTCTCTTCCCCCAGCACATCTTATCATCACATTAGTAAAAGCCCATTACAGCAGTTCCTTTTACTTGGTAAAATTACAAGGCATACTTAGAGGTAAAAAGCCCAGTTTGAAGAGATAGAGCAAGCACCAGAAACCAGACTCAAGTATAGCAAGAATGTTATCCTACTGGGAACTGAAAGCAGCCATGATTAAGATCCTGAGGTAATGAAGTAGAAAGCATGCAAAAACAGATGGGTAACACATACAGAGATATATAAATTCTAAGAAAGAACCAAAAAGAAGTGCCAGAGGACAAAAATACTGTAACAGAAATGAACAGTGTCTTTGATGACTTAGTAGACTATACAGAGCTGAGGAAAACATTTCTGAGCTTGAAGATATCGAAACAGAAATCTTAAAAAACTGAAAAAGGAGAAAAACAATGAATAAAAGCAGAAAAGAACATTCCAGAACTGTGGGACAAGTACAAAAGGCATAATATGTGTGTGGTGGAGTGCCAGAAAGAGAAGAAAGGAACAGAAGCAATATTTGAGAAAATAATGACTGAGAATTTCCCCCAGTCAATGTCTGAAGCCAAGCCACAGATCCAGAAAGCTTGGAGACTACCAGGCAGGATAAATACAAATAGAACAAAACAAATCAAAGCAAAACAAACCTAAAAATACTGTATTCAAAGTCCAGAAAATCAGAGATAAAGGATAGATCCTGAAAAAAAGCCAGAAGTGAATAACTCTTTACCTACTAAGAGAAAAAAAAAAAAAAAAAAACAACCTAGAATTCTGTTCTCAGAGAAATTATTAAAAATTGAAGGAAATTATTAAAAATTGAAGGAAATTATTAAAAATTGAAGGAAAAATAATAATAAAGAGACATTACATGATGATAAAGACATCAGCTCTCCCCAAAGACAATAATCCTTAAGTGGCATTTACTCAACAGTGAAATGGCGGGGCTGGGGGACTGATAAAACTCTAAGAACAAATAGATGAATCCACTATCATAGTTGGAGACTTCAATACCTCTCTATAAAAAATAGATGGAGCAGGCAGAAAATCAATAAGGATGTAGTTGAACCAATACCACCCATCAACTGGCTGTAATAGATATCTATAGGCTACTTCATCCAACAATAGCAGAATGCACAATCTTCTCATGTCGACATGGAATATTTGCCAAAATAGGCCACATTCTGTGCCATAAAACATCCCTTCATGAATATAAAAGAGTAGAAATCACACAGTATCTTCTCTCAGACCCCAATGGAATTAAAATAGAAATCAATAACAAAATGATAGTGGAAATTAGGCCAAATACTTGTATATTAAATAGCATACTTGTAAGTAACACATGGGTAATAGAGGAAAACTCAAGAGAAATTTTAAAAAATATTTTAACTAAATAAACATGAAGACACAGCTTATCAAAATGTGTGGAATGCAGTGGAAGTAGTGCTCAGAGGACAATTTGTAGCATTGAATGCATGTGTTAGAAAAAAGATATAAAATCAGTCATCTAAACTTCCACCCTGGGAAACCAGAAAAAGAAGAGAAAAATAAATACAAATAAGCAGTAGGATATAAATTATAAAAATCATAGCATAAATCAATGCTATTGAAAATAAGAAATCAAATAGAGAAAAATCAAAAGAACTGTAAGCTGGTTCTTTCTTTAAAAACATCAGTAAAATCAATAGGCCTCTAGATAGGCTAACTAAGAAAAAAGTATACACAAATTACTAACGTTAGAAATAAAAAAAGAACATCATTACAGTTCCCCCATTGATATTAGAAGGAATAGCTCTGTGACCACGAATGTGATAACTTAGATAAAACTGAGAATCTAGACCGAATTCAAAATGATACATGCATCCTAATGTTCCTTGGAGCACTGTTTATAATTCCAAGACATGGAAGCAACCTAAACGCCTATCAACAGAGGAATGGATAAAGAAATGCATACATATACAATGGAATATTACTAATACACAAAAAAGAACAAAATAGTGCCATTTACAGCAAAATGGATGGACCTAGAGATTGTAATAATGAGTGAGGTAAGTCAGATAGAGAAGGACAAATACTGTAAGACATTGCTTATAAGTGGAATTTTTTAAAGTGGCACCAATGAACTTATTTACAAAACAGAAATAGAGTTATAGATACAGAACTCAATCCTATGATTACTGGGGCAGGGAGAAGGGATAAACTGGAGACTGATATTGACATATCAGTTCAGTTCAGTCGCTCAGTCGTGTCCAGTTCTTTGCGACCCCATGAATCACAGCACACCAGGCCTCCCTGTCCATCACCAACTCCCGGAGTTCACTCAGACTCACGTCCATCGAGTCAGTGATGCCATCCAGCCATCTCATCCTCTGTCGTCCCCTTCTCCTGCCCCCAATCCCTCCCAGCATCAGAGTCTTTTCCAATGAGTCAACTCTTCTC
>NW_011494832.1:4117348-4171209 GCF_000754665.1 Bison bison bison | reverse complement strand
CTCACATCCATACATGACCACAGGAAAAACCATAGCCTTGACTAGACGAACCTTTGTTGACAAAGTAATGTCTCTGCTTTTAAATATGCTATCTAGGTTGGTCATAACTTTTCTTCCAAGGAGTAAGCGTCTTTTAATTTCATGGCTGCAGTCACCATCTGCAGTGATTTTGGAGCCCCAAAAAATAAAGTCTGACACTGTTTCCACTGTTTCCCCATCTATTTCCCATGAAGTGATGGGACCAGATGCCATGATCTTAGTTTTTTGAATGACATATATACACTACCATATATAAAACAGGTAACTAATAAGTACCTACTATATAACACAGGTATCTCTACTCAATACTATGTATTGACCTATATGGGAAAAAAATCTAAAGAAGAGTGGATATACTTATATACATGTAATTGATTTACCGTGCTATACAGAAGAAAGTAACACAACACTGTAAATCAACTATATTCTAGTTTATGAAAGGATATACAGATGGCTTCCCTTGTGGCTCAGCTGGTAAAGAATCTGCCCTCAGTGCAGGAGACCTGGGTTCAATCCCTGGGTTGGGAAGATCCCCTGGAGAAGGGTAAGGCTACCTGCTCCAGTATTCTGACCTGGAGAATTTCAGGGACTGTATAGTTCATGGGATCACAAAGAGTTGGACACAACTGAGCAACTTTCACTTTCTTTCTCTACAGATGGTAAACAAGTATATGAAAAGATGCTCTACATAACATGTCATCTGGCAAAGGCAAATTAAAACAATGAGATTCCATTACACACATATGAGAACAATCACAAAATCTGGAACTGACAAAACCAGATGCTAGCAAGGATATGGAGCAACAGCAACTCTCATCCATTGGTGGTGGGAATGAAAAATGGTACAGCCATTTTGGAAGACATTTTGCTGATTTCTAAAAAACTAAACATACTCATACCATATAAACCAGCAGTCATGTTCCTTGGTATTTATTCAAAGGAGTTCACAATATATGTCCACATAAAAACCAGGCATAAATGTTTATTGCAGCTTTATTTATAATTGCCACAATTTGAAAGCAACCAAGATGTCCTTCAGTGAGTGACAGAAAAGGAAACTGTGGTATAAGACAATGAGATATTTTTCAGTGCTAAAAAGCAATGCACTATTAGGCCATAAAAGACATGGAAGAAGCTTAAATATATATTGCTAAGTAAAACAAGCCAGTCTACAAAGGCTACATACTATATGACTTCAACTATACAATATTCTGGAAAAAGCAAAACTGTGGAAATAGTAAAAAGCTCAGTGGTTGCCAAGGGTTAGTGGGGAGGAAGGGATGTATAGGTGGAACACAGGATTTTCAGGGCAGTGAAACTGCTCTAATATCATCAAAGCATGATGGGATACACGTCCTTATACAATTGTCCAACACCAACAATGACCCTAATGTGAACAATGGACTTTGGGTAACAGTGGTGTGTCAATCTAGGTTCACCAAACTATAACAAATCCTCCACTCTGGTGGGGCATGCTGATGATAATGGGTGTGGGGAGGAGGGGATAAGGAAAACATCTGTACCTTCTGTTCAATTTTGCTGCAAACCCTGAAACTTCTCTAAAAATAAAGTATATGTTTAAAAAATGAAGTGTCTGTGTTTCCTTGGATGTAGGAATAAAGTGAAATGAGTGATAACAATGCCTTCCTTGATGAAACTGAAATGGTGCTATTCTGCACACAAACTACAGTATGAATCACAGACCTGCTGGAAGGTGGGGTGGTGGTGAAAGCCTGTTTTATCTTGGAAAATATTATTTGGTGTGTTTCCCTGGGAGCTAACTCTGAAACAGACTATTGTAAAAAAAGCTCATTAGGGAGTGCTCCCAAGATCAACACTGGTGAGGGAAGTGAAAATAGCAGAATTAGGCAGAGAGAGAAGTTGGACTGCAGTAAATTAATAATAAGGCCTCAGATAACCCTAAAGGGATCCTGGGAAAGAACAAGGTCCTTTGGATTTGTGCTGATTTGAGGCACCAGTCACTGAATTCAGATCAGTTCTCTTGGAGCATGTGGACTTACCTGTTGTTGTTATTCAGTCGCTCAGTTGTGTCCAACTCTTTGTGACCTCATGGACTGAAGCACACCGGGCTTCCCTGTCCATCACCATCTCTAGGAGCTTGGTCAAACTCATGTCCATTGAGTCGGTGATGCCATCCAACCATTTCATGCTCTGTTGTCCTCTTCTCCTCTTGCCCATCAGGGTCTTTTCCAATGAGTCAGCTCTTTGAATCAGGTGGCCAAAATATTGGAGCTTCAGCTTTTTCAGCATCAATCTTTCCAATGAATATTCAGGACTGATTTCCTTTAGGATTAACTGGTTTGATGTCCTAGCAGTCCAAGAGGCTCTCAAGAGTCTTCTCCAATACTGCAGTTCAAAAACATCAATTCTTCAGCACTCAGCCTTCTTTATGGTCCTACTCTCATATCCATATACGATGACTACTGGAAAAGCCATAGCTTTGACTATATGAACCTTTGTCAGCAAAGTGATGCCTCTGCTTTTTAATACACTGTCGAGGTTTGTCATAACTTTACATCCAAGGAGCAAGTGTTTTTTTAATTTCATGACTGCAGTCACCATCTGCAGTGATTTTTAGAGCCCAAGAAAATAAAGTCTGTCACTGTTTGCATTGTTTCCCCATCTATTTGTCATGAAGTGATGAGACCAGATGCCATGATCTTAGTTTTTTGAATGGTAAGTTTTAAGCCAGCTTTTTCACTCGCCTCTTTCACTTTCACCAAGAGACTCTTTAGTTCCTTTTCGCTTTCTGCCATCAGGGTGGTGTCACCTGCATATCTGAGATTATCAATATTTCTCCCTGCAATCCTGATTCCAGCGCGTGCTTCATCCAGCCCAGTGTTTCTCATGATGTACTCTGCATATAAGTTAAATAACCAGGGTGACAATACACTGCCTTGATGTACTCCTTTCCCAATTTGGAACCAGTCTGTTGTTCCATTCCGGTTCTAACTGTTGCTTCTTGACCTGAATATAGGTTTCGCAGGAGGCAGGTAATGTGGTGTGGTACTCCCATCTCTTGAAGACTCTCCACAGTTTGTTGTGAGCCACACAGTCAAAGGCTTTGGTGTAGTCAATATAGCAGAAGTAGATGTTTTTCTGGAATCCTCTTGCTTTTTCTATGATCCAATGGATGTTGGCAATTTGATCTCTGATTCCTCTGCCTTTTCTAAATCCAGTTTGAACATCTGAAAGTTCTCGGTTCGTATACTGTTGAAGCCTAGCTTGGAGAATTTCAAGCATTACTTTGCTAGTGTGTAAAATGAATGCAATTGTGCGGTATCTTGAACATTGTTTGGCATTGCCTTTCTTACCTGAGGTAGGTATTTTCAGCTGAGAGAAATTTTTGGAGAACTGAGAGCACTCAGTTATCAGGCAGCAATGTTCTAGTAAGTGGGAATCAGTCTGAAGGAGGGTGTAGGCGGCACCCACAGAGAATCCACAGGAGTATCTGTTACAGCCCTAGCAAACATGACCATTAGGCTGCCCACAGGATAAAAAATTATGCTAGAGATATTATCATTACTGGTTACTTAGGTGAATGCTATCACAACACCACTTTTTGGCTCAGGACCTAGAAAAATATAATTTTTTAACTGTCATATGCAAGGCACTGTTGTAATATTCTCTCATGTGTTCTTAGTTCATTCACTTGTGACAACAGATTTTAATGTCTTCATTTTTAGATAAGAAGATTTAAGCTCATTGAGTTGCTCAACTCTCTGTTTCCCTGCACTGCTTACTAAGATAGCTTTCACAACTTGCTCTTAAGAGGATAGAATAGGCCTGAATTACGATATTTTCTTTACTGGGTGGTTTTGAAGGAAATGTGACATTCGAAAAATGGGAAGTGCTGGGCAGCCTCTGAGCTTTAAAGGAAGAATGTACCAAAAGACAGAAGAAGAGAAAACTCTGAGGGGAGGTAGGATGGTGCAAATAATGTTTTCACTCACTTCAAACTAAGGCAACTCTCTTTAAAAGGACTGGCCTCAGATCAAATAAAAATAAGTTAATGATTATTCAGTAATGTCAGCTGCCCATTCTAGGTTAATACTATGGTGAGTTTAAAAAGCCTTTTCTATACTCTGTCATGGAGAAAGCAATGTCACCCCACTCCAGTACTCTTGCCTGGAAAATCCCATGGACAGAGGAGCCTGGTGGGCTGCCGTCTATGGGGTTGCTAAGAGTCGGACACGACTGAGTGACTTCAGCAGCAGCATACTCTGTCAATTATCCATTGCTGCCCTTAATGGGAAATGTTTGGATCTGCATTATTTTTAAAGCTAAGAAAAAGGAAGGACAGCATGATTCTCACTTATTTTCACCTGACCCAAACTGTTTGAGTCAGCACATAGCAATATAAGTCCAATACCCTAACAACTAGATCTACACGCACCTTTAAGAAATGTTCTAATTTACACAGACCGTATTTTGTGTTTTAAAATGAGTACAACTTTGATATCCTGGACATGTATGGGATTCATGATAACATTTCGCATAGAGAAATCTTTAGTGCACAGAGAGATAGAGCAAAGAGTTTGTTGTGAGGAAGGCTGAAAAGTCCTGGGAGACTTTACCTTGAACAACAAAGCACTTATGGCAAGGTGGTAAGAGCTGAGACTAACTGGTTACAATGGACCCGCACAGCAGAGAGTAAAAACGTCAAGTCCCCCAAATCAGGGGAGATTTTCAAAGTGGGTTTAGGAGAATATATTTAACCATATTGTGGAAACTAGGAGAGGCAAGAGCACAGACTAGGAAAACTTTTCATGCTCATGCTCAATCACTAAGTCATGTCCAAGAATTTTATGACCCCATGGACTTTTAGCCCACCAGGCTCCTCTGTCCATGGGATTTCCCAAGCAAAAATATAAAAGTGGGTAGCCATTTCCTCAGAGAAGGTAATGCCACCCTACTCCAGTACTCTTGCCTAGAAAATCCCATGGACAGAGCGACTGGTAGGCTGTGGTCCATGGGGTCGCTAAGAGTCAGACATGACCGAGCGACTTCACTTTCACTTTTCACTTTCATGCATTGGAGAAGGAAATGGCAACCCACTCCAGTGTTCTTGCCTGGAGAATCCCAGGGACAGGGGAGCCTGGTGGGCTGCCATCTATCGGGTCGCACAGAGTCGGACACGACTGAAGCGACTTAGCAGCAGCAGCAGCAGCAGCAGCCATTTCCTTCCTCAGAGGATCTTCGTGACCCAGGGACTGAACCCATGTCTCCTGCATTGGCAGGCAGATTCTTTACCAGTGAGCCACTGGAGAAGCCTATTACTACAGTCTAAATAAGATTTCATCATGATCTGAACTCAGGAATGGACAACTGTATGTTCAAAAACCTCACAAGATGGTGTCATATCAGGCCTAGATTTCTTTTCCATATTTCTAAAATATCCTCCATTTTCAAAATAAAGTCTCTTTCTTGAGTACTAATCATGAATTTTCAAATGCCTATTATATGTTCTCTAAAGGAAACCTGATTTTGGAGCAAATTAGACAAATAAAATATTAGTCTTCTTATTTTCTACTGAAAATATGTTGTCCTTTTTTGTAAATATGTTGTTCTTATTTTCTATGTCAAATCCTGTTTATACATTCTATCATAATCTCAATTCATAATTTAAAATGCTTTAGTCTCCCATCACACTAAAACTGCACAGCAAAATCACTGGTATCATTATTCTTATTTTACAGATGGACTAACTGAGGCTCAGGAAGATTGGGTATATGATTAAATTCACAAAAAGAGTGAAGGCAGGATTTTGAGCCTGACTCTGACTCCAAAAAAGGTGTTCATTTCACTGCATCAAATTTTCATTTTTTGTTCCTCTTTTCATCAAGTACCTATTACTTTTTTCTAGGTCCTAGTTCTTGTGCTTGTACATTATTTTAAAATGACTTTTCTACATTTAATACCCTAATTCTCATCCTTATTTTCTAACATTTTAAGTACTATAATAGACTGATTTGATAATTTATTTCTATTTCCTTTTCTTCCAAGCCAGCTGACATCATCCTACTGGGTTTCTATTCTTAAGACGTCACCTCTACTTGGCTACTCCCTTACTCAAAAATATTTGTTGGCCCCCTCCTATCTATATAGTAAGCTGTCTACCTTGAAATACAACGCCCTTCACAATCTTGTTTCAATCTATTTTTCTAAATATATCTCCCATTGTTCCTAAATACACACAATCCTTGAGCCAAACTGATCTGTTGGTGTTAACTCACCACACTGTATCTTAAACTTTCCTGTGTCTACAGAGATTCCTGCTTTTGGCTCTCAGGATATGCAGTTTCCTTCATCTGGAAAAGCCATAAAGCTAGTTTGTATTGAATTTCTCTGATCCTCCAGGAACGATGCTAGGAGTTTTACAGGTAGTATTTCTAAACTTAAAAAAACAAAAACAAATTGAGAACAAACAAACAAACAAAAAAAAGAGAAACAACCCAAATGAAAAATAGGCCAAAGATAAAAAAAAAAAAAAAAAAAAAACTCCAAAGAAGAAATATAGATGGCCAATAGGCATATGAAAAATGCTCAACATTGCTAATAATTAGAGAAAGGCAACTAAAAATCTCCATGAGGTACCACCTCACACCAGTCAGAATGGCCATCATCAAAGAATCTGCAAGTAGCAAATGCTAGAGAGGGTGTGGAGAAAGGGGAACCCTCCTACAACTGTTGGTGGAAAGGTAAGTTGATGCAGCCATTGTGGGCGACAGTGTTCCTCATAAAACTGTGGGAGGTTCTTCATAAAACTAAAAGACGAATTACCATATGATCCAGCAATCCCACTCCAGGGCATATCTCCAGACAAAACTACAATTCAAAAAGGTGAATGCACCTGCAACCCTATGTTCACAGCAGCACCATTCACAATAGCCCAAACCTGAAAACGACTTAAATGTCCATCAACAGATGAATGGATAAACAAGTGGTACATACGTACAATGGAATACTAGTGCAAGTTGCTCAGTCATGTCTGACTCTTTGTGATCCCATGGACTGTGACCTGCCAGGCCCCTCTGTCCATGGAATTCACCAGGCAATAATACTGGAGTGGGTTGCCATGCCCTCCTCCAGGAGATCTTCTCAACCCAGGGATAGAACCCAGGTCTCCCACATTGCAGGCAGATTCTTTACTGTCTGAGCCACTAGGGAAGCCCAAGAATACTGGAGTGGATAGCATATCTCTTCTCCAGGGTATCTTCCTGACCCAGGAATTGAACCAGGGTATCCTACATTGCAGGTGGCTTCTTTACCAGCTGAGCTACCAGGGGAGTCCAATTGAATACTACTCAGTCATAAAAAAGAATGAAATAATGCCACTTACAGCAATGTGAATGCAACTACAGATGATCATACTAAGTTATGTCAGAAAGAGAAAGACAAATACCATGTGGAATCTAAAATATGGCACAAATAAACCTACCTATGAAACAGTCTCACGAACACAGAGAACAGACTGGTGGTTTCCAAGGAGGAGGGAGTCAGAAGAGGGATGTGAGTGGGAGGTTGGGGGTAGCAGATTTAAGCTTTTATATAAGAAATGAATTAACGAGGCCCCACTGTATTCAATATCCTATGATAAATCATAATAGAAAGAATATTAAAGAATGTATATATATGTATAACTGAATCTTTTACAGAAGAAATTAATACAACATTGTAAATCAACTATACTTCAATTAAAAATATTAAAACTGAAAAAAGAAAGTTGTAAATCTCTTAGTCCTTTAATATTAAGAAGTTTGTACAAGATGACACAACTACCAAGAGAATGGCATGACTGTCTACAAATTACATGTACTTTCATTTTTCTACACTGTGTTCTGATGTCTTTTATTTAAAATCTTATCTATAACTGAATGGACAACTAAAATCATAACTTTTTCATATCACATTTCTTATATATAAAAGCATGTAAAAGCCATAGTTCTCTCCTCTGAGCTCCTTAAATCCTGTGTGTGGGTGTGTGTGCACACACGCAATTCTTTTGAAATTAACCATAAACCTTGTGTCCCATAGTGCTTTTTTTGTATACTTGTAGTATTGCCCTAACTATATTTTACATTCTTCAAGAATATCCTTTTCCAGTTCAGAACTTTGCTAGAAATTTAAGTAGGGTTGAATAGGCAGAGAAATCATTTAACAACTTGGCAGGGAAAGGATAATTCAGGGAAGATGCGAAATGGTTCTTTAGCTAGCACAATGAAAGGTGAGAAGAATGCACAGTCACTGAAATGAATTCATTTCTCTTCCTGTTCCCCTCAAGCAGTCAGTCATGTCCCTCTAACCCACTTGTATGTAGAAACCAGAAACGGCAACAAACAAGAGTGACAATAAAGGAACAGGGGTTAACGTTGGGAAAGTAATGACTCTGTGACTGTTTTCAGCTTTTACGTGCTTTGGGTGGTACGGGGGAAGGAGGAAATAGCCAGATTAAGATTCATGTTGCGTGAGTCATAGAAAGGGGGCCAAAGTTGATACACACAGTGAAGTTCTACCATGGCTCGGTGAGGACTGAATCTGGAAGCAGCATTTACGCAAGGGTTTGTGTGGGTTGAGATGAACGGATTCTGAAGAAGGAGGTGACCCAGGAAATTTTAGTGTTCATAGGTAGACCAAATGTGTAATATCAAAAAGCCACTTGTGGTAATTTAGATAAAAGTGATTAAAATTTAAAGTGTAGTTCCTCGGTTGTATTAAGACTAGCCATATTTTAAGTGCTCACTGGCCATATGCAGCTAGGAGAGGCTGAATAAGGCTGTGCAGATTCAGAGCATTTCCATTCACTACGGAAGGGTTCTGACTAAAATACCGAAAACACACGGTATTCTTCCAGCTTTGTCTCCAAAGCCTATAGAGTGTCAGAGTGTGTAGTAAGCTGGATATATAATTTAAATTAATTGCAATAAGTTCAATTAGTATTTTAAATGTGGCCAGAGTAAAATTTTCTATTTTTCAGAGAATATTACTTTCAAGTTAGGATGGAGTTGAAAGTACTCAATATAGTGACATTTGAATTGGGCATTAACAAGTTTTCTAAGTTGAAAAGGACACTGTGGCAACAAGAATAGCCCAAGGTTAGAGATGAAAGACATGAAGTCTCACAAAATGTGTGGGAAATAGTAAATCATTTTGATTGCGATTTAGAATAAATATAGGAGAGAAATGTAAAATTTAGGAAAAATATAAAATTTAGAAATTGAGATCAACTAATGTAGGCTTAAAAGTTTGTCTTAAACAATGGATCTTACAAGTTGCCATTTGCTCCTTGGGAAGATAAATCTTCAGCCCCATGATGCCAGATTGAATAAATGTGCAATTAAAGAAAAGAGGAAGTGAGCTTCTTTAAGAGACTGCCCTAATAATCAGGAAGAGAGAGGAAATTATGTGCTTGGATAAGGGAGTTGGCAAAGGAAGCCTAAAGGGAGGAAAGGATTTGAAAACACTTTTGCATGCTATTAAATATATAAATACAGGGAGAAAGGAAGAATCAGAAAAGGCTCAGATTTCAAGTGAGGGATAAATACAATTATGCTGTTGCTCAAAGATAGTTGAGGGTTCATGAGGAGCTATCTTGAGTTCAGTTTCAAACACTGTCACTTTGAAGTGCTGTGGGACTTGCCACAGGCTTCCCGGGTGGCTCAGTGGTAAAGAATCCATCTGCCAGTGTAGGAGATTCGGGTTCGATCCCTGGGTAATCCCCTAGAGAAGGAAATGGCAACCCACTCCAGTATTCTTGCCTGGGAAATCCCACTACAGAGGAGCCTGGTGGGGCTACAGTCCACAGGGTTGCAAAGAGTTTGACACAACTTAGCTACTGAGCAACAACAAGACTAGCCACAAATTGAAGAGGATGGGGTGGTTCAGGTGGATGTAAACATTTGGGTTTACAGGGTTCATCTCCTGATCACTGAACCCCAAAAAGAAAACTAGATTGCCTGGAATATAAGCAGGGAATTTAAAAGACAGAAACATAAAACAATCTGGCTTAAAAAAAGAGTAACAGAGAAAGAATTTAGTGAAGACAAGGTGTGAAGTCAGAAAAGGATAATAGTCACAGTGTGAAAGCCACAGTGAGAGAGGCTTCAGAGGAATGAGTGGTTAGCGATTTCCAAATTTGCAAAGAATTTAAGGACAACTCCTAAAAGCTTTCTGGTAATCTGGAGCACATGAATGGCTACTGAGACATCTTTAATAGAGGTGGAGGGTGGCATTGCATGACTGACATAAGGGGTTATTTAGATAAGAGCTGTTAAGTAGGTCACTTCTATTTTATTCTTTTTTTCTCATATCTCCAACACATGTTCCACTCTTGATTGCTATTTCTCTGAGAAATAGAAACAACCAGAAGATACATTTAAACTCTATCACCATCACACCTAACCTCAATCTGCTTCTATATTTACTTGCTTTTCCTTCTCTCTCGTTCCTGTGAATGAACTGTCTGTTTAATAGAAAGCAACCATCCACCCCATTTCTCTCTACCGACTCAAGGATATCATTTCAACAGTACTGTCCCTTTTCTATTATGCACTATCAAATTTTACCATTGTTCTCCACTGTATCCTTCTCATCAGTACATACAAAAGCATTCTCTTTTGATCAGCTTCCCCTACCAATTACGATGCTAGTCCTCTCCTCTCCTTTATAAAAAGACACCAAGCAGATTATATGGCATTAAAAGATTTCCTAAAAACACTGCTTATTTATACTAAACAAAATGTTGAAGGCAATCCTTTCACTCACTGTTAAATATATATTAAACAATATAGTTTAGTATATATTTTTGAGCAGCAGGAGGACATCAGAGCAGAAACTGAGCTTCTGGTGAAAAGATTTTCAAAAAGTCAGTAGAATATTATTTCAAAGTCTTTTATTTATAGTTGAACTACATCAATACAAGCTATTAATTGTATGATATTATACCAAATAAATGGAGAAGGAAATGGCAACCCACTCCAATATTCTTGCCTGGAAAATCCCATGGTTGGAGGAGCCTGATGGGTTACAGTCCATGGGGTCATAAAGAATCGGACACGACTAAGTGACTTACTTTTACCTTCATGCCAAATAAAAGTTGCTTTTAGGGGGGAAAAAAAGGAAAGTAATGTCCAGTACAGTTTCTAATTTCTCTTCCCAACCACACATTCCCCCCACCCCGGCCACTCTTAACACTGCTTTGAAATCAATATTATCAAGATCAATATTTCTAAATCTTGTACCACCTCCAGATTCAGCCAACAGGGGACTCTTCCCTGGACCCCATGACTTGGAAATTCTTGCTCTGGCCCTTCATATTCTGAGCTTCTCCCCAGTGGAGCAAGGAGTTGAGGAGGCCAAGGGGAAATGCCCACTTGGCGTCTATGCTCTTCATCCAGCCCATACTCCAGGGAACCAGCACTGTGTAACTTCCTTTTAGTATCACTTAAACCCACTTCAGGATCTGCACGGGCCTCTTCTGTGAGTCTGATGACTCAAGAGTAGATCACACCACTGAATTTACTTATCCCTAGGTCAGAGAGATTGCCAAAAGTCAGCTGTTTGTCAGATGTTGCAAGAGTTGTCACACAGCAGAGCACTGAGTGGATAGTGGGAAGAGTAGGGGGCTAGGATTCTTACACTTCCACATTTCCATATTTAAAAGAAAGCAAATTGTGCTAAATTTGGACACATCTTTTTGTATCACTACAAAGTTACTTTTTTTTTTAATGTAAGAGGGAAGAATTTTTCTTGTAAGTTTGTAAGCTTGATTTATAACGTAAATATTTAGATGTGTAGCATGTACGCTTTGAATGATCCTCTGGCCATGGAAGTGTTAGCTGTAGGTCTGACTGGATTCAGTGATTAATTCTCAGTACATTTTTTTTTACTTGACCAGTCAGTAGCATGTGACAGAGTAAATCATTCCATTCTCTTAAGACCCTTTCTTTTCTTGGCTTCTAGGAAGACAGTGTATTCTCCAGATTCTCCTCTTTCCATGTTAGCAGCAACTTCTCAGATTTCTTTAAATGAGCTTAGACAGTCCCTGAACCTCTTTTCTCTCTTTCCATATCCCCCTCATTATTTCATCTACTTTTATAACTTTAAATGTCATTATCTGCTGATGACTCTCAAATTATATTCTAGCCTGTGTTACATGTAGAATCTGGAAAAAAAAAAAAGATACAAATGAACTTATTTACAAAACAGAAAAACATTCACAGATAGAAAACAAACTTATGGTTAACAAAGGGGATAGCAGTGGAGGGTCAGGGAAGGAGATAAATTAGGAGTTTGGGACTAACATAAACACACTGCTGTATGTAAAATAAGAAAACAGAAAGGACCTATTGTATACCACAGGAAACGAAGCCCAGTATCTTCTAATAGCCTATAATGGGAAAGAATCTGAACAAGAGTATCTATGTATGTATAACTGAATCACATTGCTATACACTTGAAACTAATACATTATATATTAACTATGCTGCTGCTAAGTCACTTCAGTCGTGTCCGACTCTGTGTGACCCCATAGACAGCAGCCCACCAGGCTCTGCTGTCCCTGGGATTCTCCAGGCAAGAACACCAGAGTGGGTTGCCATTTCCTTCTCCAATGCATGAACGTGAAAAGTGAAAGTGAAGTTGCTCAGTCGTGTCCGACTCTGAGCGACCCCATGGACTGCAGCCTACCGGGCTCCTCCGTCCATGGGATTTTCCAGGCAAGAGTACTGGAGTGGGGTGCCACTGCCTTCTCCGATATATTAACTATACATCAATTTAAATAAAAGACAGAAACAACATTCTAGCCAGAATTCTGACATTGAAACTCATATTGATAGCCTGCTTGAACACTTGATTTGGCTAATAATTTTTCAAGTATATGATATTCAATTGAGCTCCTGATCTTTCTCCCCTAACTCTCCTTACTCCACAGTATTTCTCATCTCAGCATGTAGAAACTCCGTTCCTACAACTACTCAATTTCTTTCTTTCTCTTTAGTACTGCATCTCAATCCCTGCCAGTTCTAACTGTAAGATGTATCCAAAAATCTGTCCACGTGTTACCATAGCAACAATCCAGCCTAAATCATGTTGCCTTTCACCTGGATTATTGCAAAATTTTCCTCATTTCTTGAAAATGTCATCCAGAATTCTCAGTTAACATGTTGGTTCCATCAATTTATTTCACTGCTTAAATCCCTGTATTGTCGTCCAGTCTCTCACAGGGCTGAGTCCGGAGCTGATTCAGGAGTCCCTCATTCAGCTGAAGGAGCACCCCCATGCTCACCCATTCTGCCCTCTACTACTCCTTTCCCTGCACTCACTCGACTCCAGCCACGCTGGTTCCCTGTGATTCTTCAATCACACTAGGCAAGTGCCTGCCTCAAAACCTTCACAATTACTATTCCCTTTGCTCAGATTTATCTTTCTCTAGATGTCTGTGTTTTTCTTTCCTCATTTCTTTGATGTCTTTGCCCAAATGTTACTGAAGTGAACATTCTGCTGTACCATTAAGATCTCCTTTCATGCCTGATTCACTCATTCTTTCAGCTCTTGGCTGTGTTGGCAGATAAGTGCCTCTGCAGGGCAGGGTCCTGGACCAAAAGGACCTGCCTTGTCCAAGGCTGTAACTCCCCCCTGAAGGCAGCCCTCATGCAATGACTGGGCAGCTTGGGAGTATAAAGGTTAATCTCCCTTCTCAAGACAACTTTGAAGAATCAGTCCAGTTACAGACCTCCAAAGGATCATCTGTGACCCCTATTACAACAGCATTGTGGTTCACCCTTGCCTATGGCCAAGTTCTGCCTCCCTCCTTCCATCTAGATTTATCTGCCAAAGGTGTTCCTCGCTCCTTTTTAAGCAGATCTGCCTCAGATTCTGTTTCCAGGGAAACAATCTGAGAGAGTTGATATCAAGAGTGGTCCCAAGAAGCAGACTCTAAATGGGATATTGGGACTAGATTACCAATCCCCAACCTTCAACCTTCAGCCAGCTAAGCAAATAGGGCCCAATTATTGCTGTTAGTTTTATGACCCATTGCATTCGGCTTGCAAAAGCAGGTACGTTTTTAAAATTTTCACTGGTAGTAATCTGAAATTGGATATCAGTGAAATATAATATACATGTAAGAAAAATCTCAGTATTCAGAAGAGTTAAATTTAGCAAGGAAAAATTATAAGGACTACAGCCATATGGCTGTTGCTGGGAGTTATCAATTCACTGAAGAAAAGACAATGGAAGGCCAAGGGTGATTAATTACAAATTTAATGCAAAGCACAAAATTCAAAGGATAGCCTATATAGATGAAGGTGAAGAAAGTGATGATCAGGCAGAGGACTTAGTCATAAGGTACAAGAGTTCAACAGAAGATTGAATATTCAACCATGACAAGACTGTTACACCAAAGTCAAGGTCTTCATGGAAAGAAATGGGACCTAGAGAATTAAAATAGTAATGCCTGGGTTGATGCATCAAAAAATCTTGAATCCTTAGACTCTACTTGGGTCCTCTGGGCTGGCAAAAGTGTTACATTCTTCCTTTTTAAAAAGTAGCACCCCCTCTTGCATGAAGACAATGCAGAATCCTTTGTCTTGTAAGATAGCTTTCAGTCTAATGCGAATCTATACCTACTGCTTCAGGAAACACAGTAACTATAGTCGACTTATGACATAACCTGACCAAGGAAGTTCTGGACCTGTAAGCAGAAGAAAGAGCCCACATAACAAAAGAGCTCCAGAAGCTAACCAACATGTACTTGCAGGAGCTATAAGTGTGTGTGTGTACACACACAAATATATTTAGATTTTAAGGGTGCTAGATCAAAGGAAAGTGGAACATAAAACTGGATAAAGGAGAGGTATCATACAGAAGCCCTCTCCTATGATACAGGATGCCAATACCCTAGGAGACAGTATTAATATGTTTCACAGGATGGCTCTTGGAAGCCTGGATAAAGTTCTGTCCCATGGCAAATGGTAGAGGAAGGCAACAAAAGGCTCAGAGAATTTTGCAACCTATATGGGAAAAATAATCAGACTTTAGGAAATGATCAAATAGATTTCCATGTATTGAAATAGTAAGGAATGCACTAGTGGAGGGAACGATTTCAGCATTATTGAGACAGTTCTTTATAGGCAGGGGTTGATGACAGAAAATACAATTGTAGACCTGGGCTTCCTCAAAGCAATGGAAATTATAAGACCCCCAAATAAAGAGACCAGGTGCGAGCATTTAATTATGAAAGTCAACACAGCTGTAATATTATAAAGAGAGTAAAGGTCAGAGTAGCAGCTGGGGGAGCCACATATGTATAGACCTATGGAAATAATTAATAGATTAGACCATCCTTAAAACCAAAGTAAATGAACAGGCCTTCTGAGTACTGCTGAATTTAAACAACCCAAAGAGTCAAGGATAATCATTAGAAGGATAATGTCATGATCCCTTATCCTATTTCTAGAACTGAGCTATTTCTCAGAGCCTGATTCTAATTACTTAGAGATCCTCATGAAGGAGAAGTCTGCAACATCATGACAAGTATGTAGAATGAAGAGTCACTAAGCAGATTCTAGTTGCTTGGGCTTTTCTCTAGTTGTGGAGAGCAGGGGCTACTTTTTAGTTGTAGTGTGCAGGAGTCTCATTGAGGGAGCTTTTCTCATTGCGGAGCATGGGCTGTAGGGAGCACAGGCTCAGTAGTTGTGGCTCCTTGTGGGTTGTGGCGCACAGGCTCCAAGTTGTGGCATACAGTCTCAGTTGCTTTGCATCACGTGGAACCAGGGATAGAGTGCATGTCCTCTGTATTGCTAGGTGGATCCCTATCCACTATACCACCAGCAAAGTCCTTTTTTTTTTTTTAACACTTGTCACCATCTATAATTCTGTATACTCAAAATATTTAGTGTGTTTATTGTCTGTGTGAATCCCTCTACACCCTCAGACAGTAGAATTTAAGCTCTGTGAGAAAGGCATCTAATTTGATTTACTGCTGAATCGCTCATGCCTGGTACACACGTAACAATTGTTAAATATATCAATTGCTGAATAAATGAATTCCTGCAATTCTAGAGGTAATATTTCACATTTGCAATCACTTGGGAAAAGGAAGATCATGCATGTTCATGATGGAACAGGACCCTTCAAACACTGTATATCTACTGATCACTCACTATTCTCTAGTGTTTTCAATAAACAAGGTTTTTTTCTATGTACTCTGTTGAGAGCCTGCAAACAGAAGAGAAGAACTGGAGGGCATGGTCACTGCAAAATATCCCCACCTAGTTAAAGAGGATGGACCAATTGATTGGCTGCAGATTCCTCTTAGGAATTTCAAAAGTAATGAAGCATCTAACAGGAGGTAGTAGATGTGAATCATAACGGAGAATGTACAGATGAGGTTCACTCTTAAAGGATGAGAACTATGAGGAAAAGTTAGCTATGGAAGAGCAAGAAAATCCTAGTGAGGGAAAAAAGCCTGAGTGAAAGCTAAGTTGGGATACTAGCATAAAATTTTGTGAAAGTTGAACAAAATCTGTACTTTAATAATCCTATAGATACATTTGTTTTTTTAAAGACAGACTTTGGGACAGGAAGAGGCCCCTTAGGAAATAATTATCTCCTTTGTCATTTAGGCTTGTAATATTTTTGTTTCCAATAATCATCACATATAATTATATCCTAATCCATAGAAAAGTAAAAGATAGAAATTAGAAAAATAAAGATAGACATTAACTTCAATGTTTGCATTACCTCCAAAGACATAAGAGCTGCTTAATGCTGGTAGTGTAAACTTATTGCACCATCTGAATGTGCTAACTTGAAACAGCAACTTTTGCCCTACTCCCTCAAGATGGAAAGACTGCTCTCAAGGAGTCCCCAAAGACATGAACTCTCAAAAGGCAATACCATGCACAGGGCTCCCAGAAGTACACATTTGAGTACCATTAGTAAAGAAGGGATAGTTTGTCTCAAATTTCATGGGAATATACAAAGATAAAGGTCATTGCTAAGGGAGCTAAGACTCAAAACACTCAGGGATCCAAAGCCTAAAGTCAACACCTCCTATAAGATATGGAAACAAATTAAAGAATAATACAGATGGCAGCTGTTTTGACAATTTCCAGAAGGGGCTGAGCCACTGAAGCCACTTATGGAAGTCAGCCATGGGTCACAGTGTCAGGGGATATCCAGCTTGATGACTCTACGTGTGCTGCATGCTAAGCTGCTTCAGTCGTATCTGACACTTTATCACCCCATGAACTGTAGCCCACCAGGCTCCTCTGTCCATGGGATTCTCCAGGCAAGAATACTGGAATGCGTTGCCATTTCCCCTTCCAGGGGATCGTCCCAACCCAGGGTTTGAACACCTATCTTTTATGTCCCCTGCATTGGCAGGAAAGTTCTTTACCTCTAGCACCACCTGTAAGAACCCAACTGTATAAGACTCAGTAATACTGGCAAAAGAGACCTCTCCAGAAATGTAGGTTGGAATCTCAATATTAAAAGCAAATGGGAAATAATCCCAGGATATCTCAAGCTACGTGTTAAACATAAATTTAAAACAGCAATGTAAATCTAATATGCCAGTCTGAAGATTCAACAGAGAACTTGACCAAAAAGCAAGAAGAAAAATCACCACATCACTCAAGCCTGTGGTCTGTCAATGACTTTTAAAGCTGAGGACTCATTCTCTGTATCTTGCACCTCCTCAGTTTTCTGTATTGCACAGCCTGTTCCCACAGAAGATATTCCTGATCAGGTTGATACTGTGATTTTTTACAAAAGGCAACAATGTCCTTAGAAGTTATTTTGCAATGATTATTTGAAAAGACCACGATTCTCCAATACAATGTCTCTTTCTTTCTCTCTGTGTGTGGGTTGTGCACACAATGTATGTGTATCTGTGTGTGTGTATATGTATATGTACAGCAATCTACCTTTTTTAGTTGGTCACTATATAAAACTCTAATATGATAGGATACTTTGGCCACCTGATGCGAAGAGCTGACTCATTTGCAAAGACCCTGGTGCTGGCATGCTGCAGTTCATGGGGTCGCAAAGAGTCAGACACGACTGAGCGACTGAACTGAACTGAACTGGACAGCTTTATGTTTCTTCTTTTAAAGAAGAAACAAAATTTATGGCCACATAGTTCCTTAAACAAAAACATCTAATTTAGTTACCTTTTCCTGTTGTCATCTTTTATCAATTTTCCCTCACTACAGAGCAAAGCTCTGTAGAAAGGGAGTATGCTGGTGTTATTTTTAAGGCTGATTAAAAAAAAAAAAAAAGATGTACTTATGGGGCTAACAGTTGTAATCATAGAAATGAACACTATTTTAGACTAAAACTGGGCTTCACAGATGGCACTAGTGGTAAAGAACCCGCCTGCCAATGCAGATAGACGTAAGAGACATGAGTTCCATCCTGGGGTTGGGATGATCCCCTGGAGGAGGGCATGGTGACCCACTCCAGTGTTCTTGCCTGGAGAATCCCAGGGACAGAGGAGCCTGACAGGCTGCAGTCCATAGGGTTGCACAGAGTAGGACATGGCTGACACGACATAGTACACATACACAGACAAAATTGGTCTTTTTGTTGATTTTTTGAGTCACTTTAAAATATCAAGGATGTTGAGACAGATCCATCATGACACTGAACCTTGGAAATATTCAACCATGCTGTCACCTCAACAGAGCACACACAAAAAAGGTCCCAGGTCTCTATCAATGCACTAACAAAAAATAATTTTTGAATATTTCTAATAGTTAGCACAATGTCAAATAAAATGGAGGATACCTAAGCTAATAAAATACTGTATTCACTCTAACAAAATTTACTATTTCCATAATTTTCTTAGGTCCAGAAAAGCATAGTGAGTGATAAGTGAAGCAACATGGATTAATAGCTATATTAACAACCACAGCTCATTAGTGAAGCTGAGTTTCAGGCACCCAAGGGAGAGGAATGAGAAGCCTTTCTCTTCTCTCTGGCTATCCCCAGCTTCCCTCCCCTAAATATAGATATACCTTGAATTTAATGTCAAGATTATTTTAGCGACTAATGAAAAAAATCACATAACAATCTTATAAAGCTGAAGTTGCTGCTGAGTCACGCAGCAAAGCAGAATTTTGTAATTGTATACAGTGCAGAAAATATACAATTACTTCCTGGAAGAGCTTTTCATCAGTAGCCCACTTAGAAGTCTTAGTAAATTGCATACCCTTTCAAAGCCACGGAACGTCCCCAACAAAAAAAATAGGGAGTATATTTACTTGAATGCTGTTATAGGAAGTACCTTATCTATTCATAATTGCTATGGAACACATAAGAGTCTTCTATATTCAAGGTACTCTATATTCAATTTTGTAAAATTGAATATAAAACAAAATGTAAAAACAAAAAGGAAAAGATTTTAATGTTTGTGTTCTTTTGCATTGCTGTTAGTGTGGATGGACTCTGTGTTCATGAGTGAGTATAAATAAACCAGCTGGTGCAAATCTTGTTCCTTTGGGGCAGGCCCTTTGCATTTTAAAAGCAACATCACATGCTTTGCATACCTACCTTTCCACATCTTTATACTATCATAACATGGCTTGAGCAGATGAAATCCAGAAAGTTTTGACTATGCTTATGTATTGACAGTCTAATATTCTATGTGAAAAAAGTAAACACAGCAGGACTATGTATTGAATTTGGCAGCCTATTTCCTTGTTCCATGAATATGCAAAAATACACCTGTTCAGAGTTTGTCCACGATCCCACAAGAACAGCACTAACATGCTGATGGACTGACTGTATTCTAATATTTCCCTGTTAGGCACGTCCACAAATCCCAAAATGTGTACTGAGAGATTTGCCTGCTGCCACAGGTAGCCAACTCTGCTTAAAAGGAAAACATCACTTGACTATCTAAGTGCCTTATGCTTCATATAAACAAACAAGCGAAAAAATTGTATAACAAAATCTCTGTCCCCAAACTTGCAGATTATCGAGAAGGACATGATGGCTGTTGGGGTAGTTGAAAGGCATGGAACATATTTAGGTATATTTACTATTCTTACCTTGCAGGAAAAACCAAATGACCTACTGTTACAAAGAATATTGCTTTTTATTCCCTCAGTACCAAATCAATAAAAGTCCTTCCAGCACAACAGCTGTTCCTTAATGGCCCCAAAGAGTTAATGCCCTGCCTGAATCAAACACATTCCAGTGTCTCCACCAAGCAGACCCTCAATTAATGGTGATGGATTAACTTTCTCACAAGCAGTAAAAGCTCAATTTATAGAAATTGATCCTATGAGACAAAAATAAATAATTTAAGAGCACTCTGTGTTGAATTCTGTTTGGCAGCATAGCAATGTGTATAGATTTAAGAACTATGTATATATTTTTTTTAATGAAAAGGTTTTCTAGTTAGATGACAGATACTAAGAGTGTCTCAATCATTTTGAGTCATAATCTAATCATAGCAGAACTATAAATCTGGGTGATTCAATATAAATATTCTGATAGTGATATCACAGTGATTATGAAGAATCTGAAGACTCACGTACCTAAAGATAAGACACACGTTTGTTCGTTAATAATTATAACTTTAAATCTTGCAATAAAGATTGCCTATTAGTGATAAACACTATTTGAATTGCCCATTTCAGATCTTTAGTGTACAGATTTTCATAACTTTCTACATTATTGTATGCTATTCTTTAAGGAAGATGAACAGGTTTGAAGGAGTGCCAGAAGTAACCACTTAATTTGAAAGTATAATGAATTTTCTCTTTAGCTGCCATAGAACTGTGTGGTTTTACCCTTTGTCAGGTGACAGCATCTCTTTAGTCAAAGCAGAGTCTTCAAAAATGAGGGAATGGGCTGTTGGGTACTTCAGCAGAGCATTGCTCTTACATCCTATGTCCAAACCAGAGCACCAGCTGCGCTCTACATTCCAAAAAGTTTGAGCAAATAAACTGACAAGCATCTAACACTACAAGATGGGAATTGGAATTAGTTCAGAGAGCAAGGAGTCAGCCAAAAGATCAAAAGAATTGGAGAAAAAGCTTCAGGAAGATGCTGAGCGAGATGCAAGAACTGTAAAGTTGCTGTTGTTAGGTAATATCCTTTTTTCCTTTTGCCTTTAAAACCCTGCTATTTTTTCAACTGTGATGTATTTACTTTTCTCAAACTTTAATTTCAAGGGTATTACCATATGGGAGATTTATTACGAAAATGTGTTTCAAAATTGATTGTATGTGTACTCTGTAAATATTTACTTTTTTGCTTAGGATTTTATTGCATGTCTTTTATTAACCAGAGAGACAAATATTTACTAGATGACTCAATTTCTCTATGTCAGTAATCTTTTATTATTAAAAAAATTCATGGACATTTATTATTTTATTGTAATCGTCATTTTCTGAATATCAACTTTTTAATATGGAAGAAATCCTTTAATTACATGTTACAAAGATTTATGTCATTTTGTTTGGAAATATTTTGTTTGGTATCAACACTAATATGTTATTTAATTACTTATACTGTTAAAACCAATTAGTCAAGTTATTTAGAGAGTAATGATAAAGTACTTTAAAAGATACTAATATTATTCAGGCTTCTGAATACTGTCTATATAATTGAAAAATACTCCATTTAAATTCTTTTAGGATATTTAAATATTCATTGAGGTCAGGAATTACATCTCTTCTATTTTTTATTCCCTCAAAATTCAGCACACTATTTAACCACAGCTATGAATTTAATAAATGTTCAATGAACTGAAAGAATGAATATAATTCATACATCATGCATTTTTCTAAACATGTCACAGTGCCTAGAAGATAAATATGATTTTGAAACAAAATAAAGACCTATGAAAAGAATATAAAACAAGAACTTCAATTTAATCGTAGTTATATGTTCCTCCTGCTCTTCATTATACACAAAAGCAGTCCATTTTATTTCAGAATTGTGACTCTTTCACACAACAAAATATTCTCATTCGTGTCTATGTGTGCTTTTACCATGTCTGATTTGCTCCCAGTGGCAGGAGTATCTCAGAAGCCAGCTAGAAGATTCCCACCACTTGCTCTTCCAAGGAAGGAAATGTTTTCTCTCTTTATGCCCAATTCCTGAGGTCTCACACCCACAGCACTTACAAGTAACTACCAAGAGAGGTTGGTAAGTTAGAAAGATGTAGGGGTCAGCTCTTATGAAACCACCAAACGCAACTTCCCTAATGCTCCAGAGTTTTCTGAGACTTTGATCAAGAGGGAAAGTAATAAGTGGACATAGAGAAAACAAATAAAAGATGAGAGGGAACACCAAACATTCCAGCAAGTACGTTCTGTGTCCCTGTTGTACTAAGAACCATGGCACAGGACTAGTAACACAATACACAGAGAATCCCTGTGTTTGAATAAAATTTCAAAAGAATAGATATTTTCAATATACAAATTATTTTTAGATTAAAGTGACTGGCTACATAAAGAGGAAAGGGTAACGTCATAGAAGATATACAAAGAACTTTAGTGGTACTACTACAGCTTTTAATATCCTAAGACAATCACAATTGCATAAACTCATCTCCAGTGTTATCATACATTTGGATTCATTTGGTTCCAACAATATGTCACTGAACTTCTCTATCACATCTTATTTACACAGATGAATAAAATTCTCTGTAGCTTTCCCTGTTCAGTGATATTTCAAACCCTTGACTCAGTTTCCCCCTCTGGACTCTATATAAGTTCTATTTGGTAGTTTAGTCACTAAGCTGTGTCCGACTCTTGTGACCCCATGGACTATAGCCCACCAAGTTCCTCTGTCCATCGGATTTTCCAGGCAATAATACTGGAGTGGAATCTTGCGGAAACAGGGATTGAACCTGGGTCTCCTGCACTGCAGGCAGATTCTTTACTCACTGAGCTAACAAGAAAGTCATATGAGTTTTATATCTAATGATGTTGTCAAAGTTCAAAACAATAAAATCTTATAATAACTCTGCTTCAATTATCATGTTTTGAACTGAAATTATCTAACCTATTATCTTTATATTCAATTTGGCCTCATTAATATATAAAAGCATTCAGTAGAACCAAAGTAAACCTTCCCACCCTCAAATCTCCTCACTAATGAGATCTAATTTCTCCCATCATTGAAACAATGATTCTCATTCATCAGTCTTGTCTGAACAACTGTTTTTAAGCAATGAGTGTATGTCCTGTGGGACCAACCAGGAGAGCCTTGGTAGAAATCAGAACTTGAGTCTGGCTCTACTTTTATAAAAACAGAAATCTTAAATTTATAGAAATCTGAAAAAAAATTTTTTTCAACAGAATTCATTATTTATGTTGATCCTCTTGTTATTCAGTGAATTTTTTAAACACAGCACAACTTTCCAAGTTAACATGTGCTGTGGAGTAGATGTACTATTCGGTATCACTGGACATAAGATTTCACTGAATTTGAAGAGCTATCTATATCACAGTGCACTTTACAACTAAAGGATCACCTTGAAGACAGACTCCCTTTTATTCTACCTTTCAGACATTCAGTAAAATTATACAAGAGATGCCAAATCTGCTTCTATAACAAAAAGCAGCCTTCTAGTAAACACTGGAGATGACATACATTTCTGGCTTATTTGATAAAACTGCTATCAAGACAATAATGCCATGGAATGTATTGTTTTTTTAATTAGCCTGTAAAGGTGCCCCAGAAAGAGTGCATTTTAGTAAGAAAAAACAAATGCTAATGTATAAGCTGTTCTTTTTTGTAGATTTCCTATGTTACTTTATTTTTTAATTTTATTTAAATTAGAAAAAAAGAATCTTAATTTATAGATGTTTGATTACACTTCAATTCCATTCAAAAGAAATACCTGTCTTTTCATTGTGAGATCATTGTGGTTGATGTTTCTGTTTTTCCTATATCTCCTTTCTTTATATTTATTATTTCAAATTTACTTATTTAACACATTACTTCTTTTTTTTACTTGTACAAATTTTCATCACATGAGCTGGATAGATTCAGAGCTCTAAAGTATAGGGGAAAAAATAGCTTTATTTTTTCATCATATCTGAAACCTTGCCTCATTCATTCTATAATGTTCAGTTATGATATTGTAATGAGCTTTTAGCCAGTGATTTCCAGCACTGTCATGGACTACTCAATACTGGCGCTCTACTCCTTTAATTCTAAACCATTTATTCTTTATTTTTCTATGTGCTATCTTGTAAACATCACAGTATCATTTTTAATGTATATGTGTATATACATTAATTTTATGTAATTATCGAGTAATGCAATGTACATACACATATGTATATCCTTTTATGTATATCAAGAGGAAAGAGGACATAAGACTCATGCTATGTCAAAGTTCTTACTTGTATTCTGTTTAAATAGGTCTTTTTATTTTTAAAAGCATTTCTATATATGAGTGGGAAAGGATGCAGAAAACTGGAGGTGTTCCTCAGTCACTGGCTAGAGTATAAATTCATCAAGTGTAGAAGCTCTATTTTATGTTTCTAATACACCAGTATAGTCAATGCTTGTCTGTGGATGTGATCACTTACACAGGTCCCCTGGAATAATTATGTTACAATTAAAACTTGCAAAGCATAATTAGAAAAAAAAAAAAACTTCTTTCGGATAACCAGTGATATGAATCTTGTGAACAACATGTAGAAGCAATTCCTGAGTAATGTTTCCAATTTTTTTAAATTAAAATCATTCTTTGTTATATTAATATATTTTGTTTAAAAATATTTTACAATATTTTATTTTTATAAAGATATCAATCTTTTGGGTGTACAATATTTTTACTATTTGTACAAATATTGTACAAATATTTAAAATTGTTTTTCAGTAAAGTGGAAAGAAACAGTCTACTTGGAGAGTTTCAAATTGTCTCCAAAGCAACTATTTGCACCATAGCAATCTGAAGCCTTCAGAGGAAAAGTCAAATATTTACAGTTATATTTTTTGTAACTAATGGCATTTGGCAGCATCAAATAGCTCTCTACAGTGTCCCTTTTCTCTAACCGGCAAAAAGCACTTAGACAAACATTTTGCACTGATTTGTTTGTTTTAGATTAATATATATCTAATAATCAGGACACATTAACAGACTCATAAGTCCCTCACATGAAATATATAAACCATTCATTAAGGCATTCCATATTTAGCCAACTTATGGTATTTGTTAATGAGATTAAATAGCCTGTCTTGCTGAAAATAACTCTCATTAACTGTAATATAACAGAACATCTCATGTTATATCACAGAGCATTTTTATATTCATTTCCTATATTCAAACCTTAATTATTGATTTAAGAGCAATGCTGTACTTTTAAAAATATTCAGATAAGCAACATGAGTTAACACAATTTATTTACCCCTCCATTAATTAAAAAGGAAAGAGGGTAGTGAAACATTTGATGGTATAAAGTCTCTGTGATAAATTTTACATAAATTTTACATAAACACAATTTATTTACCCCTCCATTAATTAAAAAGGAAAGAGGGTAGTGAAACATATGATGGTATAAAGTCTCTGTGATAAATTTTACATAAAATATACTTCCAGTTAAGATTTACACTCAAATTCAGAATCCATCTCCTTATTTAACTTTCCTACAAATATATCAATGTAGAATTTGCCTCTAATGAAGTGGGATTCAAGCTGAAATTGAAGGTAATACTCATCAAGATATAAAAATATTGATTTTGTGTATTAGACTCCAATCCTAATAAACTAGAGTCAGTTCAGTGGCTTAGTCATGTCTGACTGTTTGAGACCCCATGGACTACAGCACACCAGGCTTCCCCGTGCATTACTGACTTGTGGAGCTTACTCAAACTCATGTCTATGGAGTCAGAGATGCCATCCAACCATCTCATCCTCTGTTGTCCTGTTCTCCTCCTGACTTCAATCTTTCCCAGCATCAGGGTCTTTTCCAATAAGTCATTTTTCACATCAGGTGGCCAAAGTATTGGAGTTTCAGCTTCAGCATCAGTCCTTCCAGTGAATATTTAGGACTGATTTCCTTTAGGATGGACTGGTTAGATCTCCTGGCAATCCAAGGGACTCTCAAGAGTCTTCTCCAACACCACAGTTCAAAAAAACCCAATTCTTTGGCACTCAGATTTTTTTGTAGTCCAACTCTCACATCCATACATGACTACTGGAAAAACCACAGCCTGACTAGACAGACCTTTGTTTGCAAAGTAACGTCTCTACTTTTTAGTATACTATCTAGGTTGGTCATAGCTTTTCTTCCAGGGAGCAAGCGTCTTTTAATTTCATGGCTGCAGTCACCATCTGCAGTGATTTTGGAGCTCAAGAAAAGAAAGTCTATTACTGTGTCCATTATTGCCCCCTCTGTGTGCCATGAAGTGATGGGACCAGATGCCATGATCTTATTTTTTTGAATGTTGAGTTCTAAGCCAGATTTTTCACTCTCTTCTTTCACTTTCATTAAGAGGCTCTTTAGTTCTTCTTTGCTTTCTGCCATAAGGGTGGTGTCATCTTGCATATCTGATGTTATTGATATTTTTCCCAGAAATCTTGATTCCAGCTTGTGCTTCATCCAGCCTGGCATTTCGCATGACATACTCTGCACATAAGCTAATTAAACAGGGTGACAATATACAGTCTTGACCTACTCTTTTCCCAACTTGGAACCAGTCTGTTGTTCCATGTCCAATTCTAATTGTTGCTTCTTGACTTGCATACAGATTTCTCAGGAGGCAGGTCAGGTGCTCTGTTATTCCCATCTCTTTAAGACTTGTCAACCGTTTGATGTGACCCACTCAGTCAAAGTCTTTGGCATAGACAATAGAGCAGAAGTAGATGTTTTTCTGGAACTCTCTTACGTTCTCAATGATGTTGGCAATTTGATCTCTGGTTCCTCTACCTTTTCTAAATCCAGCTTGAACATCTGGAATATATCACAGTTCACATACTGTAGAAGCCTGGCATGGGGAATTTTGAGCCTTGCTTTGCTAAGTGTGTGAGATGAGTGCAATTGTTCAGTAGTTTGAACATTCTTTGACACTGCCTTTCTTTGGGATTGGAATGAAAACTGACCTTTTGCAGTCCTGTGGCCACTGCTGAGTTTTCCAAATTTGCAGGCATATTGAGTGCAGCACTTTCACAGCATCATCTTTTAGGATTTGAAATATCTCAACTGGAATTCCATCACCTCCACTAGCTTTGCTCGTAGTGATGCTTCTTAAGGCTCACTTGATTTCACATTCTGGAATGTCAAGCTCTAGGTGACTGATCACACCATCATGGTTATCTGGGTCATGAAGATCTTTTTTGTATAGTTCTTCTGTGTGTTCTTGCCACCACTTCTTAATATCTTCTGCTTCTGTTAGGTCCCTACCATTTCTGTCCTTTATTGTGCCCATCTTTGCATAAAATGTTCCCTTGGTATAGAGATTTTCTTGAGGAGATCTCTAGTCTTTTCAATTCTATTGTTTTCCTCTATTTCTTTGCACTGATCACTGAAGAAGGCTTTCTTATCTCTCCTTGCTATTCTTTGGAACTCTCCATTCAGATGGGTGTATCTTTCCTTTTCTCCTTTGTCTTTAGCTTCTCTTCTTTTCACAGCTATTTGAAAGGGCTCCTCAGACAACTATTTTGCCTTTTTTGCATTTCTTTTTCTTGGGAATGGTCCTGATCACTGCCTCCTGTACAATGTCACAAGCCTTTGTCAGTAGTTCTTTATGCACTGTTCTTTATGTCAGTAGTTCTTTATGCCTATCAGATCTAATCTCTTAAATATATTTGTCATTTCCTCAGTATAATCATAAGGGGTTTGATTTAGGTCACACCTGAATGATCTAGTGGTTTTCCCTAATTTTTTCAAGTTAAGCCTGAATTTGGCAATAAGGAGTTCATGATCTGAGCCACAGTCAGCTCCTGGTCTTGTGTTTGCTGACTGTATAGAGCTTCTCCATCTTTGGCTGCAAAGAATATAGTCTATGAGCCATTCCATGTAGTACCACCCAAGACGGATGGGTCATGGTGGAGAGTTCTGACAAAATGTATTCCACTGAAGAAGGAAATGGCAAACCACTTCAGGATTCTTGCCTTAAAAACCCCATGAACAGTATAAAAAGGCAAAATTATACAACACTGAAAGATGAACTCCCCAGGTTAGTAGGTGCCCAGTATGCTACTAGAGAACAGTGGAGAAATAATTCCAGAAAGAATGAAGAGATGGAGCCAAAGCAAAAACAACACCCAGTTGTGGATGTGACTGTTGATGGAAGTAAAGTCTGATGGTGTAAAGTTATGTTGCATAGAAACCTGGAATGTTAGGTCCATGAATCAAGGCAAATTGGAAGTGGTCAAACAGGAGATGGCAAGAGTGAACATCGACATTTTAGGAATCAGCAAACTAAAATGGACTGGAATGGGTGAATTTAACACAGATGACCATTATATCTACTACTGTGGGCAAGAATCCCTTAGACGAAATGGAGTAGCCCTCACAGTCAACACAAAGTCCAAAGTTCAGTACTTGGATGCAATCTCAAAAACAACAGAATGATCTCTGTTCATTTCCAAGGCAAACCATTCAATATCACAGTAATCCAAGTCTTTGCCCCAACCAGTAATGCTGAAGAAGCTGGTTGAATGGTTTTATGAAGCCCCACAAGACTTTCTAGAACTAACACTCCAAAGAGATGTCCTTATCATTTTAGAGGACTGGAATGCAAAAGTAGGAAGTCAAGAGATACCTGGAGTAACAGGCTAATTTGGCCTTGGAAATGAAGGCCAAAATGAAGCAGGCAAAGGCTAACAGTTTTGCAGAAAGAACACATTGGTCATAGCAAACACACTCTTCCAACAACAAAAGAGAAGAATCTACACATGGACATCACCAGATGGTCAATAAACTAGAACTCAAAGGTTTAATTCCTGCCTCAATATTTTATATTCAAATGTAATTTGCTACTTAAAATTTTTTTCTTTTAAGATATCTAGAAATGTCACTCCCTGACCAGCATATGATTCTTTACCATCTCATACTTGTTCATACTTACTGGATTCTATCTTTGATTTCATATTGCTTCCTTTCAACGTTGACCATTTTACCTGTGTCCCTCTTAAAGTCTAAAATATTCTTTACCCTAATCCTCTATCTTAGTTGACATTCACAACTTCAAACCTGGAAAACTCCTCAAAGTTTCCACTTATTATTGTTCTAATAACACTACTCCCAACTGATTTATTCCAAAGTAACATTATTTAACATCTTTTCAACCTTTAGTGCTGATCCTGGTCCCATGTAAATACCTAATTTCCTTCGTTCCCAGGTGCTGTAGAATAAAATGATGTATCATTCTGTTTCCTGGTTGACAATTTCCTGTTTTTAACTTTCAATCAGTTGTGTCTGACTCTTTGTGACCCCATGGACTGCAGCACGCCAGGCGTCCCTGTCCATCAACAACTCTTGGAGTTTACTCAAACTCATGTCTATTGAGTCGGTGATGCCATCCAACCACCTCATCCTCTGTCGTCCCCTTCTCCTGCCTTCAATCTTTGCCAGCATCAGGGTCTTTTCAAATGAGTCAGTTTTCTCATCAGGTGGCCAAAGTATTGGAGTTTCAGCTTCAGCATCAGTCCTTCCAGTGAATATTCAGGACTGATTTCCTTTAGGATGGACTGGTTGGATCTCCTTGCAGTCCAAGGGACTCTCAAGAGTCTTCTCCAAAACCACAGTTCAAAAGCATAAATTCTTCAGTGCTAAGTTTTCTTTACAGTCCAAATTTTACATCCATACATGATTACTGGAAAAACCATAGCTTTGACTAGATGGACCATTGTTGGCAAAGTAATGTCTCTGCTTTTTAATATGCTGTCTAGGTTGGTCATAATTTTTCTTCCAAGGAGCAAGTGTCTTTTAATTTCATGGCTGCACTCACCATCTTCAGTGATTTTGGAACCCCCCAAAATAAAGTCTGTCACTGTTTCCACTGTTTCCCCATCTATTTGCCATGAAGTGATGGGACCAGACACCATGATCTTATTTTTTTGCGTGTTGAACTTTAAGCCAACATTTTCACTCTCCTCTTTCACTTTTATCAAGAGGCTCTTTAGTTCTTCACTTTCTGCCATAAGGGTATTGTCATCTGCATATCTGATGTTATTGATATTTCTTCCAGCAATCTTGATTCCAGCTTGTGCTTCATCCTGCCTGGCAGTTTGCATGATGTACTCTGCTGCTGCTGCTAAGTCGCTTCAATCGTGTCCAACTCTGTGCAACCCCATAGAAGGCAGCCCACCAGGCTCCCCTGTCCCTGGGATTCTCTAAGCAAGAACACTGGAGTGGGTTGCCATTTCTTTCTCCAATGCATGAAAGTGAAAAAATAAAGTGAAGTTGCTCAGTCGTATCCGACTCCTAGCGACCCCATAGACTGCAGCCTACCAGGCTCCTCCATCCATGGAATTTTCCAGGCAAGAGTACTGGAGTGGGGTGCCATTGCCTTCTCCGGATGTACTCTGCATATAAGTTAAATAAGCAGGGTGACAATATACAGCCTTGATGTACTCCTTTCCTGATTTGGAACCAGTCTGTTGTTCCAGGTCCAGTTCTGACTGTTGCTTCTTGACCTGCCTACAGAGTCTCAGGAGGCAGGTCAGGTACTCTGGTATTTCCATCTGTTGAAGTATTTTCCACATTTGTGATAGACGCAGTCAAAGGCTTTGGCATAGTCAATAGAGCAGAAGTAGATGATTTTCTAGAACTCATTTGCTTTTTCGATGATCCAACAGATGTTGGCAATTTGATCTCTGGTTCTTCTGCCTTTTCTAAATCCAGTTTAAACATCTGGAATTTCACAGTTCACAGACTGTTGAAGCCTGGCTTAGAGAAGTTTGAGCTTTCTTTGCTAGCCTGTGAGATGAGTGCAATTGTTTGGTAGCTTGAGCATTCTTTGGCATTACCTTTCTTTGGGATTGGAATGAAAACTGACCTCTTCCAGTCCTGTGGGCACTGCTGAATTTTCCAAATTAGTTGGCATATTGACTGGAGCACTCTCACAGCATCATCTTTTACGACTTGAAAGAGCTCAACTGGAATTCCATCACCTCCACTAGCTTCGTTCATACTGTTGCTTCCTAAGGCCCACTTGACCTCGGATGTCTGGCTCTAAGTGAGAGATCACACCACACTGTGTTCTTGTCACCTCTTCTTACTATCTTCTGCTTCTGTTTGGTCCATATCATTTCTGTCCTTTATTGTGCCCATATTCGCATGAAATGTTCCCTTGGTGTCTCTAATTTTCTTGAAGAAATCTCTAGCGTTTCTCATTCTATTGTTTTCCTGTATTTCTTTGCACGGATCACTGAGGAAGGCTGTCTTATCTCTCCTTGCAATTCTTTGAACTCTGCATTCAAATGGGAGTTTTTAACCTTATCCAGGCTAATAATTATTTTACTTATTTGTAGTTTATTACTAAAATATTCCAAAAGGCAGCTATTTCTGCATTTCCAACATCACTTTCAACTACAGTCTCCTCTCCTTCCACCTCACCCTAGATGACCACTGCTCATAAGACCGTCATCAAACATCATCTCCAAAGCTTTCTCCAAAGCATCTCTTCACTAAGCTTTCCTTCATTCTCTTCCACTTTAACTAGTTTTAAGGAGTTTGTGGTATTCCATTCTCATTTAAGGGTAACTTCAGCCTTTGTGCTATAAATTGTATCCCCTTCTATATTTTAAGAATTTTGCTTTATGAATTATCCCATTTGTCACTTTCAAACTTCTTCTCTGCTAGCTCCTTCCTCTTGGCAGATAATGATATTTCTTCCCAGTCACCTAGAGATTTTTCTTTGATTCCATAAAGCTCATTTGATTCACCATATATAGTTATCTTTTAAAATGTGTTTATACTAAAATACTTCTCCAACTAGTCTATGGTCACTTCTTCTATTGCTATACTGTTTCCATTCTCTTCAGTTAATTGAGATCTCATTTGTATATTCATTCTCTTTACCAAAAATGATCTCTCACAGATCCCTGATAATCTGCAATTCACAAAGCTGAGACCTCAATAACTGAATTTTTCTTAACTCCTGTTACACCGCAATACTTTCTAATTTTTTATATCCCTCTACTCCTCACTTCATTCAGGCTTGCTTCTTTTTTTTCCATTTATAAGTAGTTTCATTCACCAAAATTTGTCCTTGAGCCTTTGTGTTTTTCAGTCTGTACTGTATCAGGGACCTTATATCAGGACGTAGCTATCACTTGTAGAAGAATGACTCTAACATCCTTTCTTTTGCCCAATTTCTGGATCCATATTTGTGTCAACTACAAATTAGCAGTTGCCGTGGTTACTTGCCATCTATCACTGCAAGGATTAAATCATGTGCTGCTATAGCTGCTGATCTTCAACATCCCCTTAAAGAAGTTCAAGGTAGAAAACAGAAATGAGGCACTCTGTCCTTTAGGAAAAACTGACAGAACAGGTCTTCAGATAGATGTTTTGGGGAGCCAATTTTATAAGTTCAATTCTTGTATTTCCTTATATCTAGAAAAGCACTAAAATCACTAACATCTACTCCTTATGACTAGGTGTAACCTTCGTGACACTAGAAGAAACTTTTTACAAAAAATGTGTGCTTGATTGCATGTACTCCCCCTTCTCCAAAATTACATATATAATGATCCTCCCCTACCTCTTTGGAGCAGTTTCTCAATGCTATTTGAAATGTTATCTTCTGGGTTATAGTCTTCATTTTGCCCCCAAATAACACTTAACTCAAACTCTCATCGTATGTTTTTTTTTAAGTCAACAATTGTTATTTATCAATAATCTGATTATACTTTGGGGCACCTAGCAATCATCCTCCAAGTTTATCTTGCTGTCCATTCATCCTCAAACTTCATCTTTTTAATGAGGCCCTTCATTATATTCTTTTCCATTATATTCACTCTAGTATTTCAATCTTCTTTAATTCCTTTCTTTGTAATCATTCTCTATTCATTGTCCAAAGATTGATCTTTGTTACAAAGCTTAGTTCTAGCCTTATCTCTGCTAGAATGGGTCTCATGTTTCTCTTTTATTCCACTACTCTGTTATGGTTTTCAATCTACAAGGAAATGCTATGAAATAGTATTTTCATTATATAGAGAAGAAAATGAGAATTTACTGAGGTAATTCAATTTTTAAGATCACACTTTAGTTTACAGGAGAACAAAGGCTTTAATGTTTATTTCTGTCATTTTTAACTTAGTATCCACATTCTAAGTTCTATAAAAACAGTGGATATGTCTGCTTTTGTCTTCACTGATATCCTAGCACAGAAAAGCATGCCTGCATAATGCATGGAAGAATGATGGAGCTGGGAACATAAAACATTTCTGTAGGCTGGTTACGGTGACTAAAGCATAGATATACATTTGGCACTTGCAAAGAACTGGGGAAAAAAAAACACATGTATGTCATATAATAAGGTATTTTTTTTAAGTCAATGAAGATTTTGATAGATTTTTAGAAATGTAAATGAGAAGAATAATGCTTGGATTTTTTTGTCTAAGACTATCCAAGCTATGCTATAAGATAAAGACTTTATGCAGGTGCTTGAGGTAGGTAGGCCAACTAGGAAATTGTTACTACTCTGCAAACACTTGATGAGATTGTAAATTAAGGCAGAAATTATAAGTTTGAAAGTGAGATTTGAGGGATCTTATGAGACAAAATAATAGAACTTAGTGACTTGACTGCCTGTGGCTGTTAAGTCAGAGGAATGGTTAAGGGCAGAATAAGGAATAGTGATTATTTGATTCATCAGTATGTGAAATACAGGACAAAGTTTAGGTTGGGGACAAAACAAAAAGAGTAGTCATTTGAGACATTCAAATTTGTGTTGTTTGGAGAACAACCAAGTGGAGATATCTATTGAACAGGTAAACATATGGGTCTGGAAATCAGGAGGGGTAACTCAAGTGAGAGCTGTTAATTTGATGTATTTAATTCCTGTTCTCTTTTTCCCAGATATACAGTATATAAAGACCAACTGTATAATTAACCAAGGTCTTAGTTTGAAGAATTCACACAAAATGCATAACTGTTCCCCAACTAAGGAACACTTAGATAAATTCTATCAATCCATCCTTCTATCATCTACATTTCTATCTAAAGCAAGCTTGTGTGGGAAATATCACATAATTATATATTTCATTGGTCTACCCGCTTTTTAGCCTAAGAAGTATATTAAAAAGATAAGAAAAGAAAGAAAGAAAGTGAAGTCGCTCAGTCGTGTCCGACTCTTTGCGACCCCATGGACTGTGGCCTACCAGTTTCCTCCGTCCATGGGATTTTCCAGGCAAGAATACTGGAGTGGGTGCCATTTCCTTCTCCAGGAGATCTTCCCTACTCAGGGATTGAACCCTGGTTTCCCACATTGTAGGCAGATGCTTTACTGTCTGAGCCACCAGAAGGACACCATCAGAGCCACCAAAAGGATTTTGAAGTTAAAATACTTCAAAATCCTAGAAGGCATATATATATATATATATATATATATATATATATAATGTTTTAAATATTATCAACTATTTTAAAATAAGTATAAAACTGGAAGTATTTAAATAAATTTTCATTAGGAAGGAAAGAGTACATAGCCACAACATTCTCACAAATGAAATATGCTTGTTTGGCTGATGACTTTTTACAGTTTCAGAATGCTCATCATTACTACATCATAGAAATAGGTACTTGATGTTACACTAGTAATTGAAATATATCTGACACCATATGACTACTAATGTGATTCACTACAAAAAGCCCCACAAAATTACTTATATTTATGCTAAGATATTTACACCACACTGGATCTAATCACCACACAAATACAGAATATTGGACATTGTATAATAAACTGTCCTAGACTTTGGAAAAATGCCAGTTATGAAAACATAATAACAACAGCAGTATAACATGGGAAACAGTCTAAATTAAGAGTTTAAATAGCATAACATACAAAGGAAATGTGTAAGACTTGATTGGATCCTGGGTCCAAGAAATAGAAAAGGTCTGAAAAACAATTTGGAACAATCAAATAAATATGAATATGGAGTATATTTTATATAACATTTTGAATTTGTATAGATATTCTTAAGCATGAAAATAGTGTTATGATTTTCTGGAACAATGACCTATTCTTAGAATGCACCTTAGAAGATGCATTCTGAATTATATACGGGTGAAGTGTGTGATTGCTTTCAAGAGGTTCAGCAAAACAAAGCATAAATATAAAGACAGATATACATGTATATATGTATGTATACACATGTATATATATGTGTGTATATGAATTTATATATATGAAAAAATGCAAAGGACAAAGTGCTAATAATTGGTAAGGTGAAGGAATAAAATATAGGTATCTAATGTACTATTTTCTCAAAATTCCATAGTTTATGAGATTATTAAAATTAAAAGTTTGAGGAAAATAAGTGTAAATTGGGATATTATTTTTCTGATAAAAGAAAATAGGCGAATGTATCTGCAAATTCATCCATATTATTTTGCAAATGGATTCTTTGAAATACTTCATGAGCAGATCACTTTAAAATCATAAAAACTTTTAAAGGAAATCCTTCTCAATAGATTATTTGATAAACTTAACAATAAAATTTGACAAAAACAGGCCAACTCCTTCATGAACGCAGATCCAAACACCAAACCAAAATATCACCAAACTGATTCCAACAACGTAAAAATGTATATTAAAAGAAAAAAGCCAGAGGTAAGAGAGAACTCAAGAATGACCTGTTGAAATACTATTGGAACATTAATATTATTCACATTATCAGAGGAGAAAGAACATCATGATTATGACAGGAGATGCACACACATGTGCATGAACACACACATACACACTAAACAAACTTTTACACATTCTTGATAAAAACTTTTATCACACTAGAAATAAAGAGTAGGTACAAAAACCTGTAGTAATGGTCATACTTAATGGGGAATATTTAGCATCATTAACTACAGGTTGTGAACAAGGACTTAGGATGATGAATGGACTGACAGTTTCCTGTCTTTGACCTTCTCCTTTTCAATGTTCTCATCAGGGATTTGAGTGAAAGTGGATAAGGCAAAATTTCCCACTTGAGTAAGATTCAGAATTTGGAGGGATACAGTTTAAGGTAAAGTCAGTATTCCAAGTGATCTGAACTAGCAGAAATGCTTGGCCCAAATGAACAGAATTTAGCAGATATCTTTAATTGAAGTTCAAAGTCAGCTATACACATGTAGTATACCCATACAGTATGTGGGAAAATCAGTTTGCTAAGTGATGATGTAAAAAAGTAGAAACAGATTAACTGCTAAAAGTTCAATATAGGTTAAAAAAAATACAGCTACCAAAAAAAAAAAAAAAATAGAAGAAGAGGTAAACTAATCATAATGTCTATTAAGAAAAGTGTTCTATTTAGAAATAAGTACTAGGATTGAGGCAGATCTATTTTGTACCCCTATCTTACTAAGTCAGAAAATCAGTACCCTTAATAAAACCACCTATATCTATGGCAAAATTTTAAGTCAGACAGTGTTTCAGAAGGACATTGGCTCTCGCATGGAGTGAGATTCAGCGGGTAAGGAATCTAAAAATCATGTTCCAGAAGAAAGGATGAAAGGAGTCAAACATATTATAGTTGAAATATCTCTTCGAAAAGAGGTGGAGAATGTTTCAAATAATACAGAATGTTGAGAACTCATTGTAAGTTAGACTTTGTACCAACTATTTCAATCTACCCAAACCCTAGGAGATAGATATCAGTAAGTCAATTTTATAAAGGAGGAAACTCTCAGAGATTAACTTCCATCAAGACACCCACATTCAGCAATGAGTACAACCTTACATTTATTCCAAAACATGAGTTTGCTTATTACATTTCACTACCCACTATCTAGGCTATATGATGGGTTGTAACATGGAAGAGACAGAGAAGTTTGTTGTTGCTCAATGAGAAAGAAGAATAGTGAATGAAATAGAATTGCTTCTAAACAAGAAACGAAGCTAAAAATCTTTTATGTCAATAGTCTACCAAAAGATTACAACCATAAACTCATAAACTGCACACCCATATGTCTATAAAAGTTCACATCTTCCATATTAATTTTAAAAAAGTGATTTTAAATTTGTCTTGACATCATATTGGTATTGACATTACCAGTTAATAATTTAAAATAAGGCATCATTATAAGATTAGTATTAGGCTGTATATTGTCACCCTGCTTATTTAACTTATATCTTGTGAAATGTTGGGCTGGATGAAGCATAAGCTGGAATCAAGAGTGCTGGGGAAAATATCAATAACCTCAGATATACAAATACCACTACCCTTATGGCAGAAAGTGAAGAAGAACTAAAGAGCCTCTTGATGAAAGTAAAAGAGGAGAATGAAAAGCTGGCTTAAAACTCAAGATTCAAAAAACTAAGATCATGGCACCCAGTCCCATCACTTCATGGCAAATAGATGGGGAAACAATGCAGTGACAGAGTTGATTTTTTGGGGCTCCAAAATCACTGCAGATGGTGACTGCAGCCATGAAATTAAAAGACACTGGCTCCTTGGAAGAAAAGCTATGATCAACCTAGACAACATATTAAAAAGTAGAGACATTATTTTGCCAAGCAAGGTCCATCTAGGCAAAGCTATGATTTTTCCAGTAGTCATGTATGGATATGAGAGTTGGACTATAAAGAAGGTTGAGTGCTGAGGAATTGATGCTTTTGAACTGTGGTGTTGGAGAAGACTCTTGAGAGTCCCTTGGACTGCAAGGAGATCCAACCAGTCCATTCTGAAGGAGATCAGCCCTGGATGTTCACTGGAAGGACTGATGCTGAAGCTGAAACTCCAATATTTTGGGCACCTGATGCAAAAAACTGATTTATTGGAAAAGACCCTTATGCTGAGAAAGATTGAAGGCAGGAGGAGAAGGGGGCAACAGAAGATGAGATGGTTTGATGGCATCGCCAACTCAATGGACATGAGTTTGAGCAAGCTCTGGGAGTTGTTGATGGACAGGGAGGCTTGGTGTGCTGCAGTCCACGGGGTCACAAACCGTTAGACACAACTGTGGGAGTGAAATGGCAACCCACTCCAGTGTTCTTGCCTGGAGAATCCCAGGGACGGGGGAGCCTGGAGGGCTGCTGTCTATGGGGTCGCACAGAGTCAGACATGACTGAAGAGACTTAGCAGCAGCAGTAGCAGCAGGAGCTTAATTTCATTGTTTTAAGTTAGGTCTAGGACTTTAGATGAGTATCATAATTTCTACTAGATTCAGTATTCTCATGTATAGAAAGAAGATGCATGCACAGCTGGTTGGCTTCTAAGGTTTCAGTCTTCTGCACAGTTCTGTGATTTTAAGAGTACCTACAAAAGAGCTTCTGCAGGATTATAAATCAGGGTTTATTTTCATTTTGCCTATTTTAACAAGTTATGAAATGAGTGAGCAGGATTTGAAAGTGTTTAGGTGAAATTTAGTTACTGGTATAGATCTATAATGGCTTCTCTGGTGGCTCAGACAGTAAAGAACTCACCTGCAAAGCAGGAGACCTGGGTTCGATCCCTGGGTGTGGAAGATCCCCTGGAGAAGGGAATGGCAACACACTCCAGTATTCTTGCCTGGAGAATTCCATGGACAGGAGCCTGGTGACTCATGGGGTCTCAAAGAGTAGGACACGCCTGTGTCACTAACACTTTTCACTTCACACTTCATAGACTTCATAGACATCGTGTAGCCTTAAAAATTTTTGAATATATTTGCAAAGAAAAATGTGGAATAAAACCTCTAATTTATACTTATTAAGAATAAAACAATTTATGAGCATTAAAGTATGAATTAAGTATAAACTTAAATATTTAATTATTTGAAACATTTTCTTCTTCGAAGAAATAAATAGCTTGTTAAAATTCCCTCATTACACTTTGACCCAGATAATAATATTAGTCACCATCACAATTAGGAAGGAACAGATTATTCCAGGATGCCCTTGGGTTGTGTAAACACACTATTTTGATGTCTATATTTGGCCGTGTAGCATGATCTAATCTTACAGGAATGGAATGATTATTGTGAACTAAGACCTAGAAACATTGTGAGCATGGGACTCAATAATTTATTCCTAAAAAAACTTTGCAGCAGGGCAAATAATAAATTAGATTTTAGATAGATGGGCTTTTCTTCAGGAATTTTCATCTTATTCCTATAGTTGCCTATACTGGGCCTTCATATAGAAGCCTGAAGTCACCACATAGAGTAGGAAATTATTCAGGTAGCTATTTTAAAATCTTTCAAAGGAAAATAGTTTTCATACAGAATTTCATTAAAGAGTAATGCTGTTTTTTCAAAAGTGATTATTCTGCCTATCTGACACACATCTGAATGATCGGTTATCAACAATCCTTGTATAATAACATACCCTTTGGCATCAGAAATAGTTCTGGAAACTTGCCAGATCTTAATGAAATATAGTTGTGATTATTTAAAAAATTTTTATGTGTTCAACAGTGGTTCAAATGTATATCTGTCCATGATACATATGCTGATACAATTCTGGAAAAGTCTTTACACAGATTATTATTCTCAAGATAGATAACTGAAATTAAATGAAAATTATCTAAATTATTTTCACTTCATTGTAGAAATTATAGATATTATACCATTATGTAACTGATAGTTAAAAATGAGACATTCTCAATCTCTCAAATTTTCTTGAAAATTTTTTCATTCAGTGCTTCCACTCTAGTTGAAGAAAATGCAACATAAACTATTTCTGAATGGATAAGTCCTGGGGTTTCTATGGGGCCAATTGGTTTTCCTCCCATATCCCCAGAACCCTGCAATTTTCCATCTAGCAAAACTGAAAACATATTTAGAGAAGTAAGATATACTACAAATCTTTTAGTTGTGTAGGATGCTGCTGCGATTTCTAATGTCTACGTGTACTGTTGGAGTTTTTTCAGAAACTACCAAGAACAGTTTTATAATCTTACTGAATAACTTTTCTTTCAAAGTGATGCAGTCTGGAGCAAAATAGCAAATTACATAAAGCCAGTAAACCAAGATACTGTGCAAAGCTCATTGATTTACCCTGGCCATCCTCACAAACATAACACTTAGCCATGGAAAATAATATAGCCAGTTGTCTTCTAAAAACAAGTGAGGTGATATTTTAATGTGATTTTCACTATCTCAAATTTCTCATTCTTAGACATGGAAGCCTCTATTAAATGATTGTGCCCCATCTGTGAATTTTGTTTGATTAGATTTAAAATCTATGAAAAAAGATTAGCAAATTTGCTGAGGCTGATTTTGTATTTATCAACTTCGTTGTATAATTTCACAATGAGTGGTGTGGAAAAGACTAGCATTAAACCATAAAGCAAAGTATGCTGGAGGTTTATCCAAGAGGAATAATCTATAAATCATCACCAGCAATAAAATTATTTACCATAGCTTTACTACTTTGATTCCTCAGTATCCTGTAAGGTGGGCAGTTCTTTCAGATGGCTACAGATACGTAATTTTCTTAGAAAAACATGAGAGAATTTCCTCTGAGTAAGAAAAAACCAATTTTCTGTGAAGTAGAATTAAACTGAGGTGTAGTTGTATTTGCTCATCAGAGTTTAAGAAAACATTGAGTCAGGGAAAAATTCAATGTGAAGAAACATATAAAACACAAGGACAAAATGTTACTTTTGAAGTACTGTCTGAGTTTAAATAATGCATTTGTTTCATTGAGATTCTACTATTAAGCACTCTTCTATGTGCTTTCAATATATAAGTCAACAAAACAGACTAATTCCCTTGCCCTTGTGGAATTTACTCTGTAGTGCTTGCAGACAGACAGGAAAATTTAAAAACTATATGTGAATAATGTGTTACTTTCTAGAATGAGGTAAGTGCTAGGGAAAAAAGTGAGGCAAGGAAAGGACAATAGTGGGCAACAGTGGGTTTAGAAATTTAGATAGTGTAGTCAAGATTTTCTGATTCAATATAGATTTTCATATAATTTGAATAAAATTCTTAGATTCAGGGTTGCCAGAAGTCATGACTTTTGTTCCATAAAATTATACTAGTTTTGGTAAAACAAGGCAGTTGATTACCATGCTGGTAAGGGATATGTTTACATCTGTTAATCAAGTTTCCTAACTTTGGGTTTTTCCTGGATATTTAAATTGTCTTAGTAGTGCTGCTTTGAAATTTGTCCAGAGTTAACAAGCACACAGACTTTAAAGATGTCCTATGACTCAATTTCATAATAACATATCAAAGCCTTTGCTTCTCTTAAGGATATAGAAATTAGTGTAAGGTTAAATATTCACTCATTGATCTTTTTTTATAGGCCCTTCATCAATATTATATTTCAATGTCACATTTTTATTGATAAATGTTAATTATAACCTGAGGAACATTGAGTTTTCCTCAATTTATTAAAGTTTAGTGATTCTATATAAAAACTTTATGAACAGATTTGTATTATTCAGGTTTTATCAACTCTTGATGACCCCCTGCTTTTCTCCCATGTATAAACCCAGAATTACCAAATTTCAAGAAATTGCCTGATATCACTAAAATGTCTGCAAGTTACAAATGCTGGAGAGGATACGTGGAGAAGAGGGAACCCTCCTGCAGTGTTGGTGGTGACATAAGTTGGTGCAAGCACTATGGAAAATAGTACAGAAGTTCCTCAGAAAGCTAAAAATGGAACTGCCATACGATCTAGCAATCCCACTCTTGGGCATATATCCAGACAAAACTATAATTTGAAAAGATACACCCACCCTAATGTCCATAGCAGCACTACTCACAATAACCAAGACATAGAAACAACCTAAGTGTCCACCAACAGATGAAAGGATAAAGAAGATGTGGTGCATATACACAATGGAATACTACTCAGCCATTAAAAATGAAATAATGGCATTTGCAGCAACAGAAAAGCAACCAGAGATTATCATAAGTGAAGTTAGTCAGAAAGAGAAGGACAAACACCATATGATATCACTTATATGTGGAATCTAAAATATGACACAAACGAACCTATCTATGAAACAGAAAGAGATCAGGGACATAGAAAATAGATTGGTGGTTGCCAGGGGAGGGAGGGGCAGGAGAAGGGTGAATTGGGAGTTTTGGATAAGCAGATATAAACTGGTATATATAGAAGGGTAAACAACAAAGTTCTTCTGTAGAGCACAGAAAATTATATTTTTTTCATTAAAAGTTTATGTTTTAAAATTTTTAAATCATGTGAATTTTGTAGCTTTTTACATGTTTGCCAACAATACCAAAATACAGTTGTATATTGTATATCATCAACTAAATAGATGCCCCCAGATAAATGCAATTGGTTCTCTATGGTATTACTGCCACTCCTTTCCCCTCTCTCCGGAATGTGTAATCCATTGTGAGACATTCATTCCTTTGTTATTGTTATCCCGACGGCTCTTTAGGTTTGTTTAGTATTATAGGCAGCTTTCTATTTTAAACATAAAATTTCTATGTAACAAGATAAACATGATGATGAAAACAAAAGCTCATCCTTCAATCAGAATAGGCTTTGAATAGTTCTGGAAATAAATTATTGTCTTTTTTTCCTTGCTATTTAATCACATAGGATATAGGAAGACACATTCTGGAGTGATCTAGAGACTAGTAGCTCAGACAGTAAAGCATCCTGCTGCAATGCCAGAGACCCGAGTTCGATCCCTGGGTTGGGAAGATCCCCTGGAGAAGGAAATGGCAACCCACTCCAGTGTCCTTGCCTGGAAAATCCCATGGACAGAAGAGCCTGGCGGGCTGTACAGTCCATGGGGTCACAAAGAGTTGGACATGACTGAACAACTAACACACACAGAGAAACTATAAAGTTGGAACCATTTGAGGGGAGAGTTGAAAACTTAGGAGAGAAAAGCTTTTGTAAAGTCATGTTTAAATGCAATAATATATAGATATGTCATCACCAACTCAATGGACATGAGTTTGCGTAAACTCTGGGAGCTGGCGATGGACAGGTAAGCCTAGTGTGCTGCAGTCCATGGGGTTGCAAAGAGCTGGACATGACTGAGTGACTGAACTGAACTGATGTTTTCCTGATGGTATACACTTCTTGGTTTACAAAACACATTCTACCTTGGAGCCAGAACTATATCTGACTCTAGTATCAAAATAGAGGGGTTGCTGCTATCTTAGAAAGTAGACAGCCAATAATACCTTTCAAGTCCTGATTGATTACTCTCCTTCTTTACATAAGAGGTGATCTGTAAAAGATTAACCCACAAGAGAGTCACAGGTTTTAATGTCTATGAGAACTTGGTATATCAGTTGATAACACTCCCATATTTCTATTGCAGGAGCAGGAGAATCTGGAAAAAGTACCATTGTGAAACAAATGAAGTAGGTGCCCACTATTTTAAACATTTATTGTTTAATGTCTCCATGTGGGCTTCCCCTGTGGCTCAGCTGGTAAAGAATTCACCTGCAACACGAGAGACCATGTATTTGACTATGACTTAAATAATACTTTCGGAAAAACTAATTGATAGTCTCTAAACCACAGATAGTGGCAGAGCTGTCATATTTCCTGTGCAAATATTCCTCCAATCCTTTATCTGTAAGCATAACAGATGAGTAATATTATAATTTCCATTTTTCTTTCAAATTTTGCCTGTCAACAAGATGACTACTAAAAGCAATTATGTTTTAAATATATTAATATAGGTATGATTCAGGGTCTTAATATCATGAACATAAGCCATAAACATTTCAAAATATGTCAGTGATCCATTTGAAATTAGGAGGGAACAATATTTTTAACTTAATTGGCATTCCTCATGCATGGGAATGAAATGAATATTTAAAGTTTTTATCATCACGGATTTCAATTTATTTTTGTATTTTTTCTCTATGTTTTTTTCTCTTTACAATAAAATAAATAGACCTGAATTCTGAATAAGGATATTATGAGCACAAAAATGCTATAATTTAAGAATGCAATATCTAAATGAGTAAATGAAATACTAAGGGGAGATGAAAACATGAAATCTCATGACTATGTCACTGCTGGAGAATTTTAAAGGACCATCATTGCTATAGGAGAAGAAGATAATCATTTTTTTGAACTTATTTTTTACTATGCTTGAGGATCTTTTTCTTTGGAATGCATCCTGGTGATGGAATGATCCCAACTAATGATGAAATTATCTATTTGTAGTCTGATGTTGTTTGGTCACTATATCCAACTCTCATGACCCCATGGACTGTAGCCCACCAGGCTCCTCTGTCCATGGGATTTTCCAGGCAAGAATACTGGAGTGGGTTGCCATGCCCTTCTCCAGGGGATCCCAACCCAGAGATCAAACCTGGGTTCCCCTCATTGGCAGGTGGATTCTTTACCTCTGAGCCACCAGGGAAGCCCACACTTCGAGCTAGGGAAGCATATAATATCTGCCTCTATATTCTACGGATAGGTCTAAATCAGAATAAACAACACTAAACTTATCTTCCCATGTGCCCTTTTGTCCCCTGCAATGAGTTATAGCAACAGCAGCCTCTACAGAAATAAATCTATGTGTAGTTACAGTGACCCCTCACTCTCTCAACCATGTTACACAACATCTACACAAGTTATGTCTCCAAACACGTCACTTAACTCTACTGTCACTGCCTCAGTTCAGAACCTTGGCATTGCTAACCTGGATTACAGTGGTATCATACTATGTCATTTCTCCTCCTCCTCTTCTTTCCACTGTTAGCCACACTGCCACCAGCTATCTCTGCAGAAACTATTTTATCTCTTTCATGAATTGAACTCTTCACCTGTATTAACAAGATCAAACTCCTAGAACTCTTAAACACTTCAGAATTCAACTCTTGCCTATCTCTTTATCCTAATACCCCGTAGTCCCTCCCCCTCCTCCTTTCTCCTCAGAAATGCTGAACTTACACAGTGCTATGGACTAGCATACCATGGGTGGCAATATAGCCTAGTGGCTAAGATCACAGGCTCTGAAATCAGGCTGTGTGTGTTGACCAGCTGTACCATCCATTAATGGAATAAGTCAGGGACAGCGTCTTTATGTATTAATGCCTTTGTTTCTACCTTTAAATGTAGGTGATAACTTTTATAGATACCTACTTTTAAGTCAGGACTTATTGCAAGAAACAAGATGACACATAAGCACTTAAAACGTTTGGCACATACTGAAAGCTTGATAATTGTAAGCATCTGTTTGGTCACACTGATTCTCCTGCTCAAAGTGTTCTTTTTCCTTTTGACTCTCTGGAAATAACCATTTATCCCTGAAAAATTAACTGATCATCACTGCTGATGATCCTCCCTGATCCCTTACCACCTCTCCCGGTTGGGTTGATCACTTTTTCTAGTTCATTCCACCTGCCAGTATTTTTGCTATACATTATCATACTGTACAAAAATAGGATTTCATGCCCTACCTTCCTGTAATCTAGTACTCTCCAATAGCACATTCTGTGATGACAGGAATATTATTACATCTCTACTCTCCATATGTGGCTACTGTGATTGAGGAGCTAACTTTTAAATTCTATTTAATTTTAATTAACATGTCGTGTGGCTACTGTATGGGACGATAGAGCACTGGTCTATGTTTTTAGGGAAGAAGGACATTTATACTTTATTCATTCTCTTCAGTGTTTGAAATACGTTGCCGAAAATGCCTAGTAAACGCTTATTAATTTGAGCAGATCTAGGAATGAACTTGCAGACGGAGAGTTCTCTCTCACAGTAATTGCAGTAATCGCAGCCCCTAGAAAAGCAGTGTTGCTCACATCCCACTACAGCCGATTTTGTTAACTTTGCTGTTAATTTGCTTGGTGACAGGTAGTTCTCATTCCATGGAAAAAGGACAGAGATAAGAACTTGTTCCAGGAAGAAAACCTAAATGCCCCCAGGTTTATTTATAATTGCTATTTAAATTTAATAATTAAAGTAATATTCTAATTTTAATTTTTGACAGAGAACTGGGATTTCTTTCCTGAACTTATTCTTAATGTATCCATAAAAACATTTTACTGTTTTTTCACTATATAGTCTTTAATTGACTATCTTATTCACCTAGTCAGTTGTTTAATACAGTAGGACAAATATGGCCATTTGAAGTACTGAATATAAATACAGCCAGTATTGGCAATCCAATATTAAAAACAATAAATAATAGATATAGGTACTGCCTTTACTCTTTTCACTAAGAGTATTTGCATTTGGAGGTTTTAATGTCTTTGGAGGCATTTGTGTTCTTTTTACTCCCTATACTAAAGCCTCTGTGTGTATGGATGCAACACAAATCCCTAGTAATCTCTCATCTAAATGATGCCTAATGAACACGCAGTTCATTTTAAAAGCAATTAAAAAAAAAAACAAGAATATATTATGCAATAGAAATGTAATAAAGTGATTAGCATACACAAAGAACCTTTTAATAGGTGTGTATTTCAAAACTAGTAATAAAATTGAGTTCTGATTGAATGAGTGGAAGGGAAAGAAGAGTTCAGCCAAGTTAAATGTCTAGGCATTTCAGCTTTGAGAACTCAGTGGCACGTACACACACGGAACAGTGACAAGGGATTTAACAGAAGGTGGTTACCACCATTTAAAAGGATGCCTTTGTTACTGTTATAAATAGAAAGCAGGCACTCCTATTTTTCCTGTGTGTCTTAAGTGATAGGAAAAGATGTGGATGCTATAGTAAATTACTTCATTTCCTCTAGACATCATGTTACAAACACTAAAAAACATTTCAGAACTCTGTGTATATCTTTGTCCTGGGAATCTGGACAGTCTTTCTCTCAGAAAGAAATAATCTTGCTCAGTAAAAAGCTCATGATTTACCCATTTTAAATTGTAGTTTATCTAGAGCAAATCATTAAGTCCTCTTTGTATTTAGCTTAGGAGCTCAGAAAGAAAATACTACATTAAATCCCAATGAAAATAAAAATTCAAACCCATAAAATGGTCTTCTGTTTTTAACAAAAATGTATTCTATAATTTTATGCAAATTATTATTGATGTGTTTAATAGTAGAAAAAATCAACTATTCAACTGACAAAAGCTTTTCATGTTTAAATTATAGGATCATCCATAAGAACGGTTACAGTGAGCAAGAATGCATGGAGTTCAAAGCAGTAATTTACAGTAATACATTGCAATCCATCCTAGCTATTGTGAAAGCCATGGCAACCCTGGAGATTGATTATGTAAATCCTAGAAGTGCAGTAAGTATGCAAATAATGACAGCTGTATTGGAGTCTGAACCATAAACAGTGGGACCTAATAGATCTGTAGTATTAATCTACACCAAAATATAAGAATATAAAACATGAATTTGAAAGTATGAATTCTGTTTAGTGTAAGATTTCCTATTTTCCTTTAAATGGAACTTTCCTTTTGACTGTGCGCTCTCATCTTACTCAACAATAACTGTTTTCCTAGGACTCAATCGGCCACCAGGGAAGCCCAGTATCAAATAATACACTATATCAAATATAAATACTTATATTTGCTAAATACAAGAGTCTAGTCCATAAAATCAAACTGTAATATCTCTATATTAAGTTTAATTATGAGGCATTTCATGGAGAGTTTATTTTTAAGAACAATACTACAACTATCAATAATGTTCAATGATAATTACAAAAAATATGTGGCACAAGGAAGTGATTATTTTATAATGTTAATTTTTTTTTAAAAATTCAAAATTGTATGAGAAAATGTTTGCATAATAAATATACTCAGTCATTATTTGTTTACAAGGTAGCAGATAGTTTTGTCTTTTTTTTTATAATATATAAGATTTTATGTTAAAATGTATAAAAATTTTACCTACTTGAAAACAATTTATGTGCCAACATATAAAACTATTTTAGTTAGCAAATGAAATCTATAGTATTATACAAAGAGCGGTATAGTTAATCATAGCTTGAAACAGATTGTGTACAATCTATAGGAAGAACTTACCCATTTCCCTTTATTCTCTCTGGGAGCAGCTGATTGCCTCTGGATAATGTCAACTAAACTGTTCCCAGTGTAATTTTTAGGTACCTTGTTATACTAAAAAGTGGATCAGCTAGTAAAGAATCCGCCTGTAATGTGGGAGACCCGGGTTCGATCCCTGGGTTGGGAAAATCCCCTGGAGAAGGGAAAGGCTACTCAGCCCAGTATTCTGGCCTGGAAAATTCCATATACTGTATAGTCCATGGGGTTGCAAAGAGTCAGATACAACTGAATGAATTTCACTTTCACATACTAACAATGAATACAGAGAGGAATGATATAGTAGGTATAGAGAAGACAATGATACTTGTGCTCTCCCCTCCTCTTGAGAAGTTAAAGGTTAAACCATGTAAATGACTCTTGGCACTCATTAGGATGAAGAGAAAAATACCTTTCATGTCCCTAAATTCCCTTTGGTTCTGCCACTTTCCAGCAGAGAGCACAGAAATGCTCCGCGTGTCCTTGGGGCAGACTGTAAAGCAGAGTCAGGATTTCTGCTGGGTGTGCCTTCCATTTTTAGCTTCCCCACAACTTGGCTCCACTAAGTTAAAGATAATATTTCTCTAGGTTACCGTTTCCCTCACATGTGAAGGGCGAACTTGAAGGAGCTGAATGCTAATATCCTTTTGGTCTTTATTATTCTATGATTTAGTGTTCATTTATAGTTCAGACCCTGGCTTTTCTAAGAACCTAGGATTTTAAACTGACCATTAAGAGACAACTTGAAATAATCCCTTATTTAAAAAAATAGTAATAACAAGGGGCAAAGAGGATTAGCAATTTGGCCTGAATTAAATAACTAGAGTTTAGGGCAAAACTCAATTCTCCTGGCTTCTGTTATAGAGCTTTTCCCTATGCAAGGAGTTTTGTAAAAATATTTTTAAGAATTAGGACTATTTCTTTTCTTTTATTTCTTTTAAACAATAACAGTTCTTAGAACAGGTGTTCCTTCAACATTCCTCTGAGAATGATTTAGCAAGTTTGCATGTGTAATATTCCATATATTTGTGTCACAACCTTGCCTACTGATACTTAGTTAAATATATTTTTTGCTTCATGAAGCCCAATGTTTGCAAATCAGATAGCAGTCATCACTAAAGACCTGGAATGTGTTGGTTAAAACTCGTAAAGATCTAGCATGAAGGTGGAGTGAAAACAGACTCTGTATATTGCTGCCATTATGCTAACTACAAAATAAAAAGAAAGGTCATTTATTCAAACCATACATTAAATGGGGTAAATAGACTAACTTAAGCACCACTAAACAACTGACATAACTTCTTAGGAGGACCTATGTCCTCAAGTATCAAGCATCACAGTTGTCAGGTACTACATGGCTCATACTTTTATTTCAATTAATGTAGATTATAGCAATTTCAATCACATTCTTCTTTAGTATTTGATTTTGAGATTAATATACTCCCTACCTGACTCAGGCTATTTGTTTGACAGATTAATTGTTAAGCACTTAAGTGTGGCTTTCACAGTTCTGGTGTCCTGTGACTCTCAATAACTTAGATACACAGTATATATATTTTTACATAACCATTTATACCTCACCACACAGATTGCCATTCAAAAAGAAAAAGATTTCTAACAGAAAATATACATGAGCTTTACTGGTCACTGGTTCTGCAAGTTTGGACAAGATACTTAAGTTTCAGGTTTTTCATCCACAAAGTGTTAGCTTTCATCATTAAATTACAATGATTATTACAAAAGGAAGCAAGAATAATAAATCCATACAAACACTAATTATGAAAAAATATAAGCTCCCAGTATTAGATATTATTACTTTCTAATAATCTCAGTGAATATAGGCTCGTTAACCTTTATGTATTGAAGTATACATCCAATATCATTTGAAAAGTTGTTATTCTAAACTAAACTATTATTTATTTGTGCTTCCCTTGTGGCTCAGCTGGTAAAGAATCCACCTGCAACATGGGAGACCTGGGTTCGATCCCTGGGTTGGGAAGATCCCCTGGAGGAGGGAAAGGCTACCCACTCCAGTATTCTGGCTTGGAGAATTCCAGGGACTGTATAGTCCATGGGGTCGCAAAGAGTCGGACATGACTGAGTGACTTTAGGGGCTTCCCTAGACAACTAACTGGATACCAGGAATACACTGAAGAATCAGCCATAAATGAGATGGAAATAGTATTTGCCCTCTAGAGAAGAAAAATGGTGTTGACCAAGTAGTTATAAAGCATCAGCTATTTCAAAAGCTTTTAAAGACGGTAAAGTTGAAGAAACAAAACAGGGAAATAATAAAGGCATTTACTAATTCTCTTTCAATATTACTATATTCTATTTTAGAAATCTAAAACAGTCATTAGACTGACTAAAAGAATGCTGAAAAGTGCAACACACATTGTAGGTGTTGCGACCATCTTTGACAAAGCACCCTATGAAGTGAATCCTATAGTTTGAAGTAAAGAACACTGATTACTCAAGATGTTCTATGACAAAAGTTCTATAATCAAATAAGTTTGGGATACATATGCACTGTAACAATTTTTAGGAAATTCACAAACAATATTTATAAGCAAAGCTTCTGAAAATCCTGTAATTAAAACTTGGCATTTCAAACCTGACATTTCTGCAAATTATTAGGCTATGATATCTTTTCCTTCCTTGATGTATTTTTTTCCATAATCTTTCAAAATATGATTCTAGGGTTCAGAATGAGTTACACAAGGTTCTAGGTTCATCTGAGGTTCCTAATATTGATGAAGAAAGTCTGGAAAACTTATTGAGGAAACATATGCCACATAGTTCTAGAGCTAACCAACGTAAAGAAAATGAGTTATTCTAGAACCACCATAATTCCCAAACTTTTCCAAATATATGATAGGGAAATAAAATTTATTTAGGATGCCACTCAAACCTGCAGTGAATTAATATTTGGAAAATGATTAAACATCCCTTAAATTTATCTAGGATATGACAGTTTCCTGTCATATCCAACTATTCTGGAGGAAGGATTTTAAAGTTCATCTTGTGTTGACACAATAAAATGACAGGTCAAAGCCTTTGATTTGGGCCAGTTAAAATTTGTGGCCTAACAGTCATCTAATCAGTTTGGCTTAGCAGTAAAATTGGATTGTGAAGAAAGATAAAATGGACTTTTTAGTCTTAACAGAGCCTTTCTTTAACAGTGTCACAGACACCCTTCATTTTTTATACAAAGAGCAGATTTTTAGAAAAATGGTGGCACAAGCCTATCATCAATTTCAAGTAATAAATTGAGTTGTATCAGAAAGGCATCAGGATCTTGTTGGACATACTTCACTGGTAGCCACCTAATTTTGCAGAAAATGTGTTTAGGCTTGATTCTTTTTCTGATACTTACATCTTTATTGATTTGGCAAATTTACCTCCAAGTTTTAGTTTCCTCATTTGTAAGATAGAGAAAATATAGTGTCTTGTAAGGACTGTGTGAGATATCACATGTGCTAAATGTCATGTGAGTTGTTATGAAAAATAGTCAGCAAAAAGAATATGGGCTTTGGAATCTGACAACTAAGATTTGAGCCTAGATTTCTCCATTTGCCTGCTCTAGCATCATGGCCAATAATTGAATTATTCTGAAACCCACATTCTTAATGAAATTTTTTTAGTCATAAACCAGTTTGGATCATTAGTTTAAGTAAACTGTGGACTATGTTATTTATTCAAACTTCCTTTTGCCCTTGTCACCTCCAAATATTCCATCAGGAATAACACAATACTTGGTTTTCTTTTCTCCTTTTCCTCTTTTTTTTTCTTTCCTTTACTTTCTTCCCTTCTTTTCCTAATGAAATCTCACCTCTGCCCTATTAATTTGCCCTAAAATAATGCTCATGACAACACCTACAGTGATGTTCAAAAACTTTATGTGGATCAAAATGTTTACCATTGGTAATTTTTATGATTACAAAGAGGTATGTGATGGTAAATAATGACAATATATTTTTAAACTATAATTTTAGAGTATTGAATTTTAATTTCCATTTGTACTCTAATTCTTACTTGGTATTTTTATTTCCTGGAAAATATATGGCCATGATCAAAGGAATACAATGTGCTCGATTAGATTAGATTTGTTGCTCTTTGATACTAGCATTCTGGTCCTCTAGAAGCTCAGTGGACTTACACCAAAATACTGTTATCCCTTTTTCCATCATTTAGAAGTCAGTGATAAATACCAAATACCTTAATTTCTTCATATAATATTTCACAGTTTTTGCAATGAAGGACTTTTGTGGACATAAGCCAGAAGTTGCATTATAAGATACTTGTGTTCTATTAACCTAAAGATACAGTGGGCTTCCCTTGTGGCTCAGCTGGTAAAGAATCTGCCTGCAATGCTGGAGACCTGGGTTTGATCCCTGGGTTGGGAGAATCCCCTGGAGAAGGAAAGGGCTATCCACTACAGTATTCCGTCCTGGAGAATTCCATGGACTGTACTAGTCCATGGGTCGCAAAGAATCCAACATGACTGAGCTACTTTCACTTCACTTCATAGTGAATAGATTTTCAATGAAATTGTTACTAAAGTAAAAATCATCAAATCGAAGTGATCTTTTGGAAAACAGAAGAATATGTGAGTTTAAGTAACAATACATTTTTATCCTGACAAAAACAATGCCACAGGAAGACCAACAACAGCTTTGTGCGATGGCAAATACCCTGGAAGATGGCAGCATGACACCGGAATTGGCTGAGATAATAAAACGACTGTGGAGAGATCCAGGAGTTCAGGCCTGCTTTGAAAGGGCATCTGAATATCAGCTCAACGACTCAGCAGCATAGTAAGTAAATGCATTTTAAAAGGAACTGTAGTTGAAACATTTACATTTAAAAACTGCAACTCTGTATACTCTGCATTTGTAATCACAAATGAAAAGTAAATAGGTTTACATTTTTATCATGCTAAATAACAAGTAAATGAAAGGAAAGAAAAAAGAGCAAGATTATATAAATAAGATGTAAAAGACATAACCATGGAAGCATTATAAATAACTAATTTTGAAACTATTAATATATGTCTGAAAAGATATATATGTTGTAAATATTTTCTCCCAATTAAAAAGATTTAATCATTATATGGGCTTCTCAGGTGGCTCAGTGATAAAGAATCTGCCTGCTAAGCAGGAAATGCGGGTTTGATATCTGGGTCAGGAATGTCCCCTGGAGGAGGAAATGGCAACCCCCTCCAGGATTCTTGCCTGGAAAATCCTATGGAGAGGAGCCTGGCTAAAGTCCATGAGGTTGCAAAGGGTCAGACATGACTTAGTAACTGAGCATACATGTGCACCCATGCACAAACACACACATAATCATTATGCACCAAGCTCAGTTCAGTTCAGTTCAGTCCAGTCACTCAGTTGTGTCTGGCTCTTTGCAACCCCATGAACTGCAAGCACGCCAGGCCTCCCTGTCCATCAACAACTCCTAGAGTTTACTCAAACTCATGTCCATTGAGTCGGTGATGCCATCATACTACCTCATGCTCTGTCGTTCCCTTCTCTCACCTTCAATCTTTCCCAGCATCAGGGTTTTTCAAATAAGTCAGCTCTTTGCATCAGGTAGCCAAAGTATTGGAGTTTCAGTTTCAGCATCAGTCCTTCCGATGAATATTCAGGACTGATTTACTTTAGGATGGACTGGTTGGATCTCCTTGCAGTCCAAGGGACTCTCAAGAGTCTTCTCCAACACCACAGCTCAAAAGCATCAATTCTTCA
>NW_011494832.1:4116869-4117248 GCF_000754665.1 Bison bison bison | reverse complement strand
CTGGAAAAACCATAGCCTTGACTAGACAGACCTTTGTTGACAAAGTAATGTCTCTGCTTTTTAATATGCTATCTAGGTTGGTCATAATTTTTCTTCCAAGGAGCAAGCGTGTTTTAATTTCATGGCTGCAGTGATTTTGGAGCCCAAAAAAATAAAGTCTACCACTGTTTCCCCATCTATTTGCCATGAAGTGATGGGACCAGATGCCATGATCTTAGTTTTTTGAATATTGAGTTTTAAGCCAACTTCTTCACTCTCCTCTTTCATTAAGAGGCTCTTTAGTTCTTCTTCACTTTCTGCCATAAGGGTGGTGTCATCTGCATATCTGAGGTTATTGATATTTCTCCCGGCAATCTTGATTCCAGCTTGTGTTTTATCC
>NW_011494832.1:4113617-4116769 GCF_000754665.1 Bison bison bison | reverse complement strand
TCTCCAACACCACAGTTCAAAAGCATCAATTCTTTGGCACTCAGCTTTCTTTATAGTCCAACTCTCACATCCATACATGACCACTGGAAAAACCATAGCTTTGACTCTACAGACCTTTGTTGACAAAGTAATGTCTCTGCTTTTTAATATGCTATCTAGGTTGGTCATAATTTTTCTTCCAAGGAGCAAGCGTGTTTTAATTTCATGGCTGCAGTTATCGTCTGCAGTGATTTTGGAGCCCCAAAAATAAACTCAGCCACTGTTTCCACTGTTTCCCCATCAGTTTGCCATGAAGTGATGGGACCAGATGCCATGATCTTTGTTTTCTTAATGTTGAGCTTTAAGGCAACTTTTTCACTCTCCTCTTTCAGTTTCATTAAGAGGCTCTATAGCTCTTTTTTGCTTTCTGCCTCGTATCTGCATATCTGAGGTTGTTGATACTTCTCCTGGCAATATTGATTCCAGCTTGTGCTTCATCCAGTCCAGCGTTTCTCATGATGTACTCTGGATACAAGTTAAATAAGCATGGTGACAATATACAGCCTTGACGTACTCCTTTTCCTATTTGGAACCAGTCTGTTGTTCCATGTCCAGTTCTAACTGTTGCTTCCTGACCTGCATACAGATTTCTCAAGAGGCAGGTCAGGTGGTCTGGTATTCCCAAAAGGCTTTGGCATAGTCAATAAAGCAGAAATATATGTTTTTCTGGAACTCTCTTACTTTTTTGATTATCCAATAAATGTTGGCAATTTGATCTCTGGTTCCTCTGCCTTTTCTAAAACCAGCTTGAACATCTGGAAGTTCATGGTTCACATATTGTTGAAGTCTGGCTTGGAGAATTTGGAGCATTACTTTACTAGCATGTGAGATGAGTGCAATTGTGCGGTAGTTTGAGCATTCTTTGGCATTGCCTTTCTTTGGGATTGGAATGAAAACTGACCTTTTCCAGTCCTGTGGCCACTGCTGAGTTTTCCAAATTTGCTGGCATACTGAGTGCAGCACTTTCACAGCGTCATCTTTTAGGATTTGAAATAGCTCAACTGGAATTCCATCACCTCCACTAGCTTTGTTCGTAGTGATGCTTTCTAAGGCCCACTTGACTTCACATTCCAGGATGTCTGGCTCTAGGTGAGTGATCACACCATTGTGATTATCTGGGTCATGAAGATCTTTTTTGTATAGTTCTTTTGAGTATTCTTGCCACCAGGCTCTAGATGAACACAAACTGGTGACATGCATGTTGAAGTGTGGACTATTCACTTCATTTCTAATCAAGTTACCAAAATCATCTTCTAAAATAATCTTATTAATGACATGTGCTTTGGCTCCCCTGGTTTGATAGGCATGATATAGAATTTCAGAAGAAAGTAATGTATTGATTTGAGGAATGTTTATATATAGTGGGATTCTTTTGGAATCTCAAGCAAGATTATCTAATTTTCACAATAATATCAACCAGTTAGAAATTTTTAGCCATAAGCAATAGGAGGTTGTAACAGTATTTATGACTTCATTATTAAAATGATTTGAAATATCCATTTAAGTAAATGGTTCCTGACCTGTCCCACAGTCACATGTCCGTAAGCATGTGTGCACACGCATACAAATATAATGTAAGTACTTATTCTATATTTCTGTCCCTGCAAATGACTGTGTGAATGGGTATATATGCAGTTCTTCTGATGGACTCCCAACAGAACATACTAGATGTACTTAAAAAATAAAACAGTAAAGATTAAACAAATGAAAAATTATTTCAGGACAGAATTAAAAAAAAACTTGCATGATACTTCAGATTTTAAGCATAATAAGAAGAAGGATTATGGAGAGAAAACAAACCATATAAATTCTAGGAAAACATAACAGAAACAAAAGTCCTCTGTGATTGCTCATTCATGTCAATTTAAAATTCCAAAATCCAATGGACATATTGCCCTTGGAGGAAAGTCCTGTTCTTATCTCTCTGATGATGTAGAGAATGGGTATCACCCTTTGATTACATAAACAATGGTTTAATATTACTTTATGGTATAGAAAACATTGCTTTTGATATGAATCATTGAAAAAGGCAGTCACAATTAATCAGAAACTGAATTGTGGGATATTCCTATAAAATGTTGCTTAGCAAAGTTGTGGAGAAGGAGGAAGAGAAAGATATGTCGATACTTGTAATTTCAATATATTTCATTTTAGATACACATTATTGGTTAGACATTTCCCTTAAAATAATGTAAGAAATATGTTTGCAATTATATTATATTATGTTTACCAAATTCTTTGCTCTTTGATATCAAAAATAATTATGTACTGCATACCACAAATGGGCAAAAAAATGACATTTTACTGTTTTTCTTAGACTTCCCTTCTAGTTTTTTTCTTTGTTTTGACAAAATATATTTTATAGTGAGACTATCACATTTCAGATTCATATTAAAAATATTTGTCCGTTCTTCAAGTTAAACAAATCTATAAATCTCTGCACCAATTTTGTGAATGTTGCCAGTAATGCAGTGATTTTTAACTACCCAGATCAATTTGCAAAGAGCAGTAGAAAATAAGAAGAAAGTTGACTTCCTCCCTTTGTGTCTAAGAAAGTTTTCTTACAACATTTTTTAAAAAAAATCAATTTGCAAAGAGCAGTAGAAAATAAGAAGAAAGTTGACTTCCTCCCTTTGTGTCTAAGAAAGTTTTCTTACAACATTTTTTAAAAACAATGTAAATGTTAACTTTTTTGCCATTATGGATTCTTAAAGTGAAAATTAAGTGACACCTTACTAAATTAGCTGAACCTCCATTGCTTTCTTCCAAAATTTAACAGGTTTTTTTTTAAAAAAATACTTAATTACATTAACATTTTAAACTAAAATTAATGTCAGATTGATACCACATCCAGTTTACTTCATATACATTCTGTAATGCAATGGTGGAGAAGGCAATGGCACCCCACTCCAGTACTCTTGCCTGGAAAATCCCATGGACAGAGGAGCCTGGTAGGCTGCAGTCCATGGGGTCGCTAAGAGTCAGGCACAACTGAGCGACTTCATTTTCACTTTTCACTTTCATGCATTGGAGAAGGAAATGGCAACCCACTCCAGTGTTCTTGCCTGGAGAATCCCAGGGACGGCAGAGCCTGGTGGGCTGCCGTCTATGGG
>NW_011494832.1:4055707-4113517 GCF_000754665.1 Bison bison bison | reverse complement strand
TCATGCATTGGAGAAGGAAATGGCAACCCACTCCAGTGTTCTTGCCTGGAGAATCCCAGGGACGGCAGAGCCTGGTGGGCTGCCGTCTATGGGGTCGCACAGAGTCGGACACGACTGAAGCGACTTAGCAGCAGCAGCAGCAGCAGCAGTGCAATGGTATTTCTTTTCATTCTTCTCTCTTTCTCTTTCTTCCCCCTCTCTTCCTTTCCTTCCTTCATTCCATCTATCCATTCATGTACCTGTCTATTAATCTATTCATCCAATTTTTCTGGAAATGAGATATTTGATTTTCTCTCAAACCTAAAGACTCTTTAATTTGAGGTCAATAAAGAGATGAGTCCTAATCAGGGAATGTTGGGACCTCACCCTCCACAATCAGTACTAGCAAACTTACAGAAAAGCATCACGAGAGCAGGCAAGATTTTTATCAATATTTTGCAGTTTGCTGATTGGGGCTGTCTAGTTTGCAACAAACTCCACATACTTTAAGATTCAACATGGACTTCACTGAAAAAGATACTATTTTTACATAATTAGAAAAAGAATAATATTTTTTAAGTGATTTGAACTATAGGTATTTTAGGCCTCTGGCTTGTTTTAAGTTTTAGACCACAGGCTTGAGCACCAAAATTCTATATTTGTTTATTAAAATGAGTATTTTAGATGCAAATTTGTCACTCTGCCAATGCTTCTGCTTTGTTTGACATCATTTATTTATGCAAATAAAAAGTACATTAAAGTGTGTCTTTACCAAAGCATTCATTTACCCATAACTAAAATGGATTTAATCTCTGTCACAGCAGGTATGTTTCTGTTTGGATTGCTTTTAGTTTTGCTCCTGCATGAACCAACTGACCAACAGTATACTACCACATATGCAGCCTGAGTTAAGAAATTCACCAAAGACCTTGCTTCAGAAATAGAAAATAGATAAAACAAAATATCTTCTAACATTTTTTTCTGATGTATTTATACCCTGATTTGTCTTTTTATCATAAAATTAAACTATTATAAAAAACATGGTGATCAATTTTCACATTATACACATATGTTTTTCTGAAGACTGACTATCTATTTGTCCTTGACCAAAATCCCTTTGGGACACTTGACCATTCTTAGTTTATTTCAGCTTAAAATCAGAAATACCCTTCAAGAATAATTATCTACATTGCTACTGAATTTATTTTCAAAAACAAACAGCATTAACTTTTAAAGCATTGTGCTAGACTTTGAGGTATAACAGCTCTTCAACTTAGTCTCTGAAAAATTGAACTGTTGAACAATAACTAATACTCAGTTATATTCTACCTCTCAAATTCTGTCTAGATGAATGCATGTCCATTATAATCTTTTTATTTAGGTTGTAAGTATAAACTTGGTTCAATATAAAGGCCAATTTGAGCATAAAAACTTTACTAGGCTATTGGTATCTCTATTTAATATTTTTATAGAAATAGCCATATTGCTAAGCTCCTAAAACCTTAGTATCAAAAGTATAGAACAGGTGATTTTCAACTGTTTTTAAAGCAATAAAGCACTTTGTTTTACTCCAGCGACATGATCTGGCTTGAAGGATGAAGCTAAAAGCGGTTTATTTCCTCTAATCTAATAGACTCTTCCAGAGCACACAGCTTAATCATGCTCATTCCAGCCTCCCACCACCCCTAGATCCTGTGGGCAGAAAGAGGACAGTACTTTGGCTGATGATAGTAGGCTTTTTAAATGTGGCCTCTGGAGAAGAGCAGAGGACATGCTGAGGCACTCTTGGAAGAGAAGAGGAGGCAGGAAAGTATACAGTGTATAAATTCAGCTTTCTGTCCTCAGGAGCACTGACTCAGGAGTGGGTCAGCAACGTAACTAAGTAGTTCCAGCATGAACCAGAAAGAAAATGAAAAGCTTCTTCTATTACTGACCTAACTGGATAAAATCATGGCACTTAATAAAGACAGTTCCAATTCCTAAACTAGATGATCCAGGAGAAACAACACAAAACCGACAGACCACAATACTAAAACAAGTCACTCTCTTAAAATTCCAACTGCCTAAATACAAACTACAGCATTTTGAGACTAGTCTAGTGACCATCATTACAAGAAAGCATTTTTGGCGGAGGGATGATCTAAGTCCTGTAAGGAGAGCTTTCCTCTCAAATGCCTATTCAGACACCAGTGAATCCATCATATCAGCCTTGTAAAATAAAGCTAAGGCAGCATTCACCCAGCTGCCTTTACAAAAGGACCCGCAGGTCAGTTGTGCGTCACACCCAGCACTCTGCCACATCCTAGGCACTGAGCTCTTATAATTTTGAGAAGCAGAGTTTGAAAAGCATCAGTCTGGAGGTTAATCAGTTTAATGGACTCTAAACGAAAAATTCCTGGTATCTTCTAACACAAAATTAAAACTATATATTCTTTTTTTTATTATTATTATTAGCTACCTTAATGATTTGGACAGAATAGCAGCGCCTGGCTATGTCCCGAATGAACAAGATGTTCTACATTCTCGAGTGAAAACAACTGGAATCATTGAAACTCAATTCTCCTTTAAAGACTTGCATTTCAGGTATGAGCAAATGTCTTTTTAAACTCTCAACAGAAATATGCATCAAGCACATATTCTTTATGGAGAAGAGCTCTAACCCATGATCAAGTACAATGAGTCCTTGGGCATGTTCATGAGGCCTTGTTTACTTCAGTTCCATGATCTTTCACTGCCCTCCTGTAGCTCTCAATGCCAATCCTGATCCTGAGCCTCATCCTCCTCTTCAAGAAAAAAATACCTCTTCTTGAGCAGGTGGGAGCTAGATTTTAGTTTCCTCATACTTGAAACTGATATCCTACTTTGAAAAAAACAAAAGGAAATACATTTAAATAACACTGAAGCAACAGGTGCCAAGGATCTTATTTCTGTACCTTCCTACTCTCCCATTTGCTTGAAATGTTATTTTGTTTCCTTAATTTAAAAATGCAAATAATTTAGAAGAGAATTATTTGAATGTGATGCTATCTACTGGAATAACAAGACCTATTTCATAAGCATAATTTGGGTATGAGTCGATTATTTTCATTGCTGTTGCATTATCAAGACCCTCCTAGCAATTCTGTTGTAAAATTACCCATTTACTATACCAAGAAATAGAAATCCATACTATAGTGTTAGAAAATGTCCCTTGACACTTAAGTACCTCTCCCTACGATTGTGGATGAGATAGAATGCTGCTGCTGCTGCTGCTAAGTCATGTCAGTCGTGTCCAACTCTGTGCAACCCCATAGACGGCAGCACACCAGACTCCCCCATCCCTGGGATTCTCCAGGCAACAATACTGGAGTGGGTTGCCATTTCCTTCTCCAATGCATGAAACTGAAAAGTGAAAGTGAAGTCACTCAGTCATGTACGACTCTTTGTGACCTCGTGAACTGCAGCCTACCAGGCTCCTCCACCCTTGGGATTTTCCAGGCAAGAGTACTGGAGTGGGCCGCCATTGCCTTCTCCCTGAGATAGAATATTAGATATTAAAACCATGTTCTAGATGTACCCTTAAAGCATAATTAAGGGTATATAACATAAACATAATTATTTAATTAATAAAAACATAATTAAATCATTCATGCATTCAATAATGGGAATCTTTTAAAAGTAGAAAAAAATGGGAAAAGGTGACATGAATTGTTTGTATCCATTGAGGAAAGATTGTTTCAGTGGGATCAAAGTTTAATTGCTTTAAAACTATTGTAATTACTGACATATAGTATTTAATTAGAATATTATTACACAGATGGCCAAGATACTTTCAATTAATATGGAAGAAAGCCCTGAAAACTGCCCATTAATGTCAAGCACACAAATAATTAATTTTCTGAAAGATGAATGAAAGCCCAAACAGGATAAGGAACTGCAAAGGTTGGGATCAACATCTCTTGGCAAACATAAGCAGCTCGTCTTCAGGCCTGTCATCACTGTGGTACAGTTCCTCTTTGGCAACTACTTTCTCCAGACTCCTGATCATTGATCCAGTTTTCAGGGTTGTACTTTGAGAGCCCAAATCCTATTGCTCCTCTGTTCTACCCCTCCTAAGCCTCTCAAAGCAATTTTGGCACACTCACATTTCTTTGACTCTTTCTCCTCTCCAAATTTTTCCCTGAAACAGGCTAGAAGCTGACTACAGGCCTTGGGGCTAATCCTACCAAGGTTCCAATCAGAGTCTCCATTAATTAGCAGTAACTGTTGAGAAATAAAATTATCTCTTCTTTGCTTGTCTAATGTGGCTGTTGTAAAAAATTAGTTGAAGTCCCAGCAGAGAATTATAACTTGGTGTTAGCTTATCTTACATAAAGCTAATGGAATTTTCTGGATCCTAGACTGTCTTATTATTAAAACTGGCTGATAAGCCAGTTTTAAAAATTAATGTCACATCTTGAACATCTAGAAACTTCCAAGCCTGGTCTTTCTTTACCCCATCAAACAATCAAGTATCTTGTCAGAAACGCTCACTAGCATAAATTATCTTTTTTTATATCTCTGTTCCTTGAACGTCTAAGTCTGAGTCTTTGCACTTACTGTTCTTCTTAACTAAAATGCTCTGACACTAGATCTCTGCAAGAACTGGCCCCTTCTTATTAAGTTTCCCAATCAAACACTGTCCCCTCATAGAGTCTTGACCACCTTACCTATTAACCATCCCTAAATGTCCCTGTTAAAACTATATCCTGCAGAGTGTGGGTAAATATGTAACAACAAGCCCCCAGGGATGGAGGGGGGTCAGACTGATTTTTGGCCCTTGAGGATTTCTTGAGTGTCAATACCCTAACAATAGCCATTTTCAACTTACAAACATGATGACACTAAATGTAGAACTGGGAAGATATACAAACAGTTCTTTCCAGCCACACCAACGTGAGCCAGTATCATTACACAATTGATGTTACAGCATTTTTCTCTTTTTGAAATTACCACTACATGAAACTGCCTTGTTTCTTTATCAGTTTGCTCCTTTTGTTTCATGTGATCTGAGGTCCAGAAGGCCAGGGGCCACGTTTGCTTACAGCTCTATCTCCTGTGATCACCACAGTGACTAACTCCGAGCAGGCACTCAGTCAGCCTTAATCCTGCCTGGAGGAGTGAATGTACTGTGCCAAGCAGCTAGGAACACGGTCTTTACACCCCTACTGTGATATGATGATTGGGTGTTGCTGTCCTTACGTAAGACAAAGAGTCAAAAGTGAAGGCTGAAAACAGGTAGAAGCTTTCTGCAAGATCACACACAGAAATGCTAGAAATGTGATTAAAATGGCTATCTTTCTAACTTCGAAAACCACACTTCTTACACTGCTCAACCCTGATGGGCCATAATGTAAATTGGGCTGGAAACCACTCTTGTCCTGTAGAGTAAGTGCTTCTTCCAATGTTGTTGGTCATCCATAATTCCCTTCAGAGAGAAGAGGGAAGAGGGATAAAAAGACAGCCTACTGGGGAGATAAAGTCCTGTTGTTAGGGCTCTTTGGCACCTCACAAGTCTGTGCTCCTAAAAGGAGGGTATGTGTAAAACTGCCAACAAACACACAAAAGCTCAGGAAATCATCATCATTTCCTGAAACATCAAGTTCACTCAGTAGTGAACTTGATATCATTATCCATAATTTTGTAATATCATTATCCATACATTTTAAAAAACCAAGTAGAATACAGCATTTGCACTAGGACACTAGACTCATTGGTGCATCATCATTTTCCTTTCCTTTTCTAATTCTGTGGTTAGTTCTGTAAAGCATTTTAAGTTGTATAAGTAATCTTTCATGTATATATACATAGGTACATATATGAAAATATACTTTCTTATATTGTTGGCTCATATGAAGGAACGAGAAAGGTCTTGCTAATTCTTTATACAGTAGCAATGCTAAAATGTAAGATAATTGTGAATTGGACTGAAGCTCAGTTAAGACTCATTTTGACATAACATTTCCTATAGTATGTAACCACTACCTCTTTCCCACCCACTAAAACTAGGTTTCGAGCTCTTTTGTTTTCTTAACTTTAAAAAACTAGCTTTTGCTTTCTCTCTGGCTCAAGAGGGTGTGTGATTAAGAACATCATTTATGAGGAAGAGCATGTAGGAAATTCCTCTAGAAACAATATTTAAGCAATGAAATTTTGAAAATACTCAATTTTTACTATAAAGTGTAAAAAACACAGTTATACATGCTTGTAAGGAACTATTTCAAATCATTAAAAAAAAATTTCAAATCATTTAAATAGTCACAGCAATTGAGATAATTAATCCCTTAATAAATTCTCACAGCTAAATCACTTTTTTTTTTGAAGTACTAAATAGGATTATCCAAAAGTACACTGGCATTCACAGTGTAAAATTTCATAGTATTTAAAATAGGAAGTATAAAAATAAGGTACCTTCCAACTTCATTTCAGTAAGTGCCGAGGTACTTACATTAGTACTGATTTGTATTCACATAGCATAAATCATCCTAAAACTTTTAAAGATAAAGTCAATTTACATATTAAATTCAAGACTGTAGAATTTTAAACAGGAACATCAAAATGAAAAAATTCTGTCGATGCACTGTATCATCTTCATGTATCACCTGCTGCTGCTGCTGCTAAGTCCCTTCAGTCGTGTCCGACTTTAATGCAAATTACCTTGGAGTTTCTTTTATCATACCAGAACCTTCAACTGTCAAACTGGTAAAATTATTTCTCTTTACAGAAGTTACTATGTAAATAGAAAATGCAATGCAAATGTTAACCCTTTTATTATTATAAAATAATTCCTCAGGGCAAACAACTTACAGATCATAAGAGTTATCAGTTATAGAGAAGTCCTTTCTTCCTAGAGCTCTATGATTAAAATAATTGAAAGGAGATAAAACTATATGGAAGCTAGGGAAAAGAGGTCAGCAACTATTACAATGTAGAGCTTTAGATTTTGTAATTGTAATGTAACTATTTTCAACACTATCATAGATTTACCCAATCTATGATACAAAATAAATTATAATTGTTTTGAATTTGAAGTTAAATCATGCCCACTATGTTCATTTCTGTTGGAACATGAGACAGCTTAGGAGTGTCTGGTTCTTATTCTCTATTAGATCTCACAGAGCAATAAATCATGTATAACTATACTTTTGTTACAGGTATGTTCATGGTTAATGTTTTCAAAATTATAAGTTATATAACATGATATCTGGGCTATAGAGTCCATGGGGTCGCTGAGAGTTGGATATGACTGAGTGACTTCCCTTTCACTTTTCACTCTTATGCATTGGAGAAGGAATTGGCAACCTACTCCAGTGTTCTTGCCTTGAGAATCCCAGGGACAGGGGAGCCTGGGTGGCAGGTGGACTGCCACCTATGGGGTCGCACAGAGTTGGACACGACTGAAGCAACTTAGCAGCAGCAGCAGCATAACATGATATCTAATTTATTCTCATGATAGAATTTACTTTAATGACTTTAAGCATTATATTATTCAATAATCAAATAACTCTTCCGTAGGCATTTTAAGTTACACACAAATTTAGTAGAAAATATATAATGATATTAACAATTACAGGAGTTTAGCAACCCCAGGCTACCTTATGATGGTTAATCCTTTTGATTCTGTTTTTTAATAACAGTCAAGGGATTTAGAATGACCTCGGTGCATATTCTTTCTATCTGCAGCATCTGCCCTAATTTATTTTCAGAACTGGGCACAGGGAAAGACTTAGTGAAGCTACTTTGCTAAGACTGTGCAGTGGTAACACAGATACACACGTTGGCCCTGACACAGGCAGCCACCTTAGGACCTTATACCTAGCTTTTTTGTGGGGATCAATTTACAACATATATAAATGTCAAATCACTAGGTTGTAAATTGCAATAATATAATTTTGTATATCAACTATGTGTCAATAAAAAGATAAAATTCTAAAAAGTTATACCAATTCTGATATAGTCAAATATGTTGAATACATCCCATTCAACACAAGAGCTTAAAATAAATTTCTACTCAGATTAGATCTTATTTTTCTGTGGTCAAATACATAAAGGATGTCAGAAATTGTTATTTTTCCAAAACAGTCACATGCTTATAGGATAAGCAAAGACATCTTACAAAAAATTAGCTGCAATAGCACTATTTTTAGCTATCCTAGACTATGCAACGACTTTGAAAGTATATAAAGGGCCTATTATTTCATAATAACCTATTCTAATATGAAGTATGAATAATCTTATGTGGTTAAATATTTGTGTTTTTAAGTCCCTTCAGTCATGTCCAACTCTTTGCAATCCTATGGACTGTAGCCCACCTCTATCCGTGGGATTCTCCACGCAAAAACACTGGAGTGGGTTGCCATGCCCTCCTCCATATTTAGCCAATTGTTTAACATAAATTAGTAAAATTTAATACCTTTTCCAACTGTTTAAAATGGACTATAAAACTCAACTGCTTAGTCAACTGTTTAACATAAAGCCATAAAACTTTGATGGCTTGCCCTATATTAATACCATGGGCAGTTTAACAAATAATTGATGTTCAATTGTTGCTTAAAAGCCTGACCTGTGAATTTTTAGTTACATCATACCTGTCAGGCATTTAAACACATTTTAATATTTAAGAATCCTTTCTTAAATATCACAGTTAAGGAAACATGCATTAAGTCAATCAAGCAATCAAAAAAAAGAAAAAAAAACTTTTCAAAATGAGAACTGAAAGTTCCATCTAATGTCATTAAAGCTCTAATTATCTTAACTATTCAGGCAATTAAGGATATTCGAGCCACATCGCATATCCATTCACCTCATTAATTGTCCCAGTATATTTAACCAATCCAGATATTCAGTCAGCAAAAAACAGGTTGTGCTCTGATTTCTATTATTGTTTTTCTCAGAAAAGTGATGATGAAGTGTGTATTTATATTTCTTACATGTTCCACTTTGGGAATCTCCACATTTTTTTCAATGATTATAATGCTTTAGTGTTATCTGCTCAGTCACGTTTGACTCTTTGCAGCCCCATGTAGTATAGCCCACCAGGCTCCTCTGTCCATGAAATTCTCCAGGCCAAGAACACTGGAATGGGTAGCCATTCCCTTCTCTAAAGTAAGCCCCAATTAAAATTTAGAGGAGATAAACATGAAAAGACATGTAAAAATTAAATTACTACAACAGCAGCTAAATAAAATGTAATATCCAAGAGAATCAACATAAAAGCAAAACTGCAGCTACTGATCTGCTTTGCCAATGAGCATTTCAGTTCAGTAATAGCCGATGGCATTAGAAAAAAGGTCAATGCTCCCTGGACCTGTGTCTCTAACATCACTGCATAGGGAGAAAAAAAAAAAAAAAACTGTTTATCAAGTGAGTCATAAAATGAGAGGATTATTAGCATGCAATCTAAGATTTTTCAGAAGCCATTTTATCAATATGAATAAAACCTTAAGACTAAGTAATCTTTGTCCTCCCTTCCCTGGGAGGCTGTAAGATATGCTGAGAGAGAGAACAGTGGGCTAAGGATCACTTACATAACTTATACCTCGTATCAGAAAAGGAAAGATATAAGCATCTGAATGCAAAGTTCCAAAGAATAGCAAGAAGAGATAAGAAGGCCTTCCTCAACGATCAGTGCAAAGAAATAGAGGAAAACAACAGAATGGGAAAGACTAGAGATCTCTTCAAGAAAATTAGAGATACCAAGGTAACATTTCATGCAAAGATGGGCTCGATAAAGGACAGAAATGGTATGGACCTAATAGAAGCAGTAGATATTAAGAAGAGGTGGCAGGAATACACAAAACACCTGTACAAAAAAGATCTTCACGACTAAGATAATCACGATGGTGTGATCATTCACCTAGAGCCAGACATACTGGAATGTGAAGTTAAGTGGGCCTTAGAAAGCATCACTACGAACAAAGCTAGTGGAGGTGATGGAATTCCAGTTGAGCTATTTCAAATCCTGAAAGATGATGCTGTGAAAGTGCTGCACTCCGTATGCCAGCAAATATGGAAAACTCAGCAGTGGCCACAGGACTGGAAAAGGTCAGTTTTCATTCCAATCCCAAAGAAAGGCAATGCCAAAGAATGCTCAAACTACCACACAATTGCACTCATCTCACATGCTAGTAAAGTAATGTTCAAAATTCTCCAAGCCAGGCTTTCAGCAATACATGACTCATGTACTTCCGGATGTTCAAACTGGTTTTAGAAAAGGCAGAGGAACCAGAGATCAAATTGCCAACATCTGCTGGATCATGGAAAAAGCAAGAGAGTTCCAGAAAAACATCTTTTTCCGCTTTATTGACTATGCCAAAGCCTTTGACTGTGTGGATCACAATAAACTGTGGAAAATTCTTCAAGAGAGGGGAATACTAGACCACCTGACCTGTCTCTTGAGAAATCTGTATGCAGGTCAGGAAGCAACAGTTAGAACTGGACATGGAACAACAGACTGGTTCCAAATAGGAAAAGGAGTACGTCAAGGCTGTATATTGTCACCCTGCTTATTTAACTTATATGCAGAGTACATCATGAGAAATGCTGGACTGGAAGAAGCACAAGCTGGAATCAAGATTGCCGGGAGAAATATCAATAACCTCAGATATGCAAATGACACCACCGTTATGGCAGAAAGTGAAGAGGAACTAAAAAGCCTCTTGACTGATGAGAGTAAACGAGGAGAGTGAAAAAGTTGGCTTAAAGCTCAGCATTCAGAAAACAAATATCATGGCATCTGGCCCCATCACTTCATGGGAAATAGATGGGGAAACAGTGTCAGACTTTATCTTTTTGGCCTCCAAAATCACTGCAGATGTTGAATGCAGCCATGAAATTAAAAGACGCTTACTCCTTGGAAGGAAAGTTATGACCAACCTAGATAGTGTATTCAAGAGCAGAGACTTTACTTTGCCAACAAAGGTTCATCTAGTCAAGGCTGTGGTTTTTCCAGTGGTCATGTATGGATGTGAAAGTTGGACTGTGAAGAAAGCTGAGCACTGAAGAATTGATTCTTTTGAACTGTGGTGTTGGAGAAGACTCTTGAGAGTCCCTTGGACTGCAAGGAGATCCAACTAGTCCATTCTGAAGGAGATCAGTCCTGGGTGTTCTTTGGAAGGACTGATGCTAAAGCTGAAACTCCAGTACTTTGGCCACCTCATGCGAAGAGTTGACTCATGGAAGACTGATGCTGGGAGGGATTGGGGGCAGGAGGAGAAGGAGACAACAGAGACGAGATGGCTGGATGACATCACTGACTCGATGGACATCTGAGTGAACTCCGCAAGTTGGTGATGGACAGGGAGGCCTGGCGTGCTGCGATTCATGGGGTCACAAAGAGTCGGACATGACTGAGCAACTGAACTGAACTGAACTGAACGTCTTATCAACTAAATATTTGACTGAAAAGGAGAATAGTTACTTTTCACACATATGTGTTAATATCAATAGCAGAGTTCAGAGAAGATAAGTGATCAAAGTCAGGACATAACCACATGGCCCATTAAAAGAATGCAATACAACCCTTGGGAAGGGGAAAGTTTTAAAGTTTTACACAGTTATCGGTTTGACAACACAAAAAGCTATTTTCTGACCTGGGGAAAGAAGGCTCCACAACAAATATGCTTCTACTCTACTTGGTGAGGATTTGACAACTAACAGTAGATAGATGTACTTGTTAGGACCTGTAGTCTAAGGAAGCAGACCTAATGAACTTCGCAACAAAGCTTAACATTCACAACACAGCTGTCATACATAAAGAACCTAACATGGCACCTGCTACACAGCAGCCTCAAGTATCAACTGGATTAATGAGCCTTGTTTAGAGAGATAATTGTATCTATTTGATAACTTTATGGTGGAGTTTAAATAACTGTTGACTAAAAGTTTTAAAGTCTGAATGCATATTTATCATCCTTGCTTCCATAAGGATGTTTACTAAATTTTAAAAATTAAATTTGTTGGCTAATTTTTACATATTATAACCTTTAAGTCAAAACTGTCCTCTTCCTCTGTTTATATTGCAAGTCTGAAACTGTAGAGGGTTTGGTAATTAGCAGCACTTAGAATAGTCTTTGAAAGTGAAACTGAAAGTCCCTCAGTCGTGTCCAACTCTTTGCGACCCCATGGACTGTATAGTCCATGGAATTCTCCAGGCCAGAATACTAGTGGGTAGCCGTCCCCTTCTCCAGGGGATCTTCCCAACCCAGGAATTGAATCAGGGTCTCCTGCATTGCAGGAGGATAGGATTCTTTAATAATCCTAAAGAATAATAGGATTCTCTACCAACTGAGCTACCAGGGAACCCCATAATAGTCTTTATTGACACCAAATTTGAATTTCTAAACCACACAACTATCGAACTCCTAAACATCATCTTCAATAATATGAGCAACTTCTCTTTCAATATACTACTAAATGGAGTGATTTTGCATTGGTACACATATTTGAGGAATTTTAGTTCTATATGTCTGTTCTTTACTGGATTAATATGTGAAATATTAAGCACTAGAGAAGTACAATGTGTGGTACTTCTGATTATCTTCAATAAGTCTGCTGACTGATATTTAATACTCCAATATTGTTATTACCTTTGAAATATCTGTACAGGTTGGGTGTTCCTTGGTATTGAATATTTAATATTTTGGGATCAAGATATTATAAAAGCCCTGTAATTTTTCCTTTGCCTCTAATCTCTTCCTCATCAAATCTGTCTTCAGATTTGAACTCAGATCAAAGTGAACTAACAATAAGCACACAAGCAAATGTTAATACCCCAGTTCAAAATCACCTATGGATTGCCATTGACCACGATATAAAAACTGGTCTTCTCATGTAATAGAAAAGACAGAAAATCTATTTCTGGTCTAACACCTCAGGCTTACTCTTGGGTGCTCAAATCCTTTGCTCTTGCTTTTGCTCTTATTGCCTCTATCTGGAACATTCTTTTTACACACTGTCTTCTCTGCAGTTTCTGATACACACACAGACCACACACACAACTACCACCACTACAACCAGATCAGAAGATTCTCAAGACTGAAACTCTGACACTTAGAATGTAATAAATGCTCAATAAATATTTGCTGACTCAGGCCATAAATTTCAATATTTTACCGTAATCTTTACATCCTCCAAAATATAACTATTTGTCCCAAGCATGCCGTGTTCTCTCATTCCTTGATGACTTTGGGTAAAAATCCTCCTTCCATTTCATTAACATGGAAACTATTCATTTATTTGCAAGTATTTACTGCATGTTTATTATGTTATAGGCACAGTTCCTGGCATGGGGAATATAACCATCTCCAGTGTAGATAAGGTCCCTGCCCTCATGAGACCACTATTCTATTAGGGAGATGATAACTACTAAACATATGAAAAAAACACAGTTATTGATTGTGACAATTACTATAAAAGAAATGGAGTGATACAACAGAAAATAAATGGGCAGCAGAAAGAGTTAACAATTTACAAAGGATGCTCTAGGTAGCTATCTGCAAAGTCTCGATATTGATATTAAAACCTGAACAGTCTTATGGAAGGAAGAACTGAACCATGTTGCCTGGAAGGGAGATGCACTGTGCAAAAGTCCTAAAATAGCAAAAAGTTAGATTTATATTAAAGGAACTGAATGAATAGCATTGTGATTGGATTGCATTGAAAAGAAGAATGGTAGGAAAATGGCATCTGGTCCCATCATTTCATGGGAAATAGATGGGGAAACAGTGGAAACAGTGTCAGACTTTATTTTTTGGGGCTCCAAAATCACTGCAGATGGTGACTGCAGCCATGAAATTAAAAGACACTTATTCCTTGGAAGGAAAGTTATGACCACCTATTCAAGCATATTCAAGAGCAGAGACATTACTTTGCCAACAAAGGTCCGTCTAGTCAAGGCTATGGTTTTTCCAGTGGTCATGAATGGATGTGGGAGTTGGACTGTGAAGAAGGCTGAGCGCCAAAGAATTGATGCTTTTGAACTGTGGTGTTGGAGAAAACTCTTGAGAGTCCCTTGGACTGCAAGGAAATCCAACCAGTCCATTCTGAAGGAGATCAGCCCTGGGATTTCTTTGGAAGGACTGATGCTAAAGCTGAAACTCCAGTACTTTGGCCACCTCATGCGAAGAGTTGACTCATTGGAAAAGACTCTGATGCTGGGAGGGGTTGGGGGCAGGAGGAGAAGGGGACGACAGAGGATGAGATGGCTGGATGGCATCACTGACTCGATGGACGTGAGTTTGGGTGAACTGCGGGAGTTGGTGATGGACACGGAGGCCTGGCGTGCTGCAACTCATGGGGTCGCAAAGAGTCGGACATGACTGAGTGAACTGAACTGAACTGAACTGAAGCTTGCAAAGGTAGGAATGAACAAAAACAACTAGAACCTTAGAGGTCATCAAAAAAAAAAAAAAAAAAAATTTGTGTTTGATTCTAAGGGCTTCCCTGGTGGCTCAGTAGTAAAGAATTTGCCTGTAATGCAGGAAATCCAGGAGACTTGGATTCAATCCCTGGGTCAGAAGATTCTCTGGTAGAGGGCATGGCAACCCACTTTAGTATTCTTGTCAAGAAAGTCCTATGGACAGAAGAGTCTGGTGAGTTACAATCCATAGAGTCACAAAGAGTCAGACATGACTGAAGTGACTGAGCATACATTAACGGGAAAAGAAGCCTTTGAAAAATTGTAAGCAGGAAAGTGGTATAATAAGATTTACTTTAGGATAAAATTCTGAGTGCTGTGAGAATTTGTTTTTAGAGCTTTTAGAAACAGGGAGACCAATTAGAACATTTCTATAGTGTCCCTGGTGAGAAACTGTAGTGGCTTGTACAAGAGAGGAGTTTCAAAGGAGTGGATGAATTAGAAACTGCATTTCACATGTGCACTATATGTAAGATAAGGGAAAGAGGGGGATTACAAAGGATTCCTAGCTTCTTTATTGAGTTTCTCTGCCCACATTGGTGCTTTTTACCAAAATACAAAACCAGAGGGAGGGCCAAATTTTCAAACATCTCTTTTAAGTTTCATGATCACTCAGGGTGACTTAAATCTTCCTCTGGGCTCATATTTTACCTTCTATGTTAGAATATATATATATATATTGAATCTGAGCAAACTCCGAGACAGTGAAGGACTGGGGAGCCTGGCATGCTGCAGTCTGCAGGGTCACAAAGAGTCAGACATGACTTAAAGACTGAATAACAACAACAAATTAGAATATTTATTATAAAATATTATAATAATTTATTTTTCTCTTTACAAGACAGCAAGCTCATTGAAGACAGTGACTATATCTTTTTATCTTTGTGTCAGTAGGTTTAGCACAGTGTTGAGTACATAGTAGGCAGATAACTGTTCAAATGAATGAATGAATGAATGTAGGAGGAGCTCAGTGAACAAGCAAGACTTGTAGCATCAGAATTATGACAACTTTCAATCTTCTCTGGGCTCTAGTAATTTAAGAATACAGATAGTCTTTGATCAAAATCTCTAAGGCCAACAGATATCTTACTAAAACTTCAAACTACTGTAAATTTCCCAGTTGCTCAAAGTCAGTATGTGAATTATTTTACTCTACCCCATGTAAATACATGCTAAGTTGCCTCAGTCTGACTCTCTGCGACCCTATGGACTGAAGCCCTTCAGGCTCCTCTGTCCAAGGGGATTCTCCAGGCAAGAATGCTGGAATGGGTTGTCATTCCCTCCTCCAGGGGATCTTTCCAACCCAGGGGTCAAACCCACGTCTCTTACGTCTCCAGCATTGACAGGTGGGTTCTTTACCACTAGCGCCACCTGGGACGCCTGCATGAAAACCAAAAAATAAATAAAAGTTCTCTTTTTCTATAGTCCTTGAGCTGCAAGTTGCCCAAATAAGTCTTACTTCATAATCAGTAAAAATTAAAAGACTACCTTTAAACAAGCATTCATTTATAATTCCAAATGTTCGTCTTCATGTAAATTTTGGTGGATATTTGTAAGATTCATTTTTCTGTTATCCTTACTTTTTTAAAGAATGTTTGATGTAGGTGGACAGAGATCTGAAAGAAAGAAATGGATTCACTGCTTTGAAGGAGTTACATGCATTATATTTTGTGCTGCACTCAGTGCCTATGACATGGTTCTGGTGGAAGATGAAGAAGTGGTAAGTCTAAAAGGAAGACAAGATTGAGGTAAAAAATAAGCATTTGTGATTTCCAATATGACTACCCCATTCCCCAACTCAATTAAGAACTTCCAAAGACAGATGCTATTTCTAGATCCTTGTTCATAATCCCCACCATTAATATCTTGCAACAATCCTACACATTTTCATCTTTTATATCTAACAGAACAGAATGCATGAAAGCCTTCACCTGTTCAACAGTATCTGTAATCACAAGTACTTTGCAACCACCTCCATTGTCCTGTTTCTCAATAAAAAAGATCTCTTTCAAGAAAAAGTTACCAAAGTGCATCTTAGTATCTGCTTTCCAGAGTATACTGGTAAGATTCTTTTCCTTTAATTCCAAAGTAGTAAATTCTTGTATAGAAATACACTTTTCTATCTGGACCTTGATGTATAATATTTAGGAGGTTTGAGGCTATGATACTTCTTGAGTCATGTGTATGATCCACATTGGAAAGAATTTTACAAATAAAAGAGGAAACCCTCTCTACACTGCCTGCAATAAAACAAAGCTCTAATGAATAAAGGGGATGTGGTTAGACCAAACAGGGCTGAGACTCCATATAATGTATCAAATGGCATTGCAAACTACATTATCTTAAAAATTATGATGAGCATAAATTTTATTTCAAATTGGCATTTTTTAGATATTTCCCAATGAAACCTTGTAACGCTGTACTAGATCTTAGTGACTCTTCAAAGTCAGAATTAACTTTCCAGAGGACGATCTTGAATCAATTTGAGAATACTGTCAGCTTTTTTCCAGTTTTCCTACCTCCTAGAGTTTTAGTAGGAGAAGGCAATGGCACCCCACTCCAGTACTCTTGCCTGGAGAGTCCCACGGACGGAGGAGCCTGGTAGGCTGCAGTCCATGGTGTCGCTAAGAGTTGGACACGACTGAGCGACTTCACTTTCACTTTTCACTTTCATGCATTGGAGAAGGAAATGGCAACCCACTCCAGTGTTCTTGCCTGGAGAGTCCCAGGGACGGGGGAGCCTGGTGGGCTGCCATCTATGGGGTTGCACAGAGTCGGATACGACTGAAGTGACTTAGTAGCAGCAGCAGCAGAGTTTTAGTACTGACACTGTTTGCTATTGACTATAAATGTCAGGTTCTCTAGCAGAGTTGTATTTCTTTTGGAGACTGTTGTTTTTTGTAAATAGTTATATGCTCTGTTGTTAATGAAACTGTGTTAGATGGAGATATTTATGGTTTAAACATAAATATGGACTTCCCTGGTGGCTGAGTTGGTAAAGAATCTGCCTGCAATGCAAGAGACCTGAGTTTGATCCCTGGGTTGGGAAGATCCCTTGGAGGAAGACATGGCAACCCATTCAGTATTCTTGCCTGGAGAATCCCCAAGGACAGAGGAACCTGATGGGTTACAGTCCATGGGGTTGCAAAGAATTGGACACAACTGAGCAACTTAGCTCAAGCATAAATATAAACCTAGTTTACCACTTAGATATGTGGGTAGCCCAAATGTGCTAGGGTTGTGGCACTTTGTCAAAATAGCTACTTAGGCTAATCTATAATGGCTGCTTATAGCTTTTTTATTTATAAATATTAATTATATGCTTATACATTTGTCATGTAATTCAGTATAGTTACACGGATGCTGTATTGAATGTTACAAATTAAATATAGAATCATAATTAAGCACTTTATGTGTTCCAATAAGTTATAATCTTTATTTCTTAGAGCAATTTTTAGTTGGTATAAAAAGTGAACAGAAAATAGAGAGTTTTCATATATTTCCTCTCTGGTCAGTTCCCACCGTTTGCCCTATTATTAACATCTTGACTTGGTGTCATTCATTTATATTGTTACAACTGATGAGCAGATATTGATACATTATTAACCAAAGTCCATGATGATATTTTACATCAGAATAAACTCTGTGTTACACAGTCTGATGGGTAATACCAAACGCACATCAGGTACCCAGCTTTCTAGTGTTACACATTATAGTGTCACTACACTAAAACTCCCTGTGATCTACCTATTCATGCCGTTTGCCTCACCTCCAACCCTTACAACTACTGTTCTTTTTACTGTTACTATACTTTTGCCCTCCCCAGAATGTCATATAGCTGGAATCTTACAGTACATGCCTATCACTTTTTAGCTTTCCTTCACGCAGATTTTTTTCTCTCTCCTACCTACCCTCAAAGTCCAGCTCAAACACTACCTCATTATGTATTCCACTCATCTTCAATTTCCATTCTTTTCTTTTAGTTTATATTAACACGCATGCACACAAGCATGCACATATTTACAAGCATAGTCTTTGACATACATCCAGGCTTTCTTACTCACTCTGTTGTATAAATACATTAGTTGTTGCTGTTGTTTAGTCACTATGTTATGTCTGACACTTTTGCAACCACAGGAACTATAGCCTGCCAATCTCCTCTGTCCTTGGGAATTCCCAGGCAAGAATTCTGGAGTGGGTTGCCATTTCCTTCTCTAGAGGATCTTCTCGACTCAGGGATCAAAGCCATGTCTTCTGTATTGGTGGGTGGGTTCTTTTTCACTGAGCCATCAGGGGAGCCCCAAATATGTTAGTAGTTCTACTATATTTTGATGTTTTCATGCAGAGATTACATTTTAACCACTTGAAATCCCCAGTAGGGTAAGCATAGTTTCCAACACAAAGTAGATGTTATATAAATCCCTGATAATTAACTATTGCCATTTTGATTTTTTAATCCTGAGCACATCAAACAGCACACAAAGTAAAATTCTAAAGATTATTTATAATTGTATGCTTTTTAAATGCAATTACGGTTTACTTCTTTAACTTTTTTTTTAACAAGGTCCAAATACATTTGAAGATGCAGGGAATTACATCAAGAACCAGTTTCTAGACCTGAATTTAAAAAAAGAAGATAAGGAAATTTATTCCCACATGACCTGTGCCACAGATACTCAAAATGTCAAGTTCGTGTTTGATGCAGTTACAGATATAATAATCAAAGAGAATCTGAAAGACTGTGGGCTTTTCTAACTGATGCTTTTTTTCTTCCACTCTTGCTCATGTATACTTTTCAAGATATAAAAGGTCCTGTGTGATGTATTCAGTTTTAATAGATACTAACTTGTATAACTAGTGTTGTAAGGCAAAATTTTTCACACAAACATTTTAATGTATTATCACCTTTGGTAAGCTTTGATTTATTTGAATTAGCAAGGATTGGGGTGTCTTATGTCTTCAGTTCTGAAAACTGATACATTTTGGTAGTGCTCTTACTGTACATATCAGTGACACTGAATTTTCTTGGAAGTAAATTCTGCATTGTGGCCTATTTTAAAATCATAGAACAATGGGGAAAAAAACAATGTATTCTATATTATTTCCATTGGCCAGAATTTGAGAGGCATTCATTTTTGCTGATAATATATCTGTGCTTATACCATAGAAACATTCAAAGATGATACATGTGGCATTTTATTGGTCAATTACTCCTTTTCAGCCAGTGCAAATGAAATGTTCACTATACATGTGCCTGTTGATGGAAATTACACATGCCAAAGAAATGCATACAACTTTATCTGCTACTTTTCCATAGGGAGAAAAAAGTATTAATGCTGAATTTACCTTTAGAATTGAGGATTTCAATAATGTATTTTTGTACCAATCCAACTGAAAACTGGGGACCATGTGTGATCAAGACAGTGTAAGACTGCTCAGGCGGAAGAGTCATCCTCAATGGAGTACTCCTTTCCCCCGTTTTATTTCGGAGCAGCGTGGAACATTATTACAATTAATGGTTTGAGGACAATACATCGTGACCGCAAGAGAAAAAAAAATAATTAAATATCTTAGCACTAGTGTGTTTTAGCTTTGTGAATAAGAAGTAGGAAGTAAGAGTAAATAATTATGAGATTTTTTTAGAAGAGAAACATTGAGCTTCTTGTTTGTAGCATATGCTCCTTTCTAATGTTATATGGTATGCTAATAGTCAAAGCCTACTCTTTAAAAGATTATTTGGTGCATTACCAACACAATCATTATTTATCAACAGAAAAGATGACTTTTTTTCCTTTTTTAAAGTGTGCATCACTTACAACATATATTTTTAAAACATGTCTGATATCATTTAACTTATCCACTTGTCGAAGGTGATATATAGGTCAGAATAGGAGATCAGTGCATAAGATCTATAATTACTCTGAAAAGAGAGCTAATTAGATTAGATAATTAGATGAGATGAAAGGAATATAAATTAAGCAATTTGCCAATCGGTAGCTCTGGTGGATTTAGGTAGCCCTGTCTCAGTGTCACGGCTTCACTGTTCTGTAATACATTTCCAGCCTAAGCACATAAAAATGATCCCCATTCAGTGAGTAACCTTGACAAGAGCATTTCTGGCTTTATTTTCAAAAACACAAGGAGTTATCAATAAATACGATCGAATAAAAATGTTATATTAAGAGCAATTAATTTGAAATTTCTTTGCAAAATACAAGTTATTAAGGAGCCTAAGATAACAAAGACAAACGATGCACAAGAAATCATTCAGTTCAGGCGCTCAATACATTTTTCTGGCTGAAAACCATTATCTATTAAACAAGTCCACATTTTACTAGGAGCTATATAATGCTTTGAGATTTTAAATTAAGATTACAAATACTATCATTTTATCCATTACTTTGTCTTTTTGTTCTCCTATTCTACTTTAATCTATTTTTCTCTATCAGTGTGAAGAGAATGTTCCAGAAAGTAATTTTTTGAAATAGTATTACTATTATAATTTATATTTTGACTCTGATTTATGCTTAGAGTTCCTATTTTAGATAACATAGGTAGAAAGGGTAAGGTCAGAAATGGTCTTTTAAAAATATATAACTCATTTTGATCTTAGCAAAAAATTAATAGACATCATTTATTTATGAAATCTTGTTCTGAGAACTTTAAAAATATATGTTAAACTACCAAACTAAAATTAAAGGTCAGTTGGGATTATCTTTTTAAAAACTGTTCGATTCCTTCCAATTCTGTAATTAAATTTTAAAAAAACTTTTCTTCACAATCAAGAACAATTACTATGCTAAACAATTTTAATTAAGAGAAATTTTTAGTAGGGAAATATAAATGTTTGTATTATTTCTTCAATGATTGTACACATTAAAACTGAATTTATGATTTTACTTTTTAAATTTTTCAATTAAAAAAAAGGTTGGAGTGGATACAAAGAATTTGAGATTAAACAAAGTAACAGAATGGGAAACATAGGAAGTTATACTTCAGCTAGAAGAAACTCACCTTGAGACTAGAAATGTTACAACTGATAAGACTCAAAACTTCTATTTCAACTGAAAATTCAATCTTTTAGTAATATTTGTCATTCAAAAATTCAAAAGTGATTATAATGATATTTTCCTTTTCTGTTATTTGAGGCTTTTCTTCCTGACTCAGAATGTTTTATAACCCTCTTGTCTTAGATTTTTAATATCCCCAACTCATAACTGTCTAACATATGTCCAATTGTAGACACACTGTGCTGCCTCAGAAATCTGGTGTGGGCTTACATCTAACAGGGTCACTAATAACCAGTTCTTGCAGAGTTCTTTCAGAAGCATGAGCTGAGCAACAAATAAGTTTTGCCTCTTGGAACTAGTGACTGGAGAGTTAAATGAAGAAGAGTATTAATTGGGTAATATCTTTGTGTCAAAATGCAAAAGTTGACAACTTTATGAAGAAGGTCTATGGAAAGGGGGTTTCAAATTCTGTTGAATCTACAACATAACTTATAGATATCCAATATCCTACTGATTAACAACATTTATAAATAATTAACAATTTTCATGTATATCACAAAAATAGGCTCACTACTTTTATAGGCCGTGAGCCTGTCCTAATACACATTTTCTTACTCAATCCAATATCCTATTTTAAACACAAAAGGTATTTTTAAATACTTGACAGAGAATTACTCAGACTTAAAATAATCAAACACTATGTATACGAGGGAAAAAAATATTTTCTGTTGTCTTAATATGTTTTCACAGTGCTACACCACATGTAGAAAGGTAATTAATGTGTATCTACTAAAAACAAAATAGTTGTAAAAACTACAGGAGAATTATACATTCTCTAACTTGGAATAACTTTACAAATAGGAGAGATAACAATCTGCCTAAGCGGAGGCTTATAACCATCACTCCTCTGCCTAAGGTGGAGCCAGGATTTACTGGAGAATATAACCAGCTAAGGCCCTCATTCAAAACATTTAGGTATTTTTCTATATTTTTACAAACTAGCCTATAGCCACTTGGGGGCACACTTATATCATGTGTTTTTCTACTCAAATGTTGCAAACATAATGAATTTGGATTATTGGTAACGTTAATGACACAGATAATAAAATCCTATTAGGAATCACGGATCATTTTGTGTTTCCAGCTCAGTAGTACATCATAATTTTCTGATAATCATAATATGCACGATCTTAATCAAATTTTTGAGTAATGGCTATTAAAACAGCTTGAAATTTGTTTGATATTATACAGATATTTAGTTTCTTTGCATGCTTTTATTTTCTGCAATTTTCAAACTATTATTAAATCTAAGTAACCATTAATTTTGCAAAGTGTATTTTTCCATTAATTTGAATTGTTTCTAAAATCTTGATTAGCTTATAGTGAAAGAATAATTTGAAGCCTAACAATTATGTTTTGTGAATAGTTATTAATTAGATGCTTATTAGTGTGTTATCTTTTCAATAAATCAAAGTAAAATTCCACTCTTCTAATAATATTAGCCATTCCATTATTCTTTTTATTACAACTTTTTCTGTAACCACCACTGCACTAAATCAAGAGGAAAATGAGTGCTCTGTGACATTTTTCTATCAACAACACTGCCACTAACAGCACATTTTTCACTAGTAATAGTACAATTGTTATTTTAAACCACATTTGTCACACTAATTAAGAAATAAATAGAGTCACAAGAAAGAAAAAAGGAAGAAAAAGACCCTAATTTACTTCACAAGGACAGTAATAATCCTCTAATTATTATACCTTTCAGGTAAAGAATAATATGTGACGCACAAATATAGTGATTGTTTGAAAGACATTCACATTTTCTAAATTGGTCAGATTAAAACAAACAGCACACATATGGAATGGAAAATCTTTTTTTCAATGCATATTGCTGTGAGTTTCCTGAAAAACAAAAGTGGTCAAATATGAAATGCCAGTATAATATCAAAACCAATGCAAACTGTCTTTTAACATATTAAAAGTCTTACATTGGAGAAAATTCTGGATGACTGTACATATAGTTAGCACATGAAAGTTCAACACGAAAAGCACCCCATGTAAAACACCAAAGAAAAAGATGATCTATGCTGTAATGATCTTACTCAGTTAAAATCTGAATATTTAATGACATTTTTGAAATACTGATGGACAAGTGTACATTTGGGGCTTCCCTGGTAGCTCAGCTGGTAAAGAATCTGCCTGCAGTGTAGGAGACCTGGGTTCAATCTCTGGGCTGGGAAGATCCCCTGGAGAAGGGAAAGGCACCCACTCCAGTATTCTGGCCTGGAGAATTCCATGGACTGTGTAGTCCATGGGGTCACAAAGAGTCTGACACAAATGAGCGACTTTCAGTTTCTTTCAAGTGTACATTTATATACAGCACAAATTAGGGAAGACAATTCACCAACAAATGAAGTGCTTTGATTTCCCTTGGAGTTAAACTCAAAGTCATTCATCACAGTGAGTCCACTAGTGTTTGAGTCCACTAGTGTTTACTTTCTAGCGTATCTGAGAAAGAACAACAAAGAGTAACTTTGTGTTGTTACTCACACATACCATGTGCTCCCCTATAATACCTTCATAATCATCTGTACCTTTTGAACCAAAAGGTAGAAAATTTTATAAAAAACATACAAACCACACGGATTACATCTAAAACAGACAAAAGTGCATGTTCATTTTGATAATTCTGTTTTTTTGGTAAATATAAAAAGAAGCATTGCTTCATCATCTAAAGCAGCAGCCACACTGTTTTGCTCGAAAGCAGGAGAGGAAGTATCTGGGCAGTTATATTCTAGACCACCACACATGAAGGCTCATTAAACTCAGATTTCATGAGCAAGTTACTCATCAGGCATTTTATCCTGAATCTGAGGCAAGAAGTCCTCTTGAACTACATTTTTCCCTCAAGGACAGGTGATATGGTCACGGTAGGAAACTCTTGGCTGTGCTTGAGAATTGGCATTTAAATCTCAGTTTTGTCACCAATCATGCCCCTGTGAGACATTGAACACAGTCTTTTTCCACGTGGCTGCTTTTCTTATCTACAGATGAACAGAATACATTAAACAATCACCACAAACCAATACACTCTGAGCTCCTGAATCAGCAACATCTTTGAACACTGATACCAGAGCAAGACTGTCTTAATTGTGTATTGAAAGAAAACAACAGCAGGAAGAGGAATGATATGTAAAGAGTCTTTAATTAGCACTTAAAATGTGACTTAATAAAATATGTGACTTTCTCCTCTTTTCACTGCTCAGTTGAGCACTAGACGTGTTATTTCTTCCTGGAAAGAATAGTCTAGCACCTGGCATTGCCCCTAGTTAAGACTCCACCAGGAGGACAACTCATAGTTCAGCCAGGTATAATAGAGCATCCATTACCATCCAAAGAAGTAAAACTGCACTGATTCATGTTTAAAAAAAATGTTAAAGACCAACGTAACAACTTATGTTGCCAAACACTCAATTATATGCTTAAAATGAATGAGCATATAAGTTATACCTCAAAACAATAATAATGATAACTTAAAAAGAATAATATGGCACCCGTTCTCCCCCATAGTATCTCATATATGTAATGGCATTAATACGTTTTTAACAAATTAATAAACAATAAGGTCATATCCCCCATAATGACCTCTCTAACTGAAACAGATGAGTGCTAAACTCCAATATCTCTGCCTACCCTAGGATATAGGTCTGCCCTCCCCACAAACTGGGTTGCCCAAGAGTAATAAATCAGTTCTACTTTTTTAAAATTCCTGAAAGCTTAGATCACTCTCATGCTAAAATATAGTTTCAGGTTAAATCTAGTAGTCAGGGCACAGGCCCTGGTCCTTCACACAGTAGGTCCTTAGCTCTTGCTGTTTTATTGTCAGGACTGCCCGCTCCCACTCCAGGCCTTATGGGCTCCTGCTTATTCTTCAGATTTTAAATCAGTGTTGACATCTTGAGACGGCGGTTCCCAGACCTCACAGATACAAGTTCACCCGCTTCATACTTTTATAGCTTTTTATAACAAATTTACTCTTTATACCTTGCTAACATTTACAATGAAATATTTATGTGTAGGTTTGATATTTGTACACAGATACGGATGCGTATTTGTTTCTCCACTTTACTGTTAGTTTCCTGAGGGTGGAGCCAATATGTGGGTTTTCCACAGTTGTGTTTGAGGCAAGCAGTAGTTGTTCAGTCGTGTCCAATTCTGCGGGACCCCGTGGATTGTAGCCTGCCGGTCTCCTCTGTCCATGAAATTTTCCAGGCAAGAATGCTGGAATGGGTTGCCATTTCCTCCTCCAGAGGGTCTTCCCAAGGCACAGATCAAACCCGGGTATCCTGCATTGCAGGCAGAGTCTTTACCATCTGAGCCACTGTCTTAAAGAATATTTGTGAATTACTCAACCAAAAACCAATGATTGTTCACCAGTTCTCCTTGAAAGCTGCTTTTCATTTAGCTTCCAGAATGCCACACTTTCCTGAATTTTCTCCTGTCTCTCTGCTTCTTTCTCAAACTCCTGACTATCCTGTAAATGTTACTATTACTGAAAATACTTACCTAGACTGGGTTTTCCGCAGTTGTGTTTGATGCAAATGGTAGCTGTTCAGTCGTGTCCAACTCTGCGCGACCCCGTGGATTGTAGCCTGCCGGTCTCCTCTGTCCATGAAGACAGACAAATTTACTATAAAAAGCTATAAAAGTATGAAGCAGGTGAACTTGTATCTGTAAGATCTGGGAACCCCTGTCTCGAGATGTCAACACTGATTTAAAATCTGAAGAATAAGCAGGAGCCCATAAGGCCTGGAGTGGGAGCGGGCAGTCCTGACAATAAAACAGCAAGAGCTATTCTTATCTAGAAATCAGAAGTACTTTTACACCTTTATTTTTCTTTAACTAAGATCAGTTTCCTGATCCTTGGATGTATATTTTAACTGCCTTTGGGGACATGATCAGACAAGTAAAATGCAACACTTAAAAAATTAAACTCAGGATTTAGTTAGTTTAATTAATCTCAAAAATCTATCCCTCCTCCTGTGATCTCTCAGTTGATTATTCCAGACCTCAGGTTCTACCCTACTTTCTCTCATCTGTTACCTATCTTAAATTATTCAACAAGTTCTATTATTGCTCTACACCTTAAATATTTCTTTATTTGCTTTTTTTCTATCATCACCACCCCTGTCTAGTTCAAGTCTCTCTCTTGCGGAGATTCCTGGCACAGTTCCTTAAACTCTCTGCCCAACATCCATTCTTGCCACTCCCTGTCTATTCTCCACCCAGCTGACAGGATGGACTTTCTGAAGTGCAGAACAATTACATTACAGGGCTTCAGATGCTTCCATGGCTCTCCATTGTCATAAAGTCCAGCTGCCATAACATCTAGATAGTCTCCCTGACCTGGTACCTTTTTCCCTCTCTAGCCTATCTTTTGCCATTCTTCAGTCTAAATCCACTTGCAAATGTGTTCCCTCCTAAAACACTGTCCTTCTCATCCATTGATTAATTAACGCAACCTGTAGGTTTTGACTTTTTTCAGTTCTCTCCTCACCTGCCAGGTCTTGGCTAACTACCGTTCTATGTGCTTGTTCACCCTGTATCTCCTTCTCTGTGAGCCTTATCGTGATAAGGAAGGCAAGTAAATTCATGCTCTATTACTCTGTGTGTGTATTTTACAGTTTTTAACTCTATCTTAATGTTCCTGGTGGGGCAGAAAGAAATAAAAATGTCTAAAGAAAATGATGTATCATAGTAAAAGAGCATCATTTGTTTCTCCTCAATTCAGACTTACAAAAAGTCTTGAATGCATTTGGCAAAATTTCCAATTGGTAAATCAATATACCAATTTAATATTCTAAACAAGTTTACATAAATATGTCAGTAATCTGTTTCCCAAAGCCATTTACCACATCCTATTGGTAGCAGTAGGAAGAGACAAGTTTATAGAGAAGTCAAACACATTACTGTTGAGAGAAGTTTTAGCTAATCCTATACTAAAGACAACTGAAAGAAAACAACACCAGTCTTGCTTTTCCTACCAGTCTGACACCTCTATAAACAGAGATACATCTAAACATCCCAGAGATTTGAAATGAGATTTTTGATCCAGAGAAGCCATATAAGACATATAGATTTTTTTTCTCTTTGAAGTTTTGGGTAATGAATAGCTGAACATTACAAAATCCTTAATAATTAGTCCATTCATATAAAAAAATAAGCTTTAAAGTGTGAGCATTGCCTTAATTGTTCACAAAGGGAGAATTACATCACATAAAGCACAATCTTAGAACAGCAAAGTCTGTATTAGTTGTTCAGTCATGTCCAACTCTTTCGACCCCTTGGACTGTAGCCCACTAGGTTCCTCTGTCCATGGGATTCTCCAGGCAAGCATACTGGAGTGGGTTGCCATTCCCTTCTCCAAGGGATCTTCCCAACCCAGGGATTGAACCTGGGTCTCCTGCATTGCAGGCAGATTCTTTACCGACTGAGTCACCAGGGAAGTCTAAAAATAGCAAAACCCAACAATAAAAGAATTAATGTTTAGAATTTTTAAACATTTGTTTCATAACTTTTTATGATATTTTTTATATAATTAGAAGATTTAAATTTACTGCTAATATTTTTCTATTCTTTTTGTTTTTGTTGTTAAGTCTCCTTAAGTCTTTCAAAAGCAACTTTTATCTCCTTAGCAGGACTGAACTTGCTCTGTACACAACCACCTTACAAACAAATTGTATTATCAGTCCCTTTTAAAGTTAGTTCTCTCTATACTATAAATAACCCTTACCTGGAACATTCCAGAAGATTATCAAACATACTTGATCAAAGTTCTATTACAGCTTTTCAGAAAATGCTTACACTTCAAAACTTGCAATGTAACTTGGAGAATTTATAAACAGATCAATGACCCTTTAATATCTATAAATATAAGTAGATAATCTCTGTTAGTCATCAGTCGTGTCCAACTCTTTGCAACACCTTGGAATGTAGCCTACCAGGCTCCTCTGTCCATGGAATTCTCCAGGCAAGAATACTGGAGTGGATTGCCATTCCCTTCTTCCAGGGATCTTCCTGACCCAGGGATTGAACCTGGGTTTCCTGCTTTGATTCTTTACCAACTGAGCCACCAGGGAAACCAATAAGTAGATAATAGTGGAACTCTTATTAGTGTGTTTTCCATAACTTGAATCTATTATTTTCCTTAAAATTTCTCACATTTAAAAATATTACATAAAAGATACTTCCTTCACTGAGATGCATAAGAATGTTGGTGATAGATTTCAGTGGGAAGTCAATAAAAACTTAATCTTGACGAGGTTAGTAACTGTGAGCTTTAGGTTTAGGTGTTTGGTAATTTCCATTAATCACATGAGTGTGTATGTGTGTATGTTTAACAGGAATAAAGACCATAGGCCTCTCATGGAGTAATAATTGATTTAACTTACGGGGGAAAAAAAAGACTTTCAAAGTGAAAATATTACTTTTTAGATTTCTTCTAATGTCCTTTCTTAAATTTTTAAATCTATCAAATCTAGTAAATCTTAATTTTTTTTTTTTTGCTGTAAATTAATAGAGCCAAGTTGCTAAATACAATTGCCTTCATCACCTCATGCTTCATGAAGACCTAACATACCTTTGCTAAACATTGTTTTTAAAATGTGTTTTAAACTATTGAAACCTACCTGTCCTTCTTGAACTCACAATTTAAGCCAACCAGTTGGGAATTTTAAATTTTTCCGATATAATTCATGAGACTTTTTAAATGATTACATAGAAAAAAAGCTTAAAGAATCGATAAATTTCTACTGTCTATGGACTGTGCTATCTCTCAGTTGTATTTCAATTCTAAAAATGTAACCTTTGAAATTTAAAGAGATTTGAAAAAGCAAATTCTCCTTCATGCATGATCAGACAAAATGACAAGCAGCTTGCCATCTATTAAACTCACACAATGTGGATGGTGAGTGCAGGCAATTTGACTTTCTGATGATCAGGTAGCAGTGTAAAAAATGTGTTGTAATATTTACCTTCTGAAAGTAATATTTTCACTTTGAAAGTCTTTTTTTTCCCCTGTAAGTTAAATCAAGGCCTCCATGAGAGGCCTATCTTCAAACCCCATCTCAGCAGAGGCCCATCAGATTATTTATATTACATTTGTGAGCTCGGGCCACAAAAAGCCCAGCTGAGCCCACAGCATTTTACAAGTGTTCTAAACCCAGGAGGCAGGCATATCAAACATCCACATACTAATTGTGACATTAATCTCTAGCCATCAGCTGACTAAGGATATTAGAGCTGTAATAAAAACATGCTGCAGTTTTAAATCACTTCACCGAGTAACCCATGTGGTGCCATATCTTATTTCCATACCAACAAGCGGTGGCAAGAAGCAGGAATAGTATAGCTGAGCACAAATTTTGAAAGAGAATCTTATGTTTAGATGTGTAAGTTGTATAAGCAGGGTATGAAAAACTGCCAATCTAGAGTTCAAACAGCATTTAATTTTGATCACCTGTCTGTACAGGAAACTTCCTACTAAACATGATATTTTCAGATCAGTAGAGGATTTGCTCCTTTCAAATTCTGGTATCTTAAACCATAACGAATAATTCAACTATATTATAAATTATTCTGTCTTCTGAGATTGAATATATTCAATATATTTTACCCTTTCCTTAAAGTTCCATAATTAATATGATACATAATTACTATATTGTACTGCAATAATACTCAGAGTTACAATTTCGGCATGTGGATTTCTTTTTATTCATTGTCACAGGGACTCATATGTGTGAGAAGATGCTATGAGTCACCAAGAGAAAAGGCGCTTGCTTTTAAAGGCAAACACCCAAGTGAAACCTGCTCTCTAGTGTGGACAGAATATAATAGACAATAATAGTGCCTGAGGGTTCTTTGTCATCTGGGCTGATAACTTAGTTTTGTCCCTGATGACTTGCATAGTCTGGAATAAGGTTCTTAACTACTCAGTATCCACATTCACACAATGAGGAAAATAATAACAGTTATAGGTCAGAGCCCAGGAATAAATGAGATAATACCTGTGAAGTGCTTAGAAGAGATGATTGTTTATTAGTAGAAGGGGTAGAAAGCTTAACATGGAGTTGTGAAGTTACATAGTGATCTATAAAGATGACTCATGGCATAACAGAGCCCTTGGCTGAGAGGGAGGAAGGGATTTGAGGGAGGTGGAAGTTTAGAAAATATTTAGAAGTATATCCTGTGAAATGAAAATATCTCCTGCCATATCGATAAGCAAGAAATGTCATAGTCATCAGCAGTTTCTGCCCCTCAAATGTGAACAAGGGCTCCGGAAACTGTAGCACAGCAGATGCTGCCACCTCCACGAGGTGACTGCTGAAAAGCTAGGGGAATGTGAGTAGCAACCATCTGCCACTCCTTAAGGTGAACAAGGAAACAGGATTTGGCCCCAGATAGCTGAGCGAAGGGAAAGTCACTCAGTCCTGTCTGACTCTTTGCAACCCCATGGATTATACAGTCCGTGGAATTCTCCAGGCCAGAATACTGGAATGGGTAACCTTTTCCTTCTCCAAGGGATCTTCCTAACCCAGGAATTGAACTCAAGTCTCTGACATTGCAGGCTGATTCTTTACCACCTGAGCCACAAGGGAAGCCCAAGAATAATGGAGTGGGTAGCCTATTCCTTCTCCAGGGAATCTTCCTAACCCAGGAATCACCCCAGGGTCTCCTGCATTGCAGATGCATTCTTTACCAACTGAGCTATGAGGGAGATAGCTCAGATAGCTGAGATGCATATGAAAGGAATGAATTCAGTGAGGCCAGAGGCTTGCACCTTCCTATCTATACAATGCTAAATTCCTTAATTTGAAACCTGATCTTTGATGTTCAGACTTCCTGCTCCCTTTGCTGCAAACTTGTGTATAGCCTGACTACCCCTCCTGCTTCCCTGGAGCCGTTTTCTCAGAGCTACAGAGATGCTGTCCCCTGGGCCCTGAGTCCTAAATATTCTGTCAACTACAAACTGGCACTTGCCAAGAGCACTGCCAAAGACTGAACGAAAAGGACATTTGCCATCTGCCTCTGAGGAGATTGAACCCTGTGCTGTTGCAGCTGCTGACATTCAACACCCCTTGAGGGAGTTCAGGGTGGAGCGAGGCACTCTGTGCTCCAGGCAATCTGGTGAGACAGTTCTTTAGATAGTTAGATGTTTTTAGGAGCTAATTTTTTGATCTCAACCCCCTGTATCTCCTCATATCTAGAAAAGCACTAAATCCCTTCATGGTGACATCAGATCCTCAGAACTAGCAGAAAACCTTTTGTAAAATGAATGCTTAATGGTATTGAACTTCCTCCTTTCACCAAAATCTTGTATATTGACCTTCCCCTGCTTCCTCTCTGGAGCAGTGTCTCAGAGCTCTCTGGGGTGCGGCCTTCTGGGCTGCAGTCCTCATTTTGCCCCAAATAAAATTTAACTCACAACTGTCAAGTTGTATATCTTTTTTTAGTTGACACCACCCAATAAAATAACTCTCTATTTTCAGGTTGTGACTCTATTTTTTAGTCGACAGGATTAAAAGGATGATGTTAGGATTTTTTCTTTACCTTTTGCAAATGTTTTCTTTATCTTTTGCAAATGTTTTCTTTATCTTTTGCAAATATTTTCTTTATCTTTTGCAAAGATAGTAACTTCCCTGGTGGCTCAGAGGTAAAGCATCTGCCTGCAATGTGGGAGACCCGGGTTTGAACACTGGGTTGGGAAGATTCCCTGGAGAAGGAAATGGCAATCCACTCCAGTACTCTTGCTTGGAAAATTCCATGGATGGAGGAGCCTGGTTAGGTGATAGTCCATGGGGCCACAAAGAGTCGGACACGACTGAGTGGCTTCATTCTCACTCTCTCTTTGCAAGTATTGGTTCATCTGACTGATATCACCTGACATGTCATCTTAAATTTAACTATAATAATTATATCCATTGTGTTAGACCTAAGAATTATTGTTACTTCTTTGCTTGTTCATTCTTCCATCTATACATCCATCCCTACACTAAACTATGCATTCAGTTTTTCAACAAGGAACCATCATGAAAAGGTACTTTGAAAGTTACTGTGAAATCCTTAAAGTTCAATTTGAGGTCTCTGTCATCAAGACACTTTCAAATTAACAAAACAGAATTTCCTACATTAAACAGCTTCAAAAATAAGTGTTGAGGGATTAGCTTTGTCAAACACACTTTTGTGTTAACAAAAAGAACAGTGTCACTCACCATCCAGTTACACAAGGGTTAAGTGGTAACCACTGCAGCTGCCCACCCTGAGAAGGACTAAGGATGAAGAAAACTGAGATCCTCCAGTTATCTTTTTTATATATAGTAGTGTATATATGTTAATCCCAATATCCCAGTTCATAACCTACTGTTTAGCACAGAAAACTACTCAATGTCTGTGGTAAAAATGAGGGGTTTTATATACACGTATAACTGATTCACTTTATTGTATAGCAGAAACTAGCTCAGCTGGTAAAGAATCCACCTGCAATGCAGGAGACCCAGTTTGATTCCTGGGTTGGAAAGTTCCCCTGGAGAAGAGATAGGCTACCCACTCCAGTATTCTTGGGCTTCCCCAATGGCTTAGATGATAAAGAATCCACCTGCAATGTGGGAGACCTGGGTTCGATCCCTGGATAGGGAAGATCCCCTAGAAGACAGTATGGCAACCCACTCTAGTATTCTTGGCTGGAGAATCCCCTTGGACAGAGGAGCCTGGTGGGCTACAGTCCATGTGGTTGCAAAGCATCCAGTACAACTGAGTGACTAAGCACAGCCTAAATTAACAACATTGTAAAGCAACTAAACTCCAATTTTAAAAAAGAAAACCAGGATTAAAGGGCCCTCCAGATAGCTAAGATGCATGTCTCCAGAACTATTTCAATGAACCCAGATTCATGCATCTTCCCATACATCACAGAAAAACACTAAAATCATTAAGTTGAGATCTCTGGTCTTTGTGCTTGGCAGTAATGTATTTAACCAAGATGTATGCTTGACTACATGTATTTCCTAGTCAAAAATTTAACTAGGTATTGGTTCCTCTCTTATCTCTTCAGAGCAGTTCTTCAGAGCTGTCTGAGAGGCTGTTTTCCCAGCTATGGTCCTTAGTAAGATCCCTGAATAAAACTGAAACTCAAAACACGACTCTGACATTGTGTATTTTCCTTTCAGTTGACAAGTTAAATAAAGTTAAAAGTTTCTTTAACACTGTGTATCTTTGAGAAGGAGACACAGTGTAAGAACTCTTTTTTGGAACCATTATTTTTACAGCTAATATTTTGGGAAATACTGTGTGTGTGTTAATCATTCAGTCGTGTCCAATTCTTTATGACCCCATGGATTGCAGTCCACCAGGCTCCTCTGTTCATGGAATTCTCCAGGCAAGAATACTAGAGTGGGTTGCCATCTCCTTCTCCAGGGAATCTTCCAGACCCAGGGATCGAACCTGGGTCTCCTGCATTGCAGATGGATGATTTACCGTCTGAACTACCAGAGAAGCCCCTTGGGAAATATTAGGTAATAAATATAGCAATAGCTTTATTGCAAAGACTTTGTGATAGGTCCTTGGGACAAAAGTCTTCTCTACTTACTTTCTAGTTTTCAATTCTGTTCAGCATATCATGCTGTGTTCACACAGTTTCGATGAAATAAGGGTGCTATTTGTATTCCTTTAGATCATGGACACAGGGAACAGACTCCAGCACCATAAAGGGCAGTTTTAATAACTGACAGTGTGGAGATTGCAGGAGAGAGAGCAATGAACCGAGCCTGGTGAGACCATATTGTGGATGATGGTTTTATGCCAGGAGCCAGTGCTGCTGCTTTTTTTCTGAATGAGACTATTTGGTACAGTAGTTTGCTTTTTATTTTTATTTTTTTTTAAAAAAGGGCCTGAATAAAGAGAAGTCCTGGGAGTTCTCCAGATATCTGGCTTTCATCCTGAGTATCTGAAGTGAATTGAACACCATTTTTAAGTTATGAAATTGTAATGCCGAAACACAAATCCTACCCTGACAGAAATATTAATTGTTCCAAAACTGGAACCATCAGAATGTCATTTATCTGATTTCTCATCATTGTAAAATGCTGAACCAAACACAAGATTCTCTGTTTCTCTAAGAAATCATTTGTTCCTTTGCATAAAATCAATATGAGGTCACTCATCTGCATACAAATCTTCCTTGAAACTAATTTTTCATGAAAACACTGTTGAAATAATCTCAATGTGGCTTTCTCAGCCTAGCTATTTTCCAGATGATTTAACCTCCAGAGTTGAACCTAGAAAAATGTTATTGCTCAGGTTGAGACTTCCCAAAAAATAGGCAATAAAATGTATGAGACATCATTAGGATATAATACACATCATTAGGTACAAACACACATTCAGCATCTAATTTTAACTAGTGAATCACTGACCTCAAGTCACAAGTAACAATTTCTTTATCACACAGTACAAAGGTGTTTCTGCCCTTAGCAAAAATTGGTCAGATGAAACCCAAAGTGTACTTATGAATCAGGGGACGAGAAAGGCAAGATTTGTAAGTCTACTGTAAATAAACTTGACTCTGATTTTGGGCTATATCAATATTAACACATGGATGAAGAAAGAAGGAAAGTAAGAAGACTGTAAGAAAGATTTATTTTTTCCTTAGACATGTGTGCATGATGTCATTGGTTTTTCCTTATCACTATATCTATTGTAAATATAGACATATCACTGCAGATGGTGATTGCAACCACGAAATTAAAAGACGCTTACTCCTTGGAAGGAAAGTTATGACCAACCTAGATAGCATTTTTTTTTTTCTAGATAGCATATTAAAAAGCAGATATTACTTTGCCAACAAAGGTCCGTCTAGTCAAGGCTATGGTTTTTCCAGTCGTCATGTATGGATGTGAGAGTTGGACTGTGAAGAAAGCTGAGCGCCGAAGAATTGATGCTTTTGAACAGTGGTGTTGGAGAAGACTCTTGAGAGTCCCTTGGACTGCAAGGAGATCCAACCAATCCATTCTAAAGGAGATCAGTCCTGGGTGTTCATTGGAAGGACTGATGCTGAGGCTGAAACTCCAATACTTTGGCCACCTCATGTTAAGAGTTGACTCACTGGAAAAGACTCTGATGCTGGGAGGGATTGGGGGCAGGAGGAGAAGGGGACGACAGAGGATGAGATGGCTGGATGGTATTACTGACTCAATGCACATGAGTTTGGATGAACTCCAGGAGTTGGTGATGCCTGGCGTGCTGCAATTCATGGGGTCACAAAGAGTCAGACACAACTGAGTGACTGAACTGAACTGAACTGCATTAAATTGATGTTTCATAAACTTTTCTTGCTAACACCAATGGCAATTGTTTAAAAACATAGATTAACGGATTCCTATTCCAATTCTGTTGGTTTGAAGAACACCAAAGAATTTCTGATATCTATGAGTAGGCAGTAGGAGAAACATGGCTTAAAACACCAAAACTAAAACACTGATTTGAATTAAGTTTTATTTTCACTTGTATTTTTTTCAGTTTCAATGTTAATGAAGCTTACTTACTATATATTAGTTATTATATTCCAACTTAGTTGAGAAAATTGTGATTGGGTAAGATTAGTGTCCACGTTCAAAACAGACTATTCTAGTAAGGTAGATAAGCTATGTATATCCAGAAGAATTATATAACAAAGGTAGGATTGCCAATCTTAAATTTATTAAACCATTCACTTATTAATTTACTTAGTAAACGTATATATATCATCCACCTATTAACGAATGGCATTCTATCAAATTAGAGAGCTCCAATGATGAGCAAAAACAAGCACAAGTCCTGTCTTCTTGGAACTTCTAGTTTAGGAGGGGGAAATTCGCTACACAAATTAATAACATTGCAAGTATAAAATGCAGCATATGTTATGAAAACAGTGAATAAGACACAATTAGCCAATAGCATGCCAATAGTGATCTAGTCAGAGGGGCTAAGAAGTTTTTTCTTAGTAAATAAACTTGAACTGAGGATGAGGAATCAGTAACAAGATGAAGGGAGGAAAGGAATGCTTCCAGGCCACAGTAAGTGCATGAACCAAGGCCCTGAGGTAAAAGAAATTCTGTGCATGTAAAAGGCTCTGGTGGCTAGAGCTCTAAGAGGAAGAGGGGGAAAGGCTAAAAAGATCAGATCGCATAGGGTCTTTTAAGATTTCTGTCTATATTTGAAAAACAAGTGTTCAAAAATAGAATGGTATAAGATTTGCAATTTGAAAAGATGACCTTGGGTGTGGTATGGAAAAATGACTAGAGGAAGGAAGGCTAGGTTAGTACAATAGGTGGGCAGCTACTCAAAATATTCCAAAAGGAGATTAACAACAACCTAAACTAGGACAATGGAAATGGAGAATAAAAGGGCAGACAGACTTCTAATGTAGTCCGGAGGCCAAACCAAAGAACTTGGTGATGAAGTCACTGCTGGCAGATAACGGTAGGGCCTAGTGGGCAGTCAGGGGGAGGAAATTTCAGGGGTGGTGGAGACATACTGAGGTAGGAGATGGTAGAAGAAGAACAGATCTGAGGCAGGAAGAGGGAATAGATGAAAATGATTTTAAAATAAAATGAATTTGAGATGTTTTGTATATATCCCCTTTGAACTGAGTAGGTAATTAGAAATTCTTACCCAGAGGTTAGAGAAGTATCAACTGCAGACAGACATTTGTGAAGCATCAGGAAAAATAGAAAATATAGGTTCAAGCAAGATTAAGGACATACAATAGAAAGAAAAAAGAGCTTGGGATACAGCCTATAAGAACTGTAGAAGTTGTTTTTTTTTTTTTTTGGCCAGGAAGAGAAGATTGCAAAGTACACTGAAAAGGAAAGGAAAATAAAAGAAGCAGGATTCAGACCAGGGAGTGTGCAAGAGCAAGACAACCTGGGAGAAGTTTTCAAAAATGGAGAAAAAGTATCAATACTTTTACATGTTGTTGTTTAGTCACTAAGTCACATCCAACCCTTTTGTGACCTCATGGAGGAGACTAGACTCCTCTGTCCATGGGATTTTCCAGGCAAGAATACTGGACCAGGTTGCCATGCCTTCCTCTGGGGGGTTCTTCCCAACCCAGGGATCAAACCTGTATTTCCTTCTTTGGCAGGTGGGTTCTTTACCACTGAGTCACTAGGGAAGTCTCAGTTTTAATGTATACCAAAAAAAAGTAATCTGGGAAGGAATGTCTGAAACATGAAGAATGATTAAATAAATGATAAACATGGGTAAATCTAAATTATTTTAAAAATTAGTTTTATGTATATATCCATTGGATTTAGGGACACTGGTGTCACTGACAACATTTTGGCAAAGTGACATTTGACAAAGTCAGATAGTCATGACTCAAGGAATGAAAGGATAATGGTGACAGTAAGTAATGAATTGGTTTTTGTTTTTTTTTTTAGAAGTCTGACCATAAAGAGGACAGGTAAGGTAGCATTGATTTCAGTTTTTCCTAATAAAAACATCATCTTTATTTTATTACTCACCCTTTTAATATCCTTTCATATTTCTCTTCTATGAAATATGCCGCTGAAGCATGTAAGTCTGTTCTAACACACACCATCTAACAAGCCTTCAGTGGTCATGTCTCATTCTTCTGTAAGTTTAAAAGATCTCTAGTACCCTGAACTCTCTTCCCTCTACTCAAATGAACATGTGGCTTAATTTCATGAGCAGATCCACCCTAGTTCTATTATTTAGCTAACCTAAGCTTCAGTAAATGATATAACATTTTTAGAACTTAGTTTGCTTGACTAAAAGGGCAGAATCATCTGCATATCATGGTGTCCATGAAAGTAGAATGAGATAGTGAGTCCAAATTGCTTATTACATTTTCCGGTCCCTGTAGATCTCAGTGATTACCAGTTGAATTTGAATTTGATTCATCTGTGCATGATGTCTTTTATTCAGTACTAAAAAGAAGAGAACAAGCTTAAAATGGAGTCACTTATGTTAAAGTCCCATTTCACCAAACTGAGACTTGACTTAGTTACAGTTTTGGCTTTCTCAGAAATGGAAACTGAAACCAGTCAAACAGTAATCACCTGGTAAGCACTGGTGAGGTCATTTGTCTGATAGACCCTCAGCATCCTCTAAAGGAAAGAAACCTTGCTATAGGCAACCTGCTTTTTTGCCTAGTACAACTTACTTGTTCCTGCTCCTTTCTTCCTGTAAAGGTCCTTCAAAGCTCCTCAGAGCCCCCTTCTCTCTGCTAGAATGAATACCGCCTGATTCATGAATCATTGAATAAAGCCAATAAGATCTTTAAAATTTACTCAGTTGAATTTTGTTTGTAACATGATTTTCACTCGTGTTTCACACGAGTTTTCACACGAGTTTCCAGTAACTACATGTAAAAATGAACAAGAATCATATAAAATGTTGAGAAAATTAACATTTAAATAGCAATTCAGATTAGGTTGACTCATGAAGACACACTCCTCTAAAGTTTATTATTATCACATTAGTTTAAAATAGTTTCTTAATGTGCTATGCTGCTGCTGCTGCAGCTGCTAAGTCACTTCAGTTGTGTCCAACTCTGTGCGACCCCCTAGACGGCAGCCCACCAGGCTCCCCTATCCTTGGGATTCTCAAGGCAAGAATACTGGAGTGGGTTGCCATTTCCTTCTCCAGTGCATGAAAGTGAAAAGTCAAAGTGAAGTCGCTCAGTCTACTTGGATCCAAGTATTTAAAAAAACTATAAAGTGAAGGTAGGTTAGTTCAAGTCATGAGCAAGAACATTCATATCATTCCTCCTTACTCTCTCAGGCCGCAGCCTTTCAAGGGAATGATGCCATGTGACTGTAGTCTAATGCTTAGAACAGTAAGAACTCAAGTTCAAATGTAAGATTCAGACTCTGAGTTCAAACCCCAGCTTTGCTATGTGAGTTCAACTATGGTCTTCAGATTCTCTGTCCTTAATGTCTATTCAGGTTGCTATAAGAGAATACCACAGATCAAGTGGCTTATAAGAAACAGAATTTTATTTCTCATGGTTGTGGAGGCTAGGACATCCAGGATCAAGGTGCCAGCAAATCTGATGTCTCATGAGAACAAATTCCTAGTTCATAGAAGCTTGTCTCCTCACAAGTTCTCACACAGTAAAAGGAAGGAAGGGCACTAATCTGATTCTTCAGTGCTCCACCCTCATATAATCACCTACCAAACACTTCACCACCTAATACCATCACACTGAGGGTTAAGATTTCAACATGTGGATTTACAGGGGCACAAGCATTCAGTCTGTAACAGTGGTGATGATAATGGTTTCCTAATTCAATGAGTTAATGTAAGAAGTAAGTAATGTATATAAAGCACACAGCATAGTGTATGCGGAGTATTAAACAGATAAAGGCTAGCTGTTACTATTGTGATTGTAGCCTTCTAAGAAATACAGAAGTGACGAGATATAAATTTCACTTTGTTAAAATACAATATCTAAGTTTTATCAGAGGCTACGAGGACCTGTATCCACTTCAGCTAATTCACAAAGAAAATATAAAATTTTATCATATATCAATACACAAGCACAATGGACATGGCCTAGAGGATTTATACATAAAACTGCATTGATCAGTCTCTGAAATAGCACAGGAAGCCAGAAGGGATTCAGTATACATGCAGCAAAATGAGAAATGACAGGAATTGATATGGGTAATAAGCTGGAGTCAATGGGATGCTACTAAAGAAAAAGCGAAAGAATGTGCCAGTTGGGGTGTAACAAAGGACAGTGGTGGGGAGTCGTGGGGATAGTAGGTGAGAAGATGAATATCATGAGCAAGTCATCTGGGCAAGAGTCAGGGAAGTCAGGGAGGCAAGGTGGAGAGGCCTGGGGTTGACGTTATGAGGAATTCTTTTTCCTCATTTTGCTAAAGATTTTACAATGTTGCTATTGCTCTTATAGTTTAAGTTGTACTTTAAAGTAATTATCTGGATTAGCATGTCTATAATCAATATGATTTTCAGTGAATGAAAATAGGTAGTTTTTTGGCAATTTTTATTTAACATCTTAAGACATTTCAAATTCATGTGAAAAATAAGGCAATTATCCTTAACATTCATGTAACTGGTTGAAATGCTTCCGTGCTTATTTTTAAACTGTTTGTCCTCTACTTCATTTTAAACATTGATCTACTGACCCAAGTATTGTACCTATAGAATACATTATTTTATGTCTCAAAGTTAGCTCAGTGTAGTAGGTAGAAATATAAGATGACCCCAAGATTTCTCTCTCTGGTGTACACATCTTATAAAATGTGGGCATTTGAGTGTGGGCAGGGCTATGAATATGATGGGATATAACTCCTGTGATTAGACAGAGTTAATCAAAAGAGGCAGATCCTGTGTGGGCCTGTCCTAGTCAGGTGAGCCCTTTAAAAGATGATTGGCAGAGAGATGCTCTCCTGTGTTGTGAGAGGACCTATGTGTGGGTTGGGGACCTATGGTCTCTAGGAGCTGACAGCCAGCAAGAAATCAGGGGTCTCAGTCACACAACCATTAGCCTTACAGGAAATTGGACTCCTGATCCAGAGAAAATATAAGATAATAAATTTGTATTGTTTCAAGTCACTAAGTCTGTTGTTATTCATAGGAATAAAGAACTTATACAATGAGAAAAGTAAAATAAAAAAACTCTGTAATATTCAAAGATGTGAAGTGTAAATACATAAGGTAAAATATGTCAAGATGGGTGAATGGATAAAAAAAGATGTGGTACAACTTATGCAATGGGATCTTAGCCATAAAAAAGAATAAAATAATGCCATTTTCAGCGACACGAATGGACACAGAGATTGTCATACTGAGCGAAGTCAGACAGAGACAGACAAATATCATATAAAAAAATCACTTATATGTGGATTCTAAAAAAATTGTACAAATGAACTGATTTACAAAACATAAGTAGTCACAGGGTTAGCAAACAAACTTTTTGTTACCAAGGGGGACAGGAGAGGGAAGGGATAAATTGGGAGATCAGGACTGGCATACACACACTACTATATGTAGAGTAGATAATAAGGGTCTACCCTACAGCACAGGGAACACTGCTCAGTGCTCCGCAATGACCCATATGGGGAAAGAACCTAAAAACGAGTGAATATATATATAATTCACTTTGCTGTATGGCAGAAACTACGCAACACAGTAAGTCAACTATACTCCAATAAAAATTAATTAAAAAACCAAAAATAAGTTAAGAATTCTTATCAGCTGTTAATTCAACAACAATTAGAAATAACTTCTCATGCTTAATATGAGCATAGTAAAATGTGCTAGTATAAAGGCTGGAAGGCTGTATTTACGCATTTAGGAGATCTGGTAAGGTGCTTCAATTTCTACACCAGATGAAATCTCACTAATGTCATTATAGTATTAGTTATTTAATAAATAAAATGTTAAGGAATCAGTATTTTTGGAACCATCTGACATTTGATTCACATTTTGGGAAAAAGCAGGAAAATGGCAGACTGAATCTGGTGGCCTTGTGTTGAGATTTGACTAATTAAATGTACAAAGTTCCTACAAACTAGCTTAATATTATAATCACTTACCAGCAATTCTACCTTTGAGCATTTACATTTTAGGTGAACAGCTGTTAAATCCCACTATCTGCTAACACTGCTAACACTGACATTGACATCAGTGGCTGCATATCACCTCCCTGCACATCTCTTGGCCTCCTCTCTTACTTCAGCCAGTGTTTCAACATCACCACACAAGTAAATTTCTGCAGAGCCTTGTCTGGTTCATGCAGCATCCTTTCCCTGAGCGGAGGCTCCTCCAATCCTATGGTGAAGGGAAACCCTCAGAAACCCACTGGGCATTCAGACAAGTGCAACCAGTAAGTAGGGGTAGTTAACACACCCATAGAGCCAAGTATCAAAGGAGATCAGAAGCTTATCGATAATGCTTTCTGATTTTGTCCTCTCTGGATAGATGAAACAGATGTAAAGTGTTTAGTCTGCAGTACATCTGATTTGATCACAGATATTTTAAAACTTAATTATGTTTTGAATTCTAAGTCACAATTTTGTGAGAGGGTATGTTTGAACAAAAGTAAATAAGTATAAATCAGATGAAAAGTGTTTATAATATTAAAAAGAATTCAGGATATAATTAAATTCCTATCAACTGGAAAGTTTGTGGTGCTATTTTCCTTCTACTTTTAGTAAAAATTTCACAGGTACTAACATATTTCAGTTTGTGACAGGTAAAGGCTGATCAAGTCTTTATGAATCATTTGTCTTCTCTAAGTCTGGATGAAGATTCTGATCCTCTTATCTAGGAGTCTTTCCCCTACCACATGTTGGTATAGCTGATCCTAGTAGAAGATGCCTTTCAATTAATATGATGGGGTCTTCCTTTGCAAGAGAAGAGAGTGAAAACAATTACAAAACTGGAGAAAAGAAAAACGTAGATACTGGCATGTAGGCTGCATGCAAATGTAACAAATCAATATGAAGGAAAGTGATCCTGGCCAGGGTCATGTCTAGAGATATGGGATTCATCGAATATGCACCACTCTATCAGCTTGAGAGAGAAGCATATGCTTTGTCTATTAGAACAAAGCAAGAAGAAATTTAACAGAAAAGGAAGTGAAAGGGTAAAGAAAAAACTAAGCTTTTTGCAATGGCTCTAACTAAAAACCTGAGAGAGGAGCAGAGGATTGATTTTAAGAAGAACAAATAAATGTCCATTGCACATGAGCCAATTGGAAGCCTTTAGACAACCAGACCATACCAAAATCCACATGAAGAATAAGAATTTTTTTTATAATAACATGGAAAGCAGCCACTTGATTCAGTATGAATAATATAAAGAGAATTTATGGCTGAACACAATGTCTGAGGTTATCAAACGAGAAGAACTTTATGAAGGGACAACAAACTATAAAGTAAATTAGGCTATGGGGAAGTAAGAGTCTTAAAAGGAGTAAAGTGGTTTTGCTAATCTTTTATGGCCCCATGGACTGTAGCCCACCAGGCTCCTCTGCCCATGGAATTTTCCCGGCAAGAATACTGGAGTGGGTTGCCATTTCATCCTCTGGGAGTCATCCAACCCAGGGATTGAACCAGGTCTCCTGTGTCTCCTGCATTGGTCAGCAGATTCTTTACCACTAGCTCCACCTGGGAAGCCCGTTGATGAGGAAGTAAAATCTTAAAAGGGATAGAGTGGTTTAGTTAATCTCTTACATAAAGAGTGGACTAAATCTGAAGTAATACTACTTAAATAAAATGTACCCTTGCTCAGGGTTTTGCTGGGTCTTCACCTGAGCCTTGAAAATTCAAGTAGATCTAAATGCTACAGAGACTTTGCTTACATGTCTCTCATTTCTCACAAACCTATGTCTTTTCATAGGTTGTTGGGGGAGGACTTTAAAATATTTTCACACTGTTAATATCTGGAGCTAACTCTGCCTGAGAAAATCTGAGGCTATGTAGTCTGACTAAAAATATGTCATGTTGCATGCATGTTAAGTCTTTTCAGTCATATCTGACTATTTGGGACCCTATGGATTGTAGTCTGCCAGGCTCCTCTGTCCATGGGATTCTCCAAGCAAGAATACTGGGGTGGGTTGCCATGCCCTCCTCCAAGGGATCTCCCAACCCATGGATCAAAGCCACCTCTCTTATGTCTCCTGCATTAGCAGGAGAGTTCTTTACCAATTGTACCACAAGCAAGTTCAATACTATCATGTTTGAAATTCCCCAAAAGAAGGGACACAGGGAAAGGGGTTGCAAACAATCTAAATTAGGGGAGCTATCTCAGGAAGACATTTTGGGGTGGGGCAAGTCTTCAAATGATTAAATTAAAGCCAGATCTCTCTTCTCTCTTCTTCTCTTTTACTGAGAATCCCTCAAAGGCAGACAGTGGCTCTAAACATGTGATCCCATGTAAATGCCATGTTGTTTCATGTATCAATAGTTCACTCTTTTTGGCTGAGTGATATTCCATATTTTGTTTTTCTACTCACATAGTGAGGGCTATTGGAGTGGTTTTTCAAGTTTGAGGTTGTTACAAATAAAACTGATCTGAGCGTCTATGTACAAATCCTGGTATCAGTTCTCCTGGGTAGATACATAGAGGTAGAATGGCTGGATCATATAGTTCAAACTCTAAAAAACTGCCAAGCTGCTTTTCCAATGTAGTTGTACCATTTTACATCCCTGGGCCAGAGTAAATAGTTGTAGTTTCTTACTCGAATAAGTCAGTTTTCTTCATGAGCTAAATAAATATGTATCAATACCTCAGTGAAGTTTTCATTTACTTTTATCATACTTTTACTGATCATTCATATAGTATCTACAACAGCATGATTCCATTCATATAAATTTAAGATTTCATAAACAAATATCTATTAACCAAAAGTAGATTAATGGTTGCTGGGGGACAGGAATGGAGTAACAGATGGATTGCAAGGGAATAAAAATCAACTCCTGTTTTCTGTCTACCACTATTACTATTCTCAATATGTCACTTCTGACACCAGATATGTTTTTGCCACATCAAGCAATTCTCTGGTTCGCTGGATACCAACTGAGTGTCATATAACTTAATTCAATTCTGACAATACTTACCTAGAAAAAGCATCAGAGAGATGCCACAGGTTAAGGGCTCAGTTGGAGAAGGCAATGGCACCCCACCCTAGTACTCTTGCCTGGAAAATCCCATGGATGGAGGAGCCTGGTAGGCTTCAGTCCATAGGGTCGCTAAGAGTCAGACACGACTGAGCAACTTCACTTTCCCTTTTCACTTTCATGCATTGGAGAAGGAAATGGCAACCCACTCCAGTGTTCTTGCCTGGAGAATCCCAGGGATGGGGGAGCCTGGTGGGCTGCCGTCTCTGGGGTCGCACAGTCGGACACGACTGAAGCAACTTAGCAAGGGCTCAGTCCCTTAAGACTGCCCTTGCTTCAGATGCCAACTGAAACTCAGGCTGTGACCTGGGCTTCTGACCAACCCAGCATAAACCAGAGATTCCTGATCCTCTTTCTCCAGTTCCATCAATTGTTAGAATGCCTCACATAGTTCAGGAAAACACTTATTGGATTATCAGGTTATCACAAAAGAATACAACTCAAGAATAGTCATATGGAAGAGATGCCTAGGGTGAGAGGTGTGGGAAGGCGTGCAGTCTCCAGACACACTACGGCCCCCATACCTCTCCCCATACATGTTCACAACCCCAGAATCTCTCTTGCTCTCATCCTTTTGGCTTTTTATAAAGGCTTTATTACATAGGAATAATTGACTGAATCATTGATCATTGGTGATTCATTCAACCTCTAGTCCCTCTCCCCAATCTGAAGGTAGGGACAGGGCTGAAAGTTTCAACCCTCTAATTACATGGTTGGTTCCCTTGATAACCAGCTTCTATCCTGTAGTTATCTAGAGGCTTTATAAAAAATCATTTTATTTATTTATTTTTGTCTGTGCTGAGTCTTTGCAGCTGTGTGGGCTTTTCTCTAGTGGCGGAGAACAGGGGCTACTCTCTAACTGTGGTGCACAGGCATCTCTCTTTGGTGGCTTCTCTTATTGTGGAGCACGGGCTCTAGGATGTGTGGGCTTCAGTCGTCGTGGCTCCCAGGCTCTAGAGCACAGGTTTAATAGTTATGGAGCATGGGCTCAGTTGTTCCTTGGCGTGTGGAACCTTCTCAGAGCACATATCGACCCCTTGTCTCCTGCATTGGCCGGCAGACTCTTTACCTCTGAGCCATCAGGGAAGCCCCATCTAGAGGCTTTTGAGCAAAATCACTCAGTGACAAATTCAAGTGACTGGAATGGCTTTTTATGAAAAAACAAAAGACATCTTTATCACTCTTATTATTTAGTAAATTCCAAGGATTTTAGAAAGGGAAAGATATACCCAACTGAATGCAGAGTTTCAGAGACGAGCAAGGAGAGATAAGAAGGCCTTCTTCAATGAACAATGCAAAGAAATAGAGGAAACAATAGAGTGGGGAAAGCTAGAGATGTCTTCAAGAAAATTGGAGATATCAAGGGAACATTTCATGAAAGGATGGGCTTGATAAAGGACAGAAATGGCAGAAGAGATTAAGTAGAGGTGGCAAGAATACACAGAAGAATTATACTATAAACTCTTAAAGACCTGGATAATCATAATGGTGTGGTTTCTCACCTACAGCCAGACATCCTGGAGTGTGAAGTCAAGTGGGCCTTAGGAAGCATTACTATGAACAAAGATAGTGGAGGTGATGGAATTTCAGCTGAGCTATTTCAAATCCTAAAAGATGATGCTACTAAAGTGTGCACTCACAATGTCAGCAAATTTGGAAAACTCAGTGGCCGCAGGACTGGCAAAGGACAGTTTTCATACTAATTGCAAAGAAAGGAATGCCAAAGAATATTCAAGCTACAGACAAATGTGCTCATTTTCCATGCTAGTAAGGTTATGCTCAAGATCCTTCAAGCTAGGCTTCAGCAGTACATGAACCAAGAACTTCCAGATGTACAAACTGGGTTTAGAAAAGGCAGAGGAGAAAATTGTCAACATTCATCAGATCATAGCCAAAGCAAGGAAATTCCAGAGGAACATCTACTTCTGCTTCATTGACTACGAGAAAGCCTTTGATTGTGTGGCTCACAACAAACTGGAAAATTCTTAAAGAGACAGAAATACCAAACCACATTACCTGCCTCCAGAGAAACCTGTATGTGGGTCAAGAAGTAACAGTTAGAAACTGTTGACTGGTTCCAAATGGAATCAAAATTGAAACAAATGACTGGTTCAAAATTGGGAAAGGAGTACAACAAGACTGTACATTGTCACCCTGCTTATTTAACTTATATGCAGAGTACATCATGTGAAATGCCGGACTGGATGAAACACAAGCTGGAATCAAGATTGCTGGGAGAAATATCAACAACCTTAGATATGCAGATGATACCACTCTAATGGCAGAAAGTGAAGAAGAACTAAAGAGCCTCTTGATGAAAGAGAGGAGGGAAAAAGTTGGCTTAAAACTCAACATTCAAAAAACTAAGATCATGGCATCCAGTCCCTTCATTTCATGGCAAATAGATAGGGAAAATGTGGTAACAGTGACAGATTTTATTTTCTGGGGCTCCAAAATCACTGCTGATGGTGAATGCAGCCATGAAATTAGAAGACACTTGCTCCTTGGAAGGGAAGCTATGACAAACCTAGGCAGCATATTAAAAAAGCAGAGACATCACTTTGCTGAGAAAGGTCAGTACAGTCAAAGCTATGGTTTTACCAGTAGTCATGTACAGATGTGAGAGTAAGGACCATAAGGAAAGCTGAGCACCAAAGAATTGATGCTTTTGAACGGTGGTGTTGGAGAAGACTCTTGAGAGTCCCTTGGGCTGCAAGGAGATCAAACCAGTCAATCCTGAAGGAAACCAACCTGGAATATTGATTGGAAGGACTGATGTTGAAGCTGAAGCTCCAATATTTTGGCCATCTGATGGGAAGGACCAATCCATTGGAAAAGACCCTGATGCTTGGAAAGATTGAAGGCAAAAGGAGAAGAGGGCAGCAGAGGATAACATGTTTAGATAGCACCACTGAATCACTGGACAGGAACTTGAGCAAGCTGCAGGAGATAATGGAGGACAGGGAAGCCTGGCTTGCTGCAGTCCTTAGGGTGGCAAATAGTTGGACACAATTTAGCAACTGAACAACAAGGATTTTAGGAGCTCTGTAACAGAAATAGGACGAAAGCCAAGTATTTATTACTTACTATAAATCACAATATCACAAAGCGGCATAAGGAAACATTTTGGATTTATGGAAGTATTTGTTATGTGTTTCTTGGTGGCTCAGAGGATAAAGCATCTGCCTGCCATGCGGGAGACTCGGGTTCGATCCCTGGGTTGGGAAGATCTCCTGGAGAAGGAAATGGCAACCCACTCCAGTATTCTTGCCTGGAGAATCCCATGGACAGAGGAGCCTGGCGGGCTTCAGTCCACGGGGTTGCAAAGAGTCAGACACGACAGTGAGTTCACTTCTTATGCCCATTAAAGTGATGGTGTTAGAGGTATACATAAATGTCAAAGCTAACCAAACTGTATACGTTAAATATGTACAGCTGACTGTATGCAATTAAGCTTCAATTAAGTTGTTAAAAAAAAAAAAGAAATGCAAAAACTCGATTACAAAGTATGCTGCTGCTAAGTTGCTTCAGTTGTGACCAACTCTGTGCGACCCCATAGACGGCAGCCCACCAGGCTCCCTCGTCCCTGAGATTCTCCAGGCAAGAACACTGGAGTGGGTTGCCATTTCCTTCTCCAGTGCATGAAAGTGAAAAGTAAAAGTGAAATCGCTCAGTCGTGTCTTACTCTTAGCGACCCCATGGACTGCAGTCCACCAGGCTCCTCCATCCGTGGGATTTTCCAGGCAAGAGTACCGGAGTGGGGTGCCATTGCCTTCTCCTTTACAAAGTATAGCCATTATTAAATATACTTCCCAGATTGATTCTTAGCCTGCCTTGCAGAACCTTGTATTTTGATGGTATGTAGCTGGTCTAAAAGGTTAGGAATGGACTATGGGAAAGAAAAGGAAGCCGAGCCCAGCCCGTCAAAGGCAGTGTGATCCAGAAGAAGAGAATGGAAGGAAACTGCCCACAGCAGCAGCAGCAGCAGGAAGAGGAGAGACACAGGAATTAAAAGAGGAGGCTGTTCCTTCAGGACAGGGCCAGTGTAACATCTTTCTGAATGATAGATACTGTCTGTATGTAGAGCTCCTCCTACTCTAGCCTTGTGTGTAGATTTGAGGAATGTCTTCTACAGTAAGGGCTTCCTAGGTGGCTCAGTGGTTAACAATGTGGGCAGCAGATGTGGATTTGATCCCCTGGAGGAGGGCATAGCAACCCACTCCAGTATTCTTGCTGGAGCCACAAAGATTTACTCCATGGGGTCACAAAGAATAGACATGATTTAGCATCCACACCACTTACATTTCTGAAGTAGAGTCATACAAGAGTAGAAAAGGAAGCTGGGAAGGCAATCTACTTTGTTACCACTTGTTCTGAGCCATCTTGGTATCAATTCTTTTTATGATTCCTAACTCATGAGAAATCATTCTTTATGGTAGATTCAAATACTTTTATTTGTGGAATCAGAGGAATGGGGTGTTGTAGTTTGGGGAAAGATCATGAGATCTAGGGTTAGGCCTACATAGGCCTGTGTTTGAAGTCTAGCTTTACCAGTTATGTGACACTTGATAAAGTGCATAATCTATTAAAGACTCTTTTTCCTTCAACTGTAAAATCATACTAATTAAATGATATAATACACACAAAGTTCCTGCTAGACTAAGTAGAGAAATTTAGCTTATTTCCTATTAGTAGCTCTGAACACTCAAAAGCTAGAATTAATGTGTTCTAGATTTTTATGTTTGTGTTTATTAAGGTAACTATAAAAGATTGCCTTGAAACATAATATTTCTTTTTTCTTTAACCATAAAGCTTAGTTACTAGGCGGTTTGAATTAAGCTTCTATTTCTAAAATTCCTGTCTGTGTCCTTAACAAACAATGATTTTTCTTCTTTACATTTAATAATTATACTAAACTCATAAAACAACTTTTTAAAACAAAGCATCTCATGAAACAGCAGTGATTTGAACCCAATTAATAGCAAACAAAGGATATGTCATAGACAGAAACCCAACTATTTAAGTGGCCTTTTAAATATAGAAATTAATTTCATCTTATAGTAGCATCATGCTCACTTTTATGTAAGTAATAACTGATATTACTTTCTTACTCATACCCCAAAATTTTAGGTACTGGAAAACCTAAAATTCATCAATTTCTAAGCATTGATTTTGTAAAAATTCCTATGATTCTGAGTTTTAAGGATTCATTTATGTTTGATATTAAACTTTATTTGGTCTAGAGATTAATTTATAATCTGTTCAGTTTCTAAGAAGCTTCCTCATGACTCTCAAACAGAATTGACAATACAGCTCTTTTAACTAATGAATATATACTATAATAAGTAGCAAAACTGTAATCTATGTACTTCCCAAACTGCTTTCTGAAGGTAGGACCCTATTGGAGTAGGTCCAGCTTTTCACTGCCTTTATGCAATGGACTCTCCAGAATTCTTTCTTGCACTGTTTTCAGGGACAGTGAGTGGCAGTGTGCACTGGTGTGTGCTGCTCCCTACTGGACGAGCGTAAAGCTATGTATTCAAGCTTTACCCTTGAACGGTGTGAGAGCTGGGCCATAGAGAAGGCAGAGCTTCAAAGAACTGATGCTTTCAAACTGTGGTACTGGAGAAGACTCTTGTGAGTCCCTAGACAGCAAGGAGATCAAACCAGTCAATCCTAAAGGAAACCAACCCTGAATATTTATTGGAAGGACTGATACTGAAGCTGAAACTCCAATACTTTGGCTAGTGATATGAAGAGCCTACTGACTGGAAAATACCCTGATGCTGGGAAAGATTGAGGGCAAGAGGGGGCGGGGGTGACAGAGGATGAGATGGTTGGGTAGCTTCACCGACTGAACAGACATCAATTTGAGCAAACTCTGGGAGACAGAGAAGGACAGGGAAGCCTGGCGTGCTGCAGTCCATGGGGTCGCAAAGAGTTGGACACAATTTAGCAACTGAACAACAGTAAATATATTCAGGAGTGAGGCACTGCCTCGAGAAGCCTACATATCATTTTTTTCCTGAGCTCTGATAAAGATAATGAAAGCAGATTTTTTGCCCCTTTCCTTTTTGGTCATTTCTATTCCCCTCTAACCATAAAAGAACCTAATTGTAGGAATGAGGTCACTAAGTAATTGAAACTAACTCTTGACTTATGTTCCCTTGAAAGCACACACTTTGCCTGTTGTGTTGCTTCTTTTCCTGGGTGAAAAGAAGAATGAATAATTATCAATTAAAAGACGTGCGTCTCTCTACTACCAACAGCCCCCTTAGCAACCCTACAGGCAGATCACATAGTCAATTTAATGTCTAAAGACAGAGTCAGCTTGTCTGTACTCAGTAGAGAATGATGCAGACAGACCCCAACTTCCTGCCTTGATGATTCACTTGCATCTCTGCACTCTTTTTTTCCCTTTAAAAATTGTCGTAGTTGAGAAGAATCTTTGGAGTTGGTCCTTGGACATGAGTTTACCTAATCCCAGGTTACCAATTTTCCTGATCAAAGCACCTTTTTTTCCTACTGACACTTGCCTCTCCAATTATTGGCTTGTGAACAATAGTCAATCCTGGGTTCAATAAAAATAGAAATTTAGGAATCAAATGCTTAATTTAGGCTTTCATATTTTATGTCCCCTCTAGATTTACATTCTAGTCATAAAAAAATTTAAAGTCGCTCAGTCATGTCCAACTCTTTGCGACCCCGTGGACTGTAGCCTACCAGGCTCCTCAATCCACTGAATTCTCCTGGCAAGAACAATGGAGTGGGTTGCCACTTCCTTCTCCAAAACAGGTCACACATCTAGTCAAACATAGATCACACTCCAAACATCAACAATTGACAGCCTCTTCTAATTTATGGAAATGATTATGGTTAACATAATAGAAAAACTGATACTTGTTAAAAGCAAAGTTATACAAGCCTGGGTCTAAATCATACCTTCATTGTTCTGCCTGATCCTACATGTTAAGCCTCAGTTTTGTCATCTGTTAATTGTGATTAATAATGTTACCCCAACAATTCCTTGAAATTTTGCCCTTGTATCTGAATATCTACTAGCTACTTGGCACAGATGACCCTAAGTTTCTGATCTACAGGTCTAATTATCATTAAAATAATTGTGAATTTAAATACTTAATGTCTAATTGTCATAGAAATTCATTGTAGTAAAATATTCCTTTAAGAACATTGTAATATATCAAATATACTGTAGTGTAAGGACTTTAAAAAATAATAATAATGTTACCCCATAAAATCACTGTGAGAATTAAATTCCATACACAAAGCACCTAACAAAGTTTCTGAAAAAAAATACATGCTCAATAAATGTTAAAAATGATTATGATTTTTAACATTTATTGAGCTATTCATTTTTTTGCAATTAAAATAAATATTTATCCTAAAGCAGCTTCCTTCCCTACCTCAAATTCTTTTAGAAAAGTGTTTCCTTCTCACAGAGGTTCCAGCCTATGCTTGTATTCTGTGTCTTATGCTCTATCACCTCACTTGCTACTTTTCTCCATTAACCATTCCCTCACAATTAGGGTTTCTTTTCTTTGTACTGACTTTTTTTCTCCAATTATAAACACACTTTCCTACTTTGACCTATAGCCTTACCACAGTCTTCCCTTTCAAAATTAAAATTGCTAAACATTGTTTTACACTGGCTACCTCCCTGTCTCTTACTCCTTAAACCTTTTTGTATAGTACCACTCTTCTCAGTCTACCAAAACTCTTTTCTGCAAGGTCACCAATGTTTGATCTGCTTTTCTCCACATTTAGTATCCAAGTATCCATGTCCCTATTCTTGCTCTGCATGAACTATTTATAGCATTGACATAGTTTCTTCTTCAGTTCCAGAACACAGCTCTCTTTTACTCCCTTCAATTTAACCTTCCCATCAACTGCTTAAATGTGGCCATCCCCTGAAATTCACGTTTTGTCTCTTTCCTTCATCACATGTACCATATAACTCTACGATTCCACCCTTAGTTGTATACCCAAGAGAAAACATGCTTCCACACAAAAATTGGAACATAAATGGTCACAGCAGCATTATTCATAATAGCCAAAAAGTATAAGCAACCCAAATATCCAACAACTGATGAATTGATAAATAAAATACGGTACATTCATACAATGAAGTATTACTTTACAATAGAAAGAACTGAAGTTATTGATACATGCAACAACATAGACAAACATTGAAAACATTATGCTAAATGCAAGAAGCCAGTCACAAAAACCACATGTTATATGATTCCTTATATATGACAGATTTAGACTTAGAAAATCTATGGAGACAGAATGCAGATTAACTGTTGATCAGAGCTGGAGAATTAGAGAGTTGATTAACTGCTAATGAGTCCATAGTTTTGGATGTCTATGACTATATACTTATGACAGAGTATCCATATGTCTTCCAGCAAGGTGATGTATCTAGTAGTTGAGGAAATGATGATATCAAGGGTTGATTTATTTTTAGCTGTGGATGCCAATTATTCTGCAGAAAACTTGTCCTCTAGGGAAGCAATGTCAGGTTTGTGTGTTTGTGGGGTTTTTTCCAATTTTATGCCATATATGACCTTTGTTTCACCAACCTTCTAACTCCTGCAAAAAAATGAAGGTAACTGACAGGAAAATGGGACCCCTTTTTTCAGAGTGAATTATCTGTCAAACACAGTGAAGCTGCTCAACATCAAACTTAACTTGTTCTTAATATCTTACTATAACCACTGCTAAAATTAATTCAGCATCATTCAAAATATAGAGAACACGCTTGGGGATTTTTGGCTTTTTTAATGTGCATATTATTTTTCATTGGCAAATCCAGAGTATTGTTTTCTGTCAATAGGTCCTACTGAACCTGATGAAGAGCCACTGATCTTGACTAATCTCATTTGATCAGATCTAACAATGTCAGCTCTATTTTCTGAAATATACACTGAAAAACTTAAAAGCAGAGAAATTCAAAAGGAGAAAGATAAGCTTAGCAGACAGAGAATAACTGAATACTGCCATAAATAAAGATAAGAAGCGTATCACTGGAGACATGTGACATCTCAGAACAGTAAAGTGCTCTTTGTTCCCAAATATGGTTGTTGATGGGAATGGTTTCAATTTTCACTCCTTTTCAAATGACTGAATAACTTCAAAAAAAAAAAAAAAAAGCATCTTTGTATATTACTAATTCTCAAAGTTCCATGTCTGGACATTTTTCTTTTTTCTTATCCAGAAATATGTTTTCTTAACGTATTTAATTGACAAAGTTAGTTATGATATACTGTATATATGAAAAGTGTCTTTATGGTTTCTGAAAGATTTCCTGTTTTATCTGTTTACACACTACCAATATTTCCATAGGCAAATATTGCTATACATAATTTACAAATGAAGGGATTGAAGTTTAGAAAGTTTGAGTAAGCAGAATGCTTGCCTAAGGTATGTGCTTAAAAACTAACATAATCAGGAAAAGTATCAATCCTTTTGATCCTAAACTACAGCATTCCTCCTAAAATTTTAATTTCAATTTACTTTTTAAATGAGTATCTTTTTATTTTTTCACATCAGAATAACACAAAAACATTAGAAAATAGTTATATAATGTACATATTTATATAGTGAAAAGTGGGAAGCCCTGAATTTTAAATTTCAGTGCTAGCTACTGTTAAGTACTTGCTGCCTCTTCTTCCATTTTCTTCCCTTATACACAAATTAGGATTTTTAACAAAGTAGGTTTATATAACTGTTTTAGCTCAGGATGCCATAACAAAATACCATCGACTAGGTGGCTTAAACAATATAAATTTATTTCTCACATGTTTGGTGGATGGAGAGTCTAAGATTAAGATGCCTGCAAGTCAGGTTTGTTCTGAGGTCTCCTGTCTTGATTTATAGGCAGCCACCATCTCCCTATGAGCTCCTCGTGACTTCTTCTTCCAAAACCCATGGGGGGAGAGAGCAAGCTCTCTCATGTCTCCTCTTATTAGGGCACTAATTCCACCATAAGGACCCCACCTTCATAAACTTCTCTAACCCTGATTCAGAGAAGGCAATGGCACCCCGCTCCAGTACTCTTGCCTGGAAAATTCCATGGATGGAGGAGCCTGTTAGGCTGCAGTCCATGGGTTCGCTAGGAGTCGGACATGACTGAGCGACTTCAATTTCACTTTTCACTTTCATGCACTGGAGAAGGAAATGGCAACCCACTCCAGTGTTCTTACTTGGAGAATCCCAGGGATGGGGGAGTCTGGTGGGCTGCCGTCTCTGGGGTCCCACAGAGTCGGACACGACTGAAGCAACTTAGCAGCAGCAGCAGCAACCCTGATTACCTAGCAAAGGCCCCATCTTCAAGTACTACCACGTTGGGGGTTAGGTCTTCAACATATGAATTTTGGGGAGACACATTCAGTCCATAACAACAACATATACTTTTATGCAAACTATTTTCACAAACTGTATTTGTAAAATACTCCTTGTTAGTATAAGCACACTATTACATTAACAGAATAGCTCTATATTAATCTATGAAATAGATTCAGTAAGTCATTGAGTCAATGACTTATTGAATTATTACTAAATTTATTACTAAAATGAATATTCTTATATATATCATTTGTGCTTGAGTTGGCAGTTGCTATTGCTATAGAAAACCATATGTCAAGTATGAACATTTATCAGTTCCAGTATTATTGTTATTAATATTTGTCTCATGAAAGACATTCTATTAAGAAATGACAACGTTGGCCTGAAATAAGTTAATAGCATAAAGAAACTTAATATCTACTGTGCTACTTGATTTTTTCAAAGACCATGTAAAATCAAGAGTAGACATATTTAATTCTATTTTTATACACTTGGAAATCAAGGCACAGAGAGTTAGAAATTACTCATCCAAATTCACATTTGACTAAGGACCAGAATTAGAATCCAGGCCCAGGTCTGTAGGAGTTGGTGGTTAGTCTTCAGTGATTGCTTGGATGCATTCACAGGAACAAGAAGGGTCCATGTGGGAAAAGTGTACTATTTACCTCAGGCCTAGAGCTCTCTGCTGCTGGGACTCTCCTCAGACTGCTTCCATCATCTTTGCCCACTCTCACTTTTCCTCTAGAGGATTCTTTTTCCTAGATGCATTTCAAACTCAGAAAATGGCAACTTTCCAATTTTTTTCCCTTTCCTTGCACTTGACACTCTAGATTGTGCTTTAGAGACACAAGAGAAACTTGGAGAATGAGAAATATCAGTGAAAAATATCCAAAGCTCTGTATCACAGTGGTGCTACCTACACAGTTTCTTCATAGCTTAGTGGGAGATGTTCAAGTTTACGGAAAAATTGATGGATAAATACGTGTATTAGATACCTGTATGTCTAACCTTTAGTTAAGTGAAGATATATAAGCAAACCTCTTTCTGACTACACTGACAGCTCTGTTAATTTTTTGTCATTGCTTTATCTACAGAGGTCACTTTGCCTCTGTTTATAGTATCTTTTCAACAAAACAGAACGTGTTCTACCAAAAATAAAAATTCACTACTCTAATGAACAGAAATTCAATTATCATGGCTTGGAAAGAAACTGGAGCATGACAAGGATTATGCTTATAAATGTGTGCTGCCAACAAACACCAGAAATTTCATCAAGGAAATAACCAAGATAAATCTTGTGCCTAAAACACTATATGAATTAATATATGCAAAAGTGAAAACAATCACAGAAAACATGATCAGGCACTAATTAGCAAATACCAGTGTTTCACAATGGTCATGCACTTTATGCCCAAATTCCAAATTATATCGTGAGACTTATAGAAGTCATTAAATATGCTCCTCCTGCCCAAAGCTTCTCACAGTCCCATTTCCTTCCTTTTTCACTTTCTCATGGTGACTGAATTATCATCAACTGAATATTTATTAGGGTTAAAGTGTCTTATTTTAAAATGTAAATTCTTCTCAAAGGATTTAGAAGTGGGTGTGGGGTTATCAGCTATTCATACTTTGGGTAACAATTAGTATAATCTAATTGCTTTCTTTTCAGATTCAGCTGCCATCAGATTCAACATAAGATTGCCAATCTGAATGCAGCTAACAGGTTCAGTACAGAGTACTTTAAAGGGAGCTAAGAAGGTGGTTGTACATGGGTTCTTGGTGCATCAGGAGGTGTTGGATAGTACAAAGATGCTGAGCCAAGAGCAGGGAGAGTATGCCCCCAGCTAGCCTGAGACAAGGGAGAACAGACAGGGAGGAACCCAAAGCCAAACTCTGTCCTCACGGATGTCTAAGGGGCTTGTCTTTGAGGGGACACGTAAGGTATAAAATACGTATCTTAATCCACAATCTTTTTACTTCTTAGGACAATATTAAAGTTTCCCAATGACACTACCCAGGTCTACGTATCTCATCTTTCAGGCATCTTCTCATCCGTTGCCCTTCATAAGAGCCCAGAGCTGCTTCCCATGTGCCTCAACCCACTATTCCCTTTCCTGTCTCTCCTCTGGTTTCAACTCTATTTTGTATGGACAATCTCATGTAGGCATCACTAGGACTAAGTTCAGTTCAGTTCAGTCGCTCAGTCGTGTCCAACTCTTTGCGACCCCATGAACCGCAGCACGCCAGGCCTCCCTGTCCATCACCATCTCCTGGAGTTTACTCAGACTCATGTCCATCGAGT
>NW_011494832.1:4027364-4055607 GCF_000754665.1 Bison bison bison | reverse complement strand
TCGAGTCGGTGATGCCATCCAGCCATCTCATCCTCTGTCGTCCCCTTTTCTTCCTGCCCCCAATCCCTCCCAGCATCAGAGTCTTTTCCAATGAGTCAACTCTTCGCATGAGGTGGCCAAAGTACTGGAGTTTCAGCTTTAGCATCATTCTTTCCAAAGAACACCCAGGGCTGATCTCCTTTAGAATGGACTGGTTGGATCTCCTTGCAGTCCAAGGGACTCTCAAGAGTCTTCTCCAACACTAGGACTCACAGCCTGATTATACACTGCCTCAGGGTACTTTGCCACATCATCCTTTACTAGTGAACTACAAACAAAAGGAAGGCTAAATACGGGATTCAAAAATTACCAAGCAAGTCTATTTATTCTTCATGAAGAAGAGTATCACATCAGTATCAATACCAAACAGACTTTAAAAGGCCATCTCTTAAAATCACTCATCTGTCTGACTCAGAGTTCATTATTTTGTTTCTTAAATATTATCCTTGGATTCCAAAGCAGATTCACAAAGAAACATGCCCAACCTAACAGCCTATCTTAACATGAATAATCATACATATGTACTTCAGTTTTTATAATAAAATGGAAATGTTTTCCTTTCACCTAGCAGAAAAGTTCATAAAGTGTCTTCTGTGTAGTCCGAAATGCTCATCTCTAAAATATAGACTTGTAAGTGTATTGTGATAGGTGTAGGCTAGTTTCTTTTAACATAGGCTTATTAATTTCTGCTATGAATAACTTTTGACTGCCATATTAAACTCATGCCATTCATATCAGAACATCGGCAAAGCTTCATGCTTTGCTGGAATTTAGGTCAATATCTTGATATCTTTTTAGTCATTGTCTTGATTTATGATGTTTTTGTACAACTTTTAAATTTTATTATCTCATTGTCTAATCATTGTTAGGGCTTCTCTTGTAGCTCAGTTGATAAAGAATCTGCCTGCAATGCAGGATACCCTGGTTTGATCCCTGGGTCACAAAAATCCCCTGGAGAAAGGATAGGCTACCTATTCTAGTATTCTTGGGCTTCCCTTGTGGCTCAGCTGGTAAAGAATCTGCCTGCAATGCAGGAGACCTGTGTTCAATCCCTGGGTTGGGAAGATCCCCTGGAGAAGGAAGGGCTACCCACTCCAGTATTCTGGCCTGGAGAATTCCATGGACTTATAGTCCATGTTTTTCTTGACTGTCTTCATTGTCCTAATTTCTGTATTGTAAACTACACTCAATATCTTTAGGTCTTTTTACTCTCACTCTACAATCCAAAATATTTGTATGTTTATAACATTTTATGTGATGTTTCATGTATGTTTTTATACAGGATAAATGTTTATCTTCCAGCATTATTTATACTGCATTAATGTATCTCTATCTTTACAAATTAATTTTTCTGATTTCATTTCTTTTATTTTTAAAGCACATATTATTTCTTTGTGTGTTAGCTGCTCGGTCATGTCTGATTCTTTTTGACCCCATGGGCTGTATCCTGCCAGACTCCTCTGTCCATGGAATTCTCCAGGCAAGAATGCTGGAGTGGATTGCCATTCCCTTTTCAGGAGATCTTTCCAACCCAGGGATCAAACCCAGGTCTCCCACACTGCAGGCAGAGTCTTTTCTATCTGAACCATCTGGGAAGCCCTATTGCTTCTTTAAGTACTTTTATTATTTGTACCTATTTCAGTTTTAGTCACTTGGTACTATCTGCTTTCCATTTGTTAATTTAGTTTGATTTTCCATATTTAATTTTTCTTCAAGTTTTTTTGAATAAATTTTTTTCTGATAGTGACAATGATTATGGCCGCGGGTTAGGTAAATGGATAAAATACACACTGCAAGTAAGGAAATTGGGAGCCTCCTCTGACTCACCTGTCCACACAGCTACGCTCTAAATCTCTAAATGGATTTCCTATCCTCTCAAGGAATGCTTTCCCCAAGTCCTTATCATAACCAGCCTTAACTATCACAGGTTATTTCTCACAGGAAAACTCATTCCCTTGATGTAGATGTTTTATTATCAGACGTCATACATCTGTTTTGTTACATGACAAGCTTTTATTTGTTTAATGCCAGTTTTGTGACACACCCAAATATTAAACTTTGAGAAATGTAACAGCCTGTTTTGCTGAAGAAACTGATATCTGGCTACAAAAGGACTCGGTGGTATTGGTCCTCCCAGTAGACATTAGACATTTATGGCAAGAAGCACAGGAAGGTGCTACCATTTCAGCCTTGGCTTCTTGCTACTATATTATTAACAAGTTGACCCTCCTTCCTTTTTGTCAGGTCCATGGGGAAATTTTCTAAGCACATGAGCCATTTCCATCCCTTCATTTTGATGGTCTAGGGAAAGCTGGATAGATAGGAAATTATCCCAATAAACATTTGTATACATCATTGGTGTGCCTTTTGGTGGCTTCCATCAGTTTTCAGAAACTTTCTTTGGGCCTGGATCAATGGAGAAAGAGAAGCTGAGGTTAAAAAATATATGATTCATTCTGTATATTTCTTGAAGTAGGGAGAGGCAGATGGATCTCTCCCTGTTTTTTTGTTGTTTTTGGGATAGGGCGGGCACATTTTTTTTTTTTTTCTTTATATGTAGGGATAAGAATCGGAGAAGGTCAATGGCAACCCACTCCAGTACTCTTGCTTGGAAAATCCCATGGACGGAGGAGCCTGGTAGGCTACAGTCCATGGGGTCGCTAAGAGTCGGGCACAACTGAGCGATTTCACTTTCACTTTTCATTTTCATGCATTGGAGAAGGAAATGGCAACCCACTCCAGTATTATTGCCTGGATAATCCCAGGGACAGAGGAGCCTAGTGGGCTGCCATCTATGGGGTCGCACAGAGTTGGACATGACTGAAGAGACTTAGCAGCAGCAGCAGCAAAGATAAGAATAAGGTACTTTCAAAACTGAAATTATGGATACTGTCAGGAATACATTAGACGGATTCAACATGTAAAAAATGTTTAGCCTTTTCCAAGAGATGACAAGAGCTCAATCAAACTAATTCTGAGTAAGCTCAAGGATACAAGACTGAAAAGTGATTATAAATGGAAAAGCTCTTATCTTGGTAAACTCTTTTTTTCTCTGAAGAAGTGTGTTGATGAAAGAAAATTTTTCTAAAAAACATCTACAAAAAGAGAAAGAAAAGTGGCATGATACAGCCAGCATTTTTCAGGGGTGCCTTGTCCCATAGACACATATCCCATATGGCAAGTGTGTGTGTGTGTGTGTGTGTGTGTGTGTGGTGAAAGTGCAGCACTGGGTACCATGGTTTAATGAAGCATTAACACCATCCAATGAAACCCCTGTGTTCTCATTATTTACATGCCTGTGGTCAATTTCATCATCTGTGAAATGGGAAAAGTAACAGTATCTACCCTATACTGTGAAGTTTAAATGATGTAATATAACTACATCTCTTGTAACATAATAAATACTCAATAAACAGAAGATCTCTTTAGTATTATTATATATAGTCAAACTTAAGGATTTGTAACCACTGTTACAAGTACTACAAGATTCCTGTAGACAAACATATAGTAAGTGTAGTATTTTACAGCCTTTATTAAATATAGCCATGACATTATAGAAGATTTTTTGGTTCTATAATTCCAAGAAAAAGTTTTGATTTTTGTCTGAGACTATTGTCCAATTAAATCCATAAGTAATCAGTTTCTTTTAAAATGTGTGGTGCAGTTTGTTCAACATGCCAGCAGACCTCCTATCAGCTCATTAATTGTAAACTGTTGTATTAGTCAGCTTAGGCTACCTAAACAAAATACGGATTGTGTAGTTAAAACAGACACTTACTTTCTCACAGAGAGGCTGGAAAGCCAAGATCAAGGTGTTCAGCTTCTGATGAGAGAGGTCTTTCTGGTTTGCAGAGAGCCACCTTCTAAGGCCACTGTCCTATTGGATAAGGGCCCCACTCTTATGACCTCAGTGTGGGTGCTCAGTTGCTTCAGTCATGTCTGACTCTTTGCAACCTTATGGACTGTAGCCTGCCAGGCTCCTCTGTCTCTGGGATTTTCCAGGCAAGAATACTGGAGTGGGTTACCATGCCCTCCTCCAGGGGATCTTCCCCACCCAGGGATCAAACCTCAGTCTCCAACATTGCAGGTGGATCCTTTACTGCTGAGCCACTGGAGAAGTTCCTCTTATGAGCTCATTTAACCTTAATTATGTCCTAAAGACTGAGTCTTTAATATAGTCATACTCAGGTTAGGGCTTTAGCATAAGAATTTTTCAGGTATAGTTCATAGCAACTGTCCAGTCCAATTGAGAAGATTTGTCATCATATTTGGAAGACTATACATCACACTTTCAGAGTGCTCAAGTGAGCAGAAGTCTAGGAATAATACATATGGAAACTTTATTTATGAAAATAGTTATATCCTTAAATTAACATGAGAAAACATCCAATTTCATAGACAAAGATCTTTGTTTTCAAACTATGAAAGGAACAGATTGGAGGAGGAGGGCTATCTGTTATGCTGGGATGTTTACTATTGGGGATCTACTTAAAAGATTTATAAGGAAAGTTTCTTCATTTTTAATAATTGTAGTAAGTACAATCTGCTTATAAATAGTGGGTTGGCCAAAACATTCATTTGGGTTTTTCCATAAGATGTCACAGTAAAACCTAAATGAACTGTTTGGCAAACCCAACACTATTCCCAAGGACAGGCAACCAGGAAGGTGAGTAAAATGTATTTCATCATAGAAGGATGATGCTAATCCTTTTATAAAGTAACCTTATCTCCATTTTACCTGGGATCTTTATGTCTAAGATGAGATGTGTTAATTGAAGTTAAGTTCTCATTTGGTCACTGAATATGTGAAAACCCATGTTAAATTCCTTATTCCTTTGCTGATCAATGTTGATCATTACAGGTAATTACTTATACAGTATTCCTCTCATATCAACACAGAAGCCAATATAAACAGTTGCTTCATCTGTAATGTAGTCATTTCACACTCATGGAGTAATTTATCAAGTCATAAAATCTAATACATAGTCAATATGAGATACTGTGTAAGAAAATGTACATAACATATATAAAACATGCATGAACCTGTGGACAAAAAGCAAGCAGAAATCCTTTTGGGAAATCCAGGCCTTTCTAATATTATTTTCTATGTAAGGGAAGATTTTGTATTAGTATACATTAGGAAGGATTTAATAATAATACAAAATTTAGATAGAATTAGCGAGCTATCCTGATCACGTTACCTGTAAATTCTGTTTTTAAGAAAAAGGTTAATGTTCCAAATAGTGAGGGTCAGTATTTTACTGGATGAGAGATGTGCTGTTACTGCAAGTAAGGAATGACACTCCAGATCAGTGTAATGTATATCGAAATGAAGCACTAATCACATAGCAAATACATTTTCCTTCAAGTCTGAGAAACAGTGCTGGGTTTTGACCTTTTATCTGAGTGTCTCTAGGGTGTTATTAAACATTAACTTAAAGGCTAATTGATTTTATTAGTGTCACATATAACAGACATTTAAAAATAAAGCTTATAAAACAACAATCTTTTTTTTTCTGGGACTGCTGCTCATTGTTATATTGCATGACTTATGTTTTTCCTTTACATATTCTTAATTCAATCATACTGTATAATACTTTGCCCTTATTTTTTTAAGAATTTGGAAAATAATTCATAAAAGAATTGCTCTTAAACAACTTATTTAACTAATGACCAAAGTTATAATGATTTGTGGAATTTTATAGATTGGTCTGCATCTTGCCTCCATTCTATGTAAAGGATGACTGACCATGAAGGTAAAATAGTAACTTTGCACTGGGTGTCATTTTTGGTTACAATGAAACAGTCATTTAAAAAATTTTAACAACTCAACTCTTTCAGAACATAATGCTAAACATTTTTTATAAGTGAAAAATAAGCAAATCTGATGCCAAAACTTGGATCTCTTGATTTAGAAGCAATTTTAGAGATGCGAAAAATAATTTGCCTAGTTACAGATGTCTAGCACAATTGAATCTTTCTATATTAAAAAGTGAATAAAACTATACATCCCACAAGTTTTTCTGGAAGTGAGTAGAACATTCCAGAATCAGTCATAAGGCACAGCTTGAACTAATAATGGACACTTAGGATTATCTGACTAAGCAGCTCATTTGGGACTAAGACAAGCAGTTCCTATTTCTATTCTCCTGGGCCGTCATTCAAATGCATTATTATTCAAATAGCTAATGAGACAGGAAGAGCTGGAACCATAATTGACTTGCATCCTCTTGGGAAGTCAGCTCTGAGAGTAGATTTAAATAAATTACCCAAGTGTGCTACAGACAGAAAATATTGTAATTAATTTACTAGTCAGGCCCAAAGCATTGTGACTGAAAGGATTACCCAGTTCTTCCTTTACCAACTCCTAGATTCCAACCTCTCTAAAAAGAAAAAAAAAAAAAAAATTAAAACCTACTTCCACATATTCTGAAATACAATGTGATTTGAAACATGAAATGTGATATAATGTACATATGTCTCTACTTTTCCAAAGAATATGGTGCAAAGAAAAATAAAAGCACTCATATATAGTACAGGACAGTTCTGGATATCACAGAAGTTCCATTATATCAAGTATAGCATATTTATATTACTATCAGTTCAGTTCACTCACTCAGTCGTGTCCGACTCTTCCCAACCCCATGAACTGCAGCACGTCAGGCCTCCCTGTCCATCACCAACTCCTGGAGTTCAAACTCATGTCCATTGAGTTGGTGACGCCATCCAACCATCTCATCCTCTGTCATCCCCTTCTCCTGACCTCAATCTTTCCCAGCATCAGGGTCTTTCCAAATGAATCAGCTCTTCACATCAGGTGGCCAAAATATTGGAGTTTCAGCTTCAACATCAGTCCATCCAATGAACACCCAGGACTGATCTCCTTTAGGATGGACTGGTTGGATCTCCTTGCAGTCCAAGGGACTCTCAAGAGTCTTCAACAACACAGTTCAAAAGCATCAATTCTTTGGCGCTCAGCTTTCTTTATAGTCCAACTCTCACATCCATACATGACCACTGGAAAAACCATAGCCTTGACTAGACAGACCTTTGTTGACAAAGTAATGTCTCTGGTTTTCAATATGCTGTCTAGGTAGATCATAATTTTCCTTCCAAGGAGTAAGCGTCTTTTAATTTCATGGCTGCAATCACCATCTGCAGTGATTTTGTAGCCCAGAAAAATAAACAATCATTATTACCGTTACATATGTTCTAAAAATAATTTATTTTCTTTAAATTTTATGGTTTTAAACATAACCCCTTTATGGGTCACAGCCTTGTCCTGGCAAAGGAACTTGTGTAACTCAATGAAGCTATGAGCCATGCTGTGCAGGGCCATCCAAGATGGACGGGTCATAGTGAAGAGTTCTGGCAAAACGTGGTCCACTGGAGGAGGGAATGGAAAAGCACTTCAGTATTCTTGCTGCAAGAACCCCATGAACAATATAAAAAGGCAGAAAGATATGATGCTGGGAGATGAGCCCCTCAGGCCTGAAAATGTCCAATATGCTACTGGGAAAGAGAGAGGGGCAATTACTAATAGCTCCAGAAAGAATGAAGCAGCTGGGCCAAAGCAGAAATGACACTTCGTTGTGGATGTGTCTGGTGGTTAAAGTCCAATGCTGTAAAGAATGATATTGCATAGAAGCCTGGAATGTTAGGTCCATAAATTAAGGTAAATTGAACGTGGTCAAGCAGGAGATGACAAGAGTGAACACTGACATCTTAGGAATCAGTGAACGAAAATGGATGGGAGTGGAAAAGTTCAGTTTTCATTTCAATCCCAAAGAAGGGAATGCCAAAAAATGTACAAACTACTGTACAGCTCTGCTCATTTTGCATGCTAGTAAGGTTATGCTCAAAATTCTTTAAGCTAGGATTCAACAGTATGTGAACCGAGAACTTCCAGATGTATAAACTGGGTTTAGAAAAGGCAAAGGAACCAGAGATCAAGTTGCCAGCATCCATTGGATCATAGAGAAAGCCAGGGAATTCCAGAAAAACATCTGCTTCATTGACTACACTAAAGCCTTTGACTGTCTGGATCACAATAAACTGTGGAAAATTCTGAAAGAGATAGGAATACCAGACCACCTTGCCTGTCTCCTGAGAAATCTGTATGCAAGTCAAGAAGCAACAGAACATTACATGGAACAACTAACTAGTTCAAAATTGGGAAAGGAGTAAGACAAGGCTGTACACTGTCATCCAGTTGATTTAACTTACATGCGGAGTACATCATGCGAAATGCTGGGCTGGATGAAACACAGGCTGGAATCAAGATTGCCAGAAGAAATATCAATAACCTCAGATATGCAGGTGACACCACCCTAATGGCAGAAAGCAAAAAGAAACTAAAGAACCTCTTGATGCAGGTAAAAGAGGAGAGTGAAAAACCTGGCTTAAAATCAACATTCAAAAAACTAAGATCATAGCATCTGGTCTCATCACTTAATGGCAAATAGGAGAGGAAAAATGGGAGCAGTGACATATTTTATTTTTGGGGGCTCCAAAGTCACTGCTGATGGTGACTGCAGCCATGAAATTAGAAGACTCTTGCTTCTTGGAAGGAAAGCTATGACAAACCTACACAGTGTATTATAAAAGCAGAGACATCACTTTGTCGACAAAGGTCCATCTAGTCAAAGCTATGTTTTTCCAGTAGTCATGCACGGATGTGAGAGTTGTGTGTGTGTGTGTGTGTGTGTGTGTGTGTGTGTGTGTGTGTATGTATGTATGTATGTATGTATAAACACAGCAATCACAGAAAGAAAGGCTGAGTGTGAAAGAACTTATGCTTTTGAATTGTGGTGCTGGAGAAGACTCTTGAGAGTCTCTTGGATAGCAAGGAGATCAGACCAGTCAATCCTAAAGGAAATCAACCCTGAATGTTCATTGGAAGGACTGATGCTGAAGCTCCAATACCTTGGCCACCTGACGCAAAGAGCTGACTCAATAGAAAATATCCTGATACTGGGAAAGACTGAAGGCAAGAGAAGAGGAGGATGAGATGGTTAGATTGCATCACTGACTCAATGAATCCAAGTTTAAGCAAACTCAGGGAGATAGTGAAGTACACTGAAGGACAGGGAAGCCTGCATGCTGCAGTCTATGTGGTCGCAGAGTTGGACATAACTTAGCGACTGAACAACAGCAACAAAACATGGCTAAAACAATTTCTTCCCAAACTCTAGTAAAATAAGTGTAAAAACATAAAATATTTGTGTGTGTGTGTTTATAAACACAACAATCACAAAGAGGAAAGAAAAGGAAGCAGAGATGAGAAATTCAACCCATTTTGGAAGACTGAAAGCATGCACTTGAGTCAGAAACTGACATTTTAGAGTAGAGAAAGATAAAACCAGGCACTTTCAGAGAAATGTCCTGGTGAAAAGTATAATTTTTTCACATAGCTTAGGAGTGTAAAATATTGAAAAAAGGTAATGTGAAAAATATGGATAGATACAAAGGGATTTATTGAAAGTTCATATTAATATAGTTAGTCTCCAAATCTGGTCCTCAAATGACTACCTGCCTTCAATGACCCTAAACAAGTTTAAAGTTTCATTGTTCAGAGAAAGTGAATCAGACATTTTCTATACTAATGTAGGAGAAATAGGGGAGTAGCAGGAGGTAAGAGCTTAAAATTAGGAGAACTAATTGAATGGTGAAACTCTTAGGGCTCCAGCAAAGTAGATACTTCCTGAACCTCTTCTACAGGCAGGGGATCATAGCTTCTTCTCTAGGAAAATGAGATGGCCCCAGAAAACATAATATATGAATATTAGGATTAGATAGTACCTGAATAGCAACATTATCTAATAAGTCCAGAAGTCAGCAAACATTAATAACGCAAATGTAGCTTCAGATTCACTAAATATAAATAGATGGCTAAGGATCACCAGGAATTTGAAGACTACTTTCAACACACATGAAAAAAAGGATCAAACTGATGCTAAAGCTGAAACTCCAATACTTTGGCCACCTCATGAGAAGAGTTGACTCATTGGAAAAGACTCTGATGCTGGGAGGGATTGGGGGCAGGAGGAGAAGGGGATGACAGAGGATGAGATGGCTGGATGGCATCACCGACTCGACAGACATGAGTTTGAGTGAACTCCGGGAGTTGGTGATGGACAGGGAGGCCTGGCGTGCTGTGATTCATGGGGTTGCAAAGAGTCGGACATGACTGAGCGACCGAACTGAACTGAACTGAAACAAGTGAAGAAAAGGAACTGAAGAACCCAGAGAGAATTTTAAAGCTCCAAAACTTCCAAAACTATGTTGAATAGTAGTGGTGGAAGTGGGCACCCTTGTCTTGTTCCTGACTTTAGGGGAAGTGCTTTCTATTTTTTATCATTGAGGATAATGTTTGCTGTGGGTTTGTCATATATAGCTTTTATTATGTTGAGGTATGTTCCTTCTATTCCTGCTTTCTGGAGAGTTTTTATCATAAATGGATGTTGAATTTTGTCAAAGGCTTTTTCTGCATCTATTGAGATAATCATATGGCTTTTATTTTTCAATTTGTTAAAGTGGTATATTACATAGATTGATTTGCAGATGTTGAAGAATGCTTGCATCCCTGGGATAAAGCCCACTTCGTCGTGGTGTATGATCTTTTTAATGTGTTGTTGGATTCTGATTGCTAGAATTTTGTTAAGGATTTTTGCATCTATGTTCATCAGTGATATTGGCCTGTAGTTTTCTTTTTTTGTGGCATCTTTGTCAGGTTTTGGTATTAGGGTGATGGTGGCCTCATAGAATGAGTTTGGAAGTTTACCTTCCTCTGCAATTTTCTGGAAGAGTTTGAGTAGGATAGGTGTTAGCTCTTCTCTAAATTTTTGGTAGAATTCAGCTGTGAAGCCATCTGGACCTGGGCTTTTGTTTGCTGGAAGATTTCTGATTATAGTTTCAATTTCCGTGCTTGTGATGGGTCTGTTAAGATTTTCTATTTCTTCCTGGTTCAGTTTTGGAAAGTTGTACTTTTCTAAGAATTTGTCCATTTCTTCCACATTGTCCATTTTATTGGCATACAGTTGCTGATAGTAGTCTCTTATGATCCTTTGTATTTGTGTGTTGTCTGTTGTGATCTCTCCATGTTCATTTCTAATTTTATTGATTTGATTTTTCTCCCTTTGTTTCTTGATGAGTCTGGCTAATGGTTTGTCAATTTTGTTTATCCTTTTAAAGAACCAGCTTTGGGCTTTGTTGATTTTTGCTATGGTCTCCTTTGTTTCTTTTGCATTTATTTCTGCCCTAATTTTTAAGATTTCTTTCCTTCTACTAACCTGTACTACACTGTTGGTGGGAATGCAAACTAGTATAGCCACTATGGAGAACAGTGTGGAGATTCCTTAAAAAACTGGAAATAGAACTGCCATACGACCCAGCAATCCCACTGCTGGGCATACACACCCAGGAAACCAGAATTGAAAGAGACACGTGTACCCCAATGTTCATCACAGCACTGTTTATAATAGCCAGGACATGGAAGCAACCTAGATGTCCATCAGCAGATGAATGGATAAGAAAGCTGTGGTACATATACACAATGGAGTATTATGCAGCCATTAAAAAGAATATATTTGAATTAGTTCTAATGGGGTGGATGAAACTGGAGCCGATTATACAGAGTGAAGTAAGCCAGAAAGAAAAACACCAATACAGTATACTAACGCATATATATGGAATTTAGAAAAATGGTAATGATAACCCTGTATGCGAGATAGCAAAAGAAACACAGATGTATAGAACAGTCTTTTGGACTCTGTGAGAGAGTGGGGGGGGGATGATTTGGGAGAATGGCATTGAAACATGTATAATAGCATATAAGAAATGAATCACCAGTCCAGGTTTGATGCAGGATACAGGATGCTTGGGGCTGGTGCACTGGGATGACCCAGAGGGATAGTATGGGGAGGGAAGGAGTTCAGGATTGGGAACACGTGTACACCCGTGGTGGATTCATGTTGATGTATGGCAAAACCAATACAATATTGTAAAGTAATTAGCCTCTAATTAAAATAATAAATTTAAATTAAAAAAAATAAATAAAATAAAAATAAAGCTCCATAATTAGTATTCTCAAAGTAGGAATGTAAAATAGTATATGAATGCAAAAAAAAAAAAGAAGAACACAGGATATAGTAAATAGGCAGCAGAGAACAGGAATAAAAGGTTTTTGCAAATTAATGACAGAATAGCAGATACTTTTAAAATTCAACAAAAGTTTGGAAAGTGTAAGGAAAATATTCCCCCTACACACACACACACACACAGAGGAAAGAATAGACGCCACCAAAAAGAAAAGACAAAGCAACGTATTATGGGCGGGGGGAATGGTAAGAAAATTAGATCGTCATTTTAGGTGGGGCAACATCCAACCAAAATTAGTTTCAGAAGGAGAGAAGAAAGGCAAGAAACTTTTATTCTCCAGAAATGAAAGGCTTGTGTTTTGGTTACTATTGCCAACAAGATACCCTAGAATTTAACTACTTTAAATTATCATTTAATCATGTTTATGGCTTTAAAGATTATAAATTTGGACAGGAAGCTGTGAGAATGTCTTCTCTCTGTTCCACAGTTTCTAGACCCTCACCTGGGGAACATTTGACAGCTTGTGGTGATTGAATGAGGGGGTCCTGAAATCATTTGGAGCCATTTTCATGGATATATCCGGTGACTAGTGTGGCTTATAGCCGAGACCTCAGCTGGGACTTCAGCTGAGTCCATATGAACTATGTCTGGCCTCTCCATGTGGTATGCCTCCCACACAGAACAGAAGTTACATGGTACTTGGATTTCCTATAGAGCGGCTCAAGCTGGCCAGTCTGAGTGCTTCAGCATGCAGTACAGAAGACGCATCACCTTTTGCAACACATTCTTGGAAGGTCACACAGCAACATTTCCAATCCATCCATTGGTTATAAACAAGTGACTAAATCGAGTCCAGATTCAACTAGAGGAGACATAGACCCCACCTCTCTCTTAGATGAGAGTCAAAGATTTGCAGATAAAACTACCATATGCTTGAATGTCAGAATAAAGGCCTACCATAAGGAGTATAAAATGTCTTGCACCAAAGCACTGATGGTAAAATCTCTAAACATTTAATGTTAATATAGATTTTAGAAGTTTCTGGAAGGTGAAAGATAACTAAATATTAAAGAATATAAAAGTGATGTGGGATTTCTGAAGCTTTACACTAGAGTCTAGAACCTTTTATCAATGACTCCAAAATTATTATAGACTCAATTTCTGACAATGAGGACAAAAAAATTAAATGAGAAAAAATAATCTTTTTAACAAATGGTGTGAGGACAATGATATAGCCAAAAGAATAAAGTGGTATACCTCTGACACATCACATGTAAAATATTAACTCAAAAAGGATCAACAATCTAAATACAAGAATGCTTCTTACACATTCTAAACTCTTAGAAGAAAACAGATATGAAATCTTTGTGAATTTAGCTTAGGCAATAGTTTCTTAAAATGACACCTACAGCACAAATGACCAAAACATAAAATAAAATGAATTTCAAAACTTTTATGAATCAAAAGAAACTATTAAGTAAAACCAAAAGCCACAAAATGAAAGAAAATACCTATATATCATATATACAATGTGGGCCTAGTATATAGTATACATAAATTTCTTATAACCCAACAACAGGACAAATAATTTTTTAAATAAGCAAATTAATTGAATAGCTATTGCTTTAAAGAAGATCTAGAAATAGCCAATAAGCCTGTACAAAAAAAAATGTTCATTGTCATTATAGATACACGAAGCAAAATTATAAGATTCCACTTTAAATCCACCAATATGACTAAAATCCAAACAGAAAATGCCATGCATTAGCAATGATGTGGAGAAATAACGACTCACGTGCACTGCTGACAGGAATGCAATATGGTACAGTCATTGTGAAAAGCACTTTGGTGATTCTTTAAAAAGTTAAACATGGATTTCCCTATGACCCAGTTATTCCATTCCCAAGAGAACTGAAAATATTTTCCCACACAGAAACTTGAACATAACTATTCATAGCAGCATTATTCATAATAGCCAAAAAGTAGAAACAACCTGAATTCCATCAACTGTTGAACAAGTAAACAAAGTATGGTATAGTCATACTGTGGAATGTTATGTGGCTCTAAAAGAGAATGAAGTACTGATACAGGTCACAACATGGATGAACCTTGAAAACATTCTAAGCTAAAGAAGCCAGACACAAAAGGTTACATATTGCATGCTTCCGTGTATCTGAAAGGTCTAGAACAGGTAAATTGAAAGTACAGTAGCAGCTGCCAGGGGCTGGTGGGAGAGGGAGGTAACTGCTTAATGGGTTTGGGATTCGGGGAGGTGGGTGATGAAAATGTCCCAGAATTAGATAATTGTGATGGTTTCATTTTGTGATAGATTTGAGAATAAACTACAACTCCTAAATTATACAGTTTAAATTAGTGAACTCTGTGGTATGTGAATTATATTTTAAGAATATGTGTATGTGTTTTAAGATTAAATTTTTTATTTTAGCTTCACCTGTATCATCTCATTAGTTGCCCCAGGAAAATGATACTGAATGGTGGGGACCATGGCAGGGCTATTATTCATGGTAAGTTTTTGAGAACTATGAATTTTAAAATTACATGCATACTTGTTATTTTAACATTCACTGAACTTTCTCATAATTGTTTTTCATAACAATTATTATGATTTTAAAACTATATGATTTTTATATATAAACCTTTTATATGGAGTCCAAAATATTAGTTTCCAAAGTACATCATTCTATTTAATATGAGCAATTAGATAATTATTTCTACTTTGTTTTAATTATATCATTTCAATGAGTTTGAAATATAGTTGTGAAGTACTTTCTACTTCAAATTTTGTTATTTTGTAATTCCAATCATAAATTCAAGTATGTACTCATTTACCATGGATTAAATCATTTGCTGTTGGCACTCAGAATGCCTCAATATACCATCTACTGTGCCTTTAAGCCAGTAATGATCAGATTTTTTCCTGAGGCCATATATGAGCACCATCCTAATCCAATTATTTCTTCAAGGCACTTAAAAGTAGGTCCTTTAAAATGTTGAATAAACCTAGTTCTGCTTACTGTGCTTCATTCTTCCTGATCTAATAAAATTATCAAGAAAAACACTTGTGGCTTATATATCCAAAGAATTGTTGGTATACCAAACAAGCAAGTAAATCAGCTAATCACAGAAACCCAACTGTGAAACCCAAAGAAACTGCTTTCCAAGGGACAGACATGATTGGTAAGATTATACTGTTAACTAAAATCAGTAATTTTATATTTGGTTCCATCCCATTTACTGCTTGTTTGGTTTTGTCATTGTTATCGCTGCTTGTTTCTTCAGAAACAGACAAAATTTGTTTTCAGGCTACGATGACATGCATTTTCCCTTTTTCTTATTTCCGCTCCCTCCTCACTGAACTCTCTCACAAAGAACCTCATAGAATCCATCTGTTTAGCTACAGAGGCTAGACATTGACTCTAGTACCTAATGTGAGACAAAGTGCATGTATTTCCATCCAGAACTTGTAAACAATACACAGTATAATAGAAAAGGAATAAACATGGTACACAAACATAGCACTATTAATGACAGGAAAGGTGGATTCAGCAGATGAGCTTACAAAGACAGAGAGGAGAGAAAACAGGAAAAGGTGTTAGCCGTTGAAGCAGAGGAGGGAACCTCCACCTAAAACACTCTATGTGGGAGCTGCAATTGGAGAGTGAAATTTGGATCCCAAAGAGCAGAAAATGAAAACAAACAAACAAACAAAGAGTGAGGGCTAGAGCATCACAAATTTAACTGGAGTCTGTGAGGAAGCCCCTATCCTCCAGTAATGGGGCTTCCCTAGTGGCTCAGACAGTAAAAAACCTGCCTGCAATGCAGGAGACCTGAGTTCAATCCCTGGGTCGGGAAGATCCCCTGGAGAAGAGAATGCCTACCCCTTCAGTATTCTTGCCTGGAAAATCCCATGAACGGAGGAGCCTGGTGGGTTGCAGTCCATGGGGTCGCTAGGAGTTGGACATGACTGAGCGACTTCACTCTGACTTTTCACTTTCATGCATTGGAGGAGGAAATGGCAACCCACTCCAGTGTTCTTGCCTGGAGAATCCCACGGACAGAGGAGCCTGGTGGGCTGCCGTCTATGGGGTCACACAGAGTCGGACACGACTGAAGCGACTTAGCAGCAGCAGCAGATACACCATCAGAACTCCTGGCTCTGTACCATTCACTCCAAACAAGTTGTTAGTAATCCTCAACGACTTTCCAGAGCTCCCAATCACACTTCTCGTTGTCAAATACAACAAACGACCAAGGGTCATAAGACATTTAAAAAAAATATACTTTGTTATCAAAGAAAAGGCACAGAGGAAAAGGAGAAATATTTATTTTGGAGGAAACTTAAACATTATTTAAAAATAATAAGAAGTTTAAGTATTCCATAATATCCTCATATATGTGTGAATACATTACATTCATAAAATTCAAATAAAAATCTATGACAAATAGAATAATATGAGCTTTTGTACCTTAAATATATATTTGTAAGCTTTTTTTAAAGACAGGAGAAATAGTAAAGAAAATCTTTCATCACATAGAATAAGAAAGCAAAAAGAACAGATGAAATACAAGCAGCAGCAAAAGACAAATGCAACAAGACTAGTAACAAATTAGTGAAAATTTTAAAAAGTGGGAATGGCAAATACGGAAGGAAAGAAATTTCCAAAGAAATAATTCAAGAAAAATTTCTGCTATAGTACTGAAGAGAGTCATGGGTCTTCAATATGAGAAGGTCCACAAGGGCTGAGTGACTAAATAATGACCCACGTCTAAGTATGTTAGACATTTTGTAACAGAATGAACCAACTCCTTATACCATGTCTCTTCTTTGTTTTTTGGTAATATTTCAACTTTGTACATTTTCTTAAAATCTGCTTCTGTACTATGAATCAGCTTATGAGATTATGACAGATTCTGACCACTTTCATGTTGGGACTTTGGGCTATGGTCTGTCCCCAACTCTGCTGAGGTGAGAATCCAAGGTTATCACACGTCAGGTAGTTATGTGGCCTTCCATCCCCACTAACTGAATACTGACATCTGTATTCAGTCTGTACACTGCCCATTAGTGAATTTCCCCCCTTGCTCCACTGATGATTCCCAATATCTTTTTGTGACTTTTTCCAAGAAACAGTTTATCTAGTGTGTGGAAAAAGAAAATATGTTTGAGTTTCTAAAGAGCTGGGGCCTTTTGAGTGAATTTTGCTAAAACGGGATAGCTAACTAAAAGTAAGACTTGGGAAGTTGGTTGAAAACTACAGAAACTGAGAGAACTCCAGAGATACTGATCTAATTCTCGGGGTACATATTTACATTTCAAGGGAAAATGAGTCCTAGAACCTTGGAGACATCTTTAGTCATAAAATCCAGAGACACTGGATCTTATCTGGGCTTTGGAGAGATGTATTTACATTCCAAAAGACTACACTGAGAATACAGAATCCTTTTCATCCATCTCCAAGAAGCAAAAAAAATTTTTCCCCTTTTGGGAGGGTAGGAGGAGGCAGTTGCCCCTTTCTCCTGTATATAAACAGAGAAAATACATTTTTCTCTGTTTCTCTCCTATGACTCAAATTTTATAATCTGCATTTATAAGACATTATATCTAACTTTTCTCTCATTGTCCATGAAAAAAAATTAGAGTGTGGAGGATCACACAATCATTATGTTTCCATCCACATAGTAAACAGGCCCAACCCTGTTTAGCTTCAGAAATCAAATGAAATCAGGCACGTTCAGGGTGGTATGGACATAGACATCATTATTTTTATGCAAATAATGATAATCTTTATCTTTGATCTAGAAGACTTCATGTGCATATTTAGGATTAAATTAATACAGATGCATATTTTAAAACCCAACATTTATTGCCTTTACTCAAGAATGAACATTAGTCCTCACAACAGTAGCATAGGTCACAAATCAAAACCCTGAAATGCTGGTTTTTGAAGGAGAAAAAAGAAAAATGGATACTATTTTTCTATTTGTAATTTATGGTGATGGCATAAGACATTTCATGATAATGTGAAATAATTAAGAAGTAAAGTAAGGGATTTTTTTCCTCACTCAACAAAAGATAGATAATAACGAACCTACTTGGTGCAATTAATTTATAAATAGCATTGAACTGTGAGCATAAAGGAATGGCTGAGACTAGAAAGTAATATTTCCAGCTGGATTTTGGCTACATTCAAGACTGAAAAAAGTTGAATACTTTAAAGATAATTTTATCTTACATTTCTCTTCCTCTCCAAAAGAATTATCTACTATGGAAAAATAAAATTCAAGTACCATTTTGTATTTTAAACCAAGACTAACTTTAGCTTTTGTATTTGGGGTAGGGGGAAGTAGGATTTAGATTCTGTACTTTTTAATAAAGTTTCACTTTAATTTCATTAAGCTTTGTATCCCTGTTGTGAATATCTATGTAATGGAATTCCTTTGGAATCATTACTCTACATCAACCATTTATATAGAACAGCAAAAGTTTTGAACTATTGATGTCATTTTGAGCTCGGTATTTTTCCATTCTCTTTGGCCTATGATTACAGAAAACAAATATTTAGAGTTAAAGTTTTTGAGATCAAATCATTTGACTAAGAACTGATGTAAATTTTGACAGAGGTAAACCTACACCAGAAAACATCCTGACTTAATCTTTACTTTGAGATCCCAGTACTTGCAGTTTCATTCAAATTGTCCCAAAGACTTCTTTCTCTAGTTTAATAATAATTCCTCAGTCTTTCTGTCTTTTCACAATATCCTGATTATCCCATCTCTGGAGCAATCTAACCATCTCTTTTCTCCAGTCCAAATCTTAGGCTGCCTAGGGAGAATCAGATGCAGCTAGGCATTATTAAAAACAAATACTTTTCTTTTGAATGAAGCCACAATCTGTCCAGAATCCTATTTTTTAACTCTAACTTACCCCAACTCCTCCCCCCCTTTTTTTTGTGAAAGCATTTATTCACCGTTTTGAGTACTATCTGCAAATCTTTAATCCTTACTCCAAATACCTTCATTTAATAGTTAATTTGACAAGATAATCCTTCAAAAAAAACTTTCCCTCTGCTCTCATACTTTTTATATCTAGCCATCCCTTCCCCTCCCCCCTTCAAACTTTAATGGGAGAAGTGCCTTCTATCTTCCAAGGTTAGGTCTTTCATTTGTGATCTTGATTGATCCTATTCCACCTCCCCAGGGCTTGTTCTAAGTATCTTCTCTGCCTTTTGGAGAAGATACCTGAATACAACTCACTTTTTAAGACAAAAAGTATTTTTTGCTCTTAGGTCCTAAGTCTCCATCAAACAATTTCCTATCTTTCTCTTGAACTTCTTTGAAGACTAGGAAATTTCCCATGTAGTATTAAATGCATGGCAATCTGTCCTTGTCTGCCAAAGACAAGATTAATAACAGCATCCCAATTGCCTAAATAATAGCTAGTTCGGTTCAGTTCAGTCGCTAAGTCGTGTCCGACTCTTTGAGACCCCATGGATTGCAGCACGCCAGGCCTCCCTGTCCATCACCAACTCCATGAGTTCACTCAAACTCACATCCATTGAGTCGGTGATGCCATCCAGCCATCTCATCCTCTGTCGTCCCCTTCTCCTCTTGCCCCCAATCCCTCCCAGCGTCAGAGTCTTTTCCAATGAGTCAACTCTTCACATGAGGTAGCCAAAGTATTGGAGTTCCAGCTTTAGCATCAGTCCTTTCAAAGAACACCCAGGACTGATCTCCTTTAGAATGGACTGGTTGGATCTCCTTGCAGTCCAAGGGACTCTCAAGAGTCTTCTCCAACACCACAGTTCAAAAGCATCAATTCTTCGGCGCTCAGCCTTCTTCACGGTCCAACTCTCACATCCATACATGACCACTGGAAAAACCATAGCCTTGACTAGATGCACCTTTATTGGCAAAGTAATGTCTCTGCTTTTCAATATGCTATCTAGGTTGGTCATAACTTTCCTTCCAAGGAGTAACCGTCTTTTAATTTCATGGCTGCAATCACCATATACAGTGATTTTAGAGCCCAAAAAAGTAAAGTCTGGCACTGTTTCCCCATGAAGTGATGGGACCAGATGCCATGATCTTAGTTTTCTGAATGTTGAGCTTTAAGCCAACTTTTTCACTCTCCTCTTTCACTTTCATCAAGAGGCTTTTTAGTTCCTCTTCACTTTCTGCCATAAGGGTGGTGTCATCTGCATATCTGAGGTTATTGATATTTCTCCCAGCAATCTTGGTTCCAGCTTGTGCTTCTTCCAGCCCAGTGTGTCTCATGATAATAATAATATCATGATAATAGCTAACCTTCTGTTTAATCCTCTGTTTTGTTTTTTTTTTTTTTTAGGCCAATCCATCCTTGAAATACTTTTCACTCATGGCTACCAAGGAATGATTTCCTTCTGGTATTCATGTTGCCAAATGACTTCTGGCCTCTTCTAAGTACCCTTCACCTGTTACATTTTGGGTCCATTCCATGTTTTCTTTGAATAATTGTATCAAACTCAGCTCTAATAGTACCTACAAATCAACAGCCATCAATTCTTTATCTCCACCTCTCTTCTCTACTTGGCTCACATTTTAGTAGAGATGGAGTAACTTTTGTGTAGAAATTCACCCTTGTTAGAAATTTAATTTCCCTAAGAAGTCAATTCTTCAAAATTTTTTGCAGCAACCTATGGCTGCTCTTACCTGGCAACTAGAGAAAACAGCTGCACCCTAAGTACTAGTTGGAGAGAAAAAATAAAATATACCACTATTTAATACATTTTCAATATTAAATATTTGCTCAGTTGAGCAAAACAGTATTTAAAGAGTATCCCCAATGGATATGTGGTATTCCTATAGATGCTCAAAAATGTATCCTCGGATTATGTCAGACCATTAAGGATTCTGATAGATTCCTGAATTGCTTTATTGACCCTCTTTCCAAAGTTACTTTTAGGGAACTGTCTTTGACATAATTAGTTCGTCTGTATTGAGAGTGTAAGAACAACTCCAAGATTCTTATCACTGTGTATACTTAAAACTATATTGAGGATGAGAAGTAAATGGTTTTAAGTATTGGGACAGAGTGATGTCAGCAGCGTGGTGGTGTGAGTTGTTCTTTTTTTCTCACTTCTTTGATTTATAACTAACCAGCTATCCATAAGGGGGGTGGAGGGGCAGGGGAGCAACTGAGCAATACATCCATGTGCATTGAATGTGGATGAATCGGACATCCGGGGTCACTGTGAATGAGGGGAGTCATGGTGGGTCCAGCAGGGATCCTGTACAAGACTTCTGGCATGAGTGAAGGAGGTGAGTGGGTGCTGACCTAGTGCTACAGCTGGAAAGGCTTTGTGGGTGTGGAGAGAATGGCAGTGACTCAGTGACTCGGAAAGGAAAGGGAAGGGAAGATGACAGACAAAGATCTAAGGAAGGCATTTCCTGCTGACTGTCCCCGGATTCTGTTAAAAGAACCACCCACAAACCTCTGTTGCCCCCCAATTCAAGGATTCCTCTACCAGGCCATGGCACACCCAGAGCCTCAAATACTAACCACACATCTCCTTCACCGCTCTATTGCCAGCCTTTTCTTCTTTTTTTCCCCTCTGCCAAGTTTTTGTTTGTTTGTTTGTTTACATGCACAAGCTCCCCAGCTTAGCAGCCTGTCCCTGTTGATAAGAGAAACAAAAATCTTGTGCTATGGTGCCACCTTCTGGGACAAAAAAGGAAGGCTCCTAATCACTAATCTGTTGGATTATTGGAATCAAAGCCTTACCTAAATACGATGTTCACTACTTCAAACGTGGCAACACAGTTTTGCATCAAACACTATGAAAAATCACCATAATACAGTATCACAAAAAGAAAATGACCGTTTTTCAGCAGCAGAACCCAAAGACATGGAATAGTGCAATCTACCTGATAAAGAATTCAAAATAACTATAAAGAAATTTAATGTGTTACAAGAAAACCCAGAAAGGCAATATCATAATTTCAGGAATAAGATTAACAAGCAGAAGGAGTGCTCTACCTCAGACATTGAAATTTTAAAACAGAACCAGGTAAATTCTGGAGCTGGAGAACTCAATAAAGGAGATGAAGAATGCTTTCAAAAACATGCAGAGCAAGAAGATCAGATGGAAGTAAGAATAAGTGAGCTTGAGGATAGGAATATAGAGATGACTCAAGTGGAGAGAGATGACTCAAGAGTAGAGAGAACTAAGAACTAAGATATTTTAAAAGTGAAGAAACCCTACAAGAGGAAAGGCAAGATTAATCAGTGTAACAGAAGGGGAAGCGAGGAGAAAGCGTATTTAAAGAAATATAGCTGAGAACTTCCCAAACCTGCTGAAGAACTAGATATATAAGTCCATGAAGCTAATAGAGCACCTCATTATCTGAACAGAAAAAGAAATTCTCCAAGACACATTATATTAAATGCGTCAGAAGTCAAAGATAAAGAAATATAAAGGCAACCAGAGAAAAAAGACAAAATCCTACAAAGGAACCCCCATCAGGTAAGGATTTTTCAGCAGAAACTTTATAGGTCAAGAGAGTAGAAGGACATTCAAAATATTGAAAGCCAAGAAGACTCTACTCATCAAAGTTATCCTTCTGATATAAAAAAGAAATAAAGGCTTTTCTAAAGAAACAAAAGCTGAGAGAGTTCACCACCTCTAGACCTGCCTCCCAAGAAATATTGAAAGGAACTCTTCAGGCTGAAATGAAAAGACAAAAGTACATAAATTTTTAAGGTGATAAATAGAATTAGAAAACTGACTCTTTTTACAATAGTATATTAAACACTTAATTATAGCATAAAGATTAAAGGAGAAGAGCACTAAAATTAACCATAGTTATACCTGGTGGCTCAAACGGTAAAAAATCTGCCTGCAGTACAGGAGACCTGAGTTCAACCCCTGGGTCGGGAAGATCCCCTGAAGAAGGAATTGGCAACCCACTTCAATACCCTTGCCTGGAGAATTCCATGGACTGAGAAGCCTGGCAGGCTACAGTTCATGGGATCACAAAGAGTCAGACTTGACTGAGTGACTAACTTTCGCTTTTCACTACAACTTAGTAATGAAATCACAGCATAGAAAGATAATTCATGACCTTAATACAAAAGGAGAAGAGCAAAAGGATAAAACTTTTGCTTTTTATAGGTGAGTGAAAATGAATTGCTATCAGCACAAACAGGACTGTTTTACCTATGAAATGTTTTATGTAAAACTCATTGTAACCACAAAGCAAAAAAATTTAGAATAGAGACAACAAGTATAAAGAAAGGGAAGCTGAGCAAATCACCATGGAAAACCACCAACTTATAAAGGTAGACAGAAAGAGGAGGAAAAAAAAAACAATGGGGAGAAAAAAATAACCAGAAGGCAGAAGATAAAATAGCAGTAGTAAATCCCTATATATCAATAATCACCCTAAGTGAAAATGGATTGAACTCATTAATCAAAAGTTACAGAGTGGCTGGATGAATAAAAAAAGAATAAACCACTTGCTACCTACCAGAAACTCATCTCATCTCTAAAGAAACATACAGGCTCATGTAAAAGGATGGAAGACAATATTCCAAGCAAATAGAAACCAAAAGAAAGCAGGCAGAGCCACGCTTAGATCAGACAAAACATATTTCAAGTCAAATAAGGTGACAGGGTATACATCATACACTTTAAATTTATACATTATATACCAAATGTATTCAATAAAAGGAAAGAAGTATAAATGCCTCAATAATTTTTATTGATTACATATTGATTTTTGATTGAATATAATTTAAAAATTTACTAACAGATTGGGACAAATTACAAAAGCATCATAGATTACTCAAGTTACCGAGAAATATATGATTTTTTAAAAAACTACAAATGTCTAGTCCATATTTTTAATTTAAAATCCCATTAAACATATCTCCATTCAATGTCTCTGGTTAATATACATAAATTAATGTCTAAAGATCCATGAATATAGTTTTAAATATTCTATCATCTGAGCTTGTTAAATCACATATGTTTATATCAGAGGAAATTTGTAATTCACTTGGCATATCAGTTTACAGTAGAGATTGTTAAAACATTATACTCCATCAAAGTGATCCAAACTAGAACAGGTTCATTAGGACTCCTTTTTAATGCAATGAGTGCATTTGCCTTTACATTTGTAATGTCTTCATTAGAAGACTTAAAATAAATTATTAATAAAATATTTTCAAGCAAATATGAAAAACGTAGACTGATCAGAGGCAATGTTAGAGAGTATAAAGAATATTGACATGGAAGTTATTAAATATGAATGGAATCTAGTCTTAATTTTGCTACTGATCAGCTGGAAAAGTTGTTTCATATAAGCCTTAGTTTTCATTTACTTATCTGTAAAAAAGACGCTTACTCCTTGGAAGAAAAGTTATGACCAACCTAGACAGCATATTTGGAGAAGACAATGTCACCCCACTCCAGTACTCTTGCCTGGAAAATCCCATGGACGGAGGAGCCTGGTAAGCTGCAGTCCATGGGGTCAGTAAGAGTCAGACATGACTGAGCGACTTCACTTTCACTTTTCACTTGCATGCATTGGAGAAGGACATGGCAACCCACTCCAGTGTTCTTGCCTGGAGAATCCCAGGGACCGGGGAGCCTGGTGGGCTGCCATCTGTGGGGTCACACAGAGTCGGACACGACTGAAAGGACTTAGCAGCAGAAGACAGCATATTAAAAAGCAGAGACATTACTTTGCCAACAAAGGTCCATCTAGTCAAGGCTATGGTTTTTGCATTGGTCATGTATGGATATGAGATTTGGACTATAAAGAAAGCTGAGCACCGAAGAATTGATGGCTTTGAACTGTGGTGCTGGAGAAGACTCTTGAGAGTCCCTTGGACTGCAAGGACATCCAACCAGTCCATCCTAAAGGAGATCAGTCCTGGGTGTTCTTTGGAAGGATTGATGTTGAAGGTGAAACTCCAATACTCTGGCCACCTGATGCAAAGAGCTGACTCATTGGAAAAGACCCTGATGCTGGGAAAGATTGAGGGCAGGAGGAGAAGGGGACCACAGAGGATGAGATGGCTGGATGGCATCACTGACTGAATGGACATGGGTTTGGGTGAACTCCAGGAGTTGGTTATGGACAGGGAGGCCTGGTGCGCTGTAGTTTTGGGGTCACAAAGAGTTGGACACAACTGAGCGACTGAACTGAAAGAAGACTTTAGAAGGTAATTTATGTCCTAGTTTTATCATTCTCAATCATTGCTTGATTATACTTCATCTAACTTTGCAGCCAAATCCAAATTTAATTGCTTTTGTCACTAAGCCCTCTTTACTAGAAAATGATGCCAGTCTTGACAGTGCTAACAAGAGCAATGGGCATGTCTTATGTAGAAAAAGTATACTGAAAGTACAAACTGTGTGATTCACTAGGCAACTAAGGGAAATAAAATGGCTACATTTTTGAGCCATCAGAATGAATGAGATGTCTCTTTTCTTCCTTTCTCTGTTAACTTGACTAGTAATCAATGCTCATGCTTATTTCAAGAGTAACTGATAAAAGATAGAGAGAAACTGTCATATTTTTCCATTTGATAAATTCAGTACCAACTTGCCATATTTTTAATCAAAAATTATATTATGATAGTACACATAAATTATAAAAATTTTTCAGCCAGTATATGAAGCAGGAAGAAAAGCTAAGATCTTAACTGCATATCAAGAGATTGGTGGTGGTTTAGTCACTCAGTTGTGTCTGCTGCTGCTGCTAAGTCGCTTCAGTCGTGTCCGACTCTGTGCGACCCCACAGACGGCAGCCCACCAGGCTCCCCCATCCCTGGGATTCTCCAGGCAAGAACACTGGAGTGGTTGCCATTTCCTTCTCCAATGCAGGAAAGTGAAAGTGAAGCCACTCAGTCGTGTCCGACTCTGAGCGACCCCATGGACTGCAGCCTACCAGGCTCCTCCGTCCATGGGATTTTCCAGGCAGAAGTACTGGAGTGGGGTGCCATCTTGCTATACCATGGCCTGTAGCCCACCCGCTCTCTGTCCATGGGATTTTCCAGGCAAGAATACTGGAGTGGTTTACCATTTCCATCTCCAGGCAATCTTCCCAACCCAGAGATTGACCCTGGGTCTCCTGCACTGCAGGCAGATTCTTTACCAACTGAGCTTGACTTGCCAGGAAGGTAGTGTTGGTAGTGGGTGTGTGCTAAGTCACTACAGTCGCATCCAGCTCTTTGGAGCTCTTTTACTATGGACTGTAGCCCTCCAGGCTCCTCTGCCCATGGGATTCTCCAGGCAAGATTACTGGCGTGGGTTGCCATGCCCTCTTCCAGGGGATCTTCCCAATCCAGGGATCAAACCCACATCTCTCATGTCTCCTGCACTGGCATGTGGGTTCTTTACCATTAGCACTATCTGGGAAGCCTGGCTAGTAGCTAAGAGTATCCCTAAAGCCAGGTTGTCTGCTAAATCCCAGCTTTACAAAAATGCTATTTCAGGCTCTTTCTTTTGTGATGTAGTGTCTGTAATAGATATTATTTATATATTTATACATATATTTTACAAGTTTCAGAATGATATCATTATTATACTTCCTCTTTAATGCTGAGAATTTTCCCCAAAACTATTAAAGTCAGTCATTTAATAATATTTTAAAACTAGGACAGATTATAAAGGTATTACAGAATCTTTAAGAAAAATGTCTTTTTTCAAAAACCATAAATGACTATTCTACATAATAATGATAAATTTGTTTATTTTTATATATTATGAAACATGTTCTCAGCATTGTCTCAATTGAAAAGTTTAAATATTAATATACTGCAACTAATGAACTTACCTTAATTGATTTAGCAATTCCACTATTGAGTATTTAGCTTGGCTTTAGTACTTGGAGCTTCCTAGGTGCCTCAGTGGTAAAGGATCCCCCTGCCAATGCAGGAAGCACAAGAGACATAGGTTTGATCCCTGGGTCTGGAAGATCCCCTGGAGTAGGAAATGGCAACCCATTCCAGTGTTGCTGCCTAGAAAATCCATGGACAAAGGAGCTTGGCAGGCTACCTTCCATGCAGCTGCAAAGAGTTCGACATGACTGAGCAGATGAGCACTGCACTTAGTATTTTAGTATGATAACTAATTCTTTTTTTAATAAAATTCACTGACTTCAGTCCAAGTACACACATTGTTCATTCTTCTTTACGAAATAAGATGTATAACTATTTGATAGTACAACTTGGAAAATCTTTATTGATCATATTCTCCATATTCATCTAAATAAAATTCTAAAAAAATACTCCTAAACATTTTGAAACACTAAAGCATTCACATGTTCTCATACAAGAAAAATCAAATTTTATAGTGATATAGCTTGATGAGAGAAGATTCTCAGTTCCCCATGTTTCCATAGCATTCAATCACATTCTTGCATATGCATGTCCCAGTTATAATTTACTGATGTTTTAAAATATTGATTCCAACTACATAGTCAAAATGTTTGATGATTTTCTTAGCTATTATTCCAGTGAGGGAAGAAAGAAATCTAAGTGGGCCATTAGACATACAATGTCATGTTAGTCAATTTTTATTCTTTTGTAATCTATCATTTAAATATTAGTTTATGTCATATATAGTTCTTACGTATATCAGCCCCTTTATCCAGAATGCTATTTCTTAGTCACATCTCATCATGCTATGCTATGCTATGCTAAGTTGCTTCAGTCGTGTCTGACTGTGCGACCCCATAGACGGCAGCCCACCAGGCTCCGCTGTCCCTGGGATTCTCCAGGCAAGAATACTGGAGTGGGTTGCCATTTCCTTCTCCAATGCATGAAAGAGAAAAGTGAAACTGAAGTCGCTCAGTCGTGTCCGACTCTTACCGACCCCATGGACTACAGCCTACCAGGCTCCTCCTTCCATGGGATTTTCCAGGCAAGAGTACTGGAGTGGGGTGCCATTGCCTTCTCCAATCATAGTATTTAATAAAAGGTCTACTGTCATCACTGAAGATTCAGCTCCTTTTTTGGACCTATTCTGTACAGCCTTTCTTCATTCTTATTATCAAGAAGAGTTTGTCGTTCTCCCTGATTGCACCTTGCATTTCA
>NW_011494832.1:4022060-4026007 GCF_000754665.1 Bison bison bison | reverse complement strand
GGGCAATGGCACCCCACTCCAGTACTCTTGCCTGGAAAATCCCATGGATGGAGGAGCCTGGTAGGCTACAGTCCATGAGGTCGCTAAGAGTCGGACACGACTGAGTGACTTCACTTTCAGTTTTCACTTTCATGCACTGGAGAAGGAAATGGCAACCCACTCCAGTGTTCTTGCCTGGAGAATCCCAGGGATGGGGGAGCCTGGTGGGCTGCCGTCTGTGGGGTCGCACAGAGTCGGACACGACTGAGTCGACTTAGCAGCAGCAGCAGCAGCAGCAGCAGCAGCAGCCATGGAATCCAACAGTTTGTAATTCTACATCCTTAGTCCATCAAAAAAACAAACAAACTCAGACTTCAAAAAGGACAGCAAATAAAAATCAGTTAATACTGAAACATTCTTATCTATGCTGAACCAGTCCTCTTAACCACACAGCTGTAAAGACTTAAACAGAGAAGCCACATAGGATGAACTCCATTCAAAGAGGAAGAGCTTCCCACAGTGTTGAAGGTCCTCTTTCATAGGCACAGGACAGTGATGGTAAGATAATTAGTCATGTTTTAAGAATAGTCCCGAACCCAGAGTCAAGGTCTTAAAAGATGTAAACAACTAAGTGTAACCCTGAGTCTAGGGAGAAGGGTCTTTTTAACTACATAGCCTGGGATATCTCATATTCATTTCCTCTGAAACAACAGCAATGTTGTATCTTTCCCACCCCCACTTCTTCGCTACACTCAATTCCTGCTACATTACGTTCTTTGCATGATTAGGTGTGCTAAATCGCTTCAGTCACGTCTGACTGTGTGCAACCCTATGGACTATATAGCCCACCAAGCTCCTCTGTTTATGGGATTCTCCAGGCAAGAATACTGAAGAGGGTAGCCATGCCCTCCTCCAGGGGATCTTCCCGACCCAGGGATCAAACCCATGTCTTTTTTGTCTCCTGCATTGGCAGGCAGGTTCTTTACCACTAGCTCCATTTGGGAAGCCCCATGATTAGGAAGGCATACTATAAATCAGGCTTTTATTTGTGAGCATTTGTTCCTTCATTTTTGCAATCTAACGGCTATTTGTCTTCAACTCCACTGATAACTACACTTTGCTTTTACAATTTGCATTCAGTTTTACTTGCTCATTATTGCAGACATTTACCAAATTAATAATATATTCTATAGCCACCAAAAATCCCTGGACATTCTAAAAATGTACTGATGGAACAAAGATATGAAAAATACTTTAGAGCATGCTAAAAGAATGCTCTTCATCCCAAAACAATGCCACTTATAGGATTCAACAGAGTAAAACATTTGTGTGTAAATAATTTTATAAGTATGTCATAAATTTTGAAGAATTCAGAAAAGGAAAATATATTCCATTCTTTCCACGTTCAGTACACTGAAATGTATGCCAGTTTCAGTTATGACACGTTACTCTGTGGGAGGCAATGTATATTCATATGTATATATAAAGAATTAATAGTTTCATAGACTGCAAGAATGTCAACACTTTCAACCACCAGATGGCAGAAATAAAGCTACAGAACTTTAGAATCTGAAGATTCAGAAAAATGTAACAGCAGTATCCATCTTAGTTTTTTTCAGTTGAACAGACATAAAACACTTTGGTGCAAAATTCCATGTGTGAAGCAGAAAAAAATTTTGATTAACAACTTTCCATTTAAATGGGTTGCCAACTCATTAGACTTTTTTCATTTAGATTGTGGAGGCTTTTAAAAGAACCATTTTTAAAGACAAAATACAATCAACCCTAGATGATAAAAGAGTTGTCCATTCCATCAGCATCTCCTTTTGGAAGCCATTCTAAATCAATCCGACCTGTTTTGAACCATGGACTCTCCTTGTTTCACTTTTTCAACCACCTAGCCTTCTCATTTTTCCAAAATGGATCAGTTGTCTATGTATCTGCAATGCTCTAGATGGCTGGATTTGCTTAATCATTCTGCCATACATGATAGCATGTTTTCTTGTGATTTCCAGTACTGACAGTATGGGTTTTTTGATTTGTTGTACTAATTTTTATGTATTAGATAGTTGTAATAACCATAAATGGAGAAGGAAATGGCAACCCACTCCAGTATTCTTGCCTGGGAAATCCCGTGGACAGAGGAGCCTAGCAGGATAGAGTCCACAGGGTCACAGAAAGTCAGATAAGACCTAACAACTAAACAACAACAAAAAAACCCTTAAAAACAATAATAAAGAGGAAATATTGCTACCATATATAAACTTTGATTCTAAGAGTCCAGAGTTCTCATTCCAGTGGTATAAGTTTTAATATTTCAATATTTCTATTATCTTCTATAAGAGAAACAATGAAAGAGATACTGAGCTGATCAAATTAAATGGCTGCTATGAGCTCTGATAACTTGACTTCCTTAGATTAGCTAGAATTTTAAATATCTTCAGTGTAACATTATATTAACATAAATTAACAGTAGCAATGATGTGAAGTGTTGACTGGGTACTAGAAAGTTTTCCAAGCATTTTAAAGGATTCAAAAATTTAACTTTATAACAACCCATGAAATAAACACAATGAAATGACCCTATTTTATATTTTAACATGCTGAGGCATATTTAAAATACATTATTTGTAGTTTTTATTCAGTCACTAAGTCATGTCCAACTCTTTGTGACCCTGTGGACTGTAGCCCACCAGGCTCCTCTGTCCACAGGATTCTCCAGGCAAGAATACTGGAGTGGGTTGACATTTCCTTCTCCAGGGGGGTCTTCCTGGACCAGGAATTGAACTCATATCTCCTGCATTGTCAAGCAGATTCTTTACCACTGAGCAACCAGGGAAGCCCCAAATCCCAAAAGTAATATGTAGTCTAGTCTCTACTTATACCTAGGGTCATTTATTCTCCACTTTCTGCCCTTAACCATTGCTCCATTCACCTGAACTACTCTATTAAAAATCAGGTGTTTATCTGAAACTTTATTCAAATATTTATTAAATGCCTTTTTGATACCAAGGATTGAATATTCATAGAAAAGATTTAACATGGACTCCATCTTGTAAGGCATACAGTCTGGTAGGGAACTGAGAGATGTGATTAGTAAGGCAATAAGGCTTTATGTGTGTCATGACAGTTTTGTATAACGTATAAGAACAACAGTAAAAAAGACTAGATACATTTCCCATAAGGTACTTTGTCCAAGTGTCTTCTGACAGGTGACAAGAGAAGTGTTTTAACACAAAGGAGAAAAAGCATACACATGTGCAGAAGTACTGAAGAGCTGCACATATAAGCAGTTCATTATTTTAGGAGTTTAAGTTTAAAAACTGTGTACCATGGGCATACATATTTAATCAAAATACATTGAATGGTACTTAATGACTGTGCATTTCACTATATATAAATATTTCAAGTTTTAAAAAAATTGGTTGCTAATTTTAAAAAGATGAGTTTGGAGGGTCAGGAAGAGGCCTTAGTATAGTTGGTTCTGCAGAATATCCTAAGGGGAATGCATTGGAGTATGCACATTGGGGAACTTCCAAAGGATTTTAAATAAGGAAATCACATGACCAAAAATGTTCTAGGAAATCATCGTGGTGGCAGAGTGAGGATGACTGGAGCGACATAAGGCCAGAGATAAACAGACCACATAGGAGACTACTGTAATAGTGAAGCACAGAATGATGAGGACAGCTGCAAATGAAATAAAGAGTTTCAAATAAAATGAAATAAAAATGAGTGTGAAGTTATTTGGATATGCAGTTTACTAATGTGCTGAAGAACGCAATCTGGTGCACATGAGGTAAAATTATAATGAACCAGATATGAACAAGCTTGCCTGCTTGGACTAGAGAGAACGTGGTGAGGATAATAACAGATTATATTAGTTCCTTTGCTGATCACCTTGATTTTCTGTATATGGTAATGTGAGAGTCATCTCTAGAGAGAGAAGGTTATAACCATATAAGTAC
>NW_011494832.1:4018245-4021906 GCF_000754665.1 Bison bison bison | reverse complement strand
CCCACCAGGCTCCCCCGTCCCTGGGATTCTCCAGGCAAGAACACTGGAGTGGGTTGCCATTTCCTTCTCCAGTATCCACATTCAGTCGCGTCCAACTCTTTGCAACACCCCCATGGACAGTAGCCCACCAGGCTCCTTTGTCAATGGAATTTCCCAGACAAGAATACTGGAGTGGGCTGCCATTTCCTATTCCAGGATAACTTCCTGATGCAGGGATCAAATTGGCACCTCTTAAGTCTCCGGAATTGGCAAGCAGATTCTTTACCTGGGAAGCTTCTATAAAACATGCAGGGAGACAATTTTAGACAACAGCGAGAATTTTTAACAACAGCTACAGAGAATAAAAAAAGTGCATTGACCAGAAACAAGTAAAATATGTCCACTTCTGACAGGGAGTTTAGGGATTAAGTAGTGATGGTTACAGAGAAAACTAAGAGGGTGAGGTGAGAGAGAAAATGAATCATTAACTAATATTTAATTTTCCAGTGAAGAGGTATCATAAAAAAAAACACACACACACACACGTGTAGTATATCACATACTCAGCTGTGAGTAATAATCAGTAATATAAATACTAAATCTTGAAGGGAGACAGTATAAGTAGGGAGATGGGCATATGTGAGTAATAAAGATTCTTCCTGGGAAGAAGTTAATAGCAAGTACCTCAGCTCAGTTCAGTCACCCAGTCTTTTCTGACTCTTTGCAACCCCAAGGATTGCAGCATGCCACGTCTCACTGTCCATCACTAAATCCCAGAGTTTACTGAAATTCATGTCCATTGAATCAGTGATGCAATCCAACCATCTCATCCTCTGTCGTTCCCTTCTTCTCCCATCTTCAATCTTTCCCAGCATCAGGGTCTTTTCAAATGAGTCAGCTCTTAACATCAGGTAGTGAAAGTACTGGAGTTTCAGCTTCAACATCAGTCCTTCCAATGAACACCCAGGACTGATCTCCTTTAGGATGGACTGGTTGAATCTCCTAGGAGACCAAGGAACTCTCAGAAGTCTTCTCCAACACCACAGTTCAAAAGCACCAATTCTTTGGCTCACAGCTTTCTTTATAGTCCAACTCTCACATCCATACATGACTACTGCAAAAACTATAGCCTTGACTAGATAGACCTTTGTTGGAAAAGTTATGTCTTTGCTTTTTAATATGCTGTCTAGGTTGGTCATAATTTTTCTTCCAAGGAGCAAGTGTCTTTTAATTTCATGGCTGCAATCACCATCTGCAGTGATTTTGGAGCCCCCCAAAATAAAGTCTGTCACTGTTTCTACTGTTTCCCCATCTATTTGCCATGAAGTGATGGGACCAGATGCCATGATCTTAGTTTTCTGAATGTTGAGATTTAAGCCAACTTTTTCACTCTCCTCTTTCACTTTCATTGAGAGGCTCTTCAGTTATTCTTTGCCTTCAGCCATAAGAATGGTGTCATCTGCATATCTGAAGTTACTGCTATTTCTCCTGGAAATCTTGATTTGAGCTTGTCCTTCATCCAGCCAAGCATTTCTCATGATGTACTCTGCATATAAGTATAATAAGCAGGGTGACAATATACAGCCTTGACATACTCCTTTTCCTATTTAAAACCAGTCTGTTGTTCCATGTCCAGTTCTAACTGTTGCTTCCTGACCTGCATACAGATTTCTCAAGAGGCAGAAAAGGTGGTGTGGTATACCCATCTCTTTCAGAATTTTCCACAGTTTATTGTGATCACACAGTCAAAGGCTTTGGCATAGTCAGTAAAGCAGAAGTAGTTGATTTTCTGCAACTCTTTTTGCTTTTTTGATAATCCAACAGATGTTGGCAATTTGACCTCTGGTTCCTCTGCTTTTTTCCAAATCCAGTTTGAACACCTGAAATTTCATGGTTCAGGCACTGTTGAAGCCTGACTTGGAGAATTTTGAGATTTACTTTGCTAGCATGTGAGATGAGTGCAATTGTGCAGTAGTTTGAAAATTCTTTGGCATTGCCTTTCTTTGGGATTGGAATGAGAACTGACCCTTTCCAGTCCTTTGGCCACTGCTGAGTTTTCCAGATTTGCTGCTATATTGAGTGCAGCACTTTCACAGCATCATCTTTTAGGATTTGAAACAGCTCAACTGGAATTCGATCACCTCCACTAGCTTTGTTCCTAGTGATGCTTCCTAAGGCCCACTTGACTTCACAATCCAGGATGTCTGGCTCTAGGTGAGTGATCACACCACTGTGATTATCTGGGTCATGAAGATCTTTTTTGTATAGTTCTTCTGTGTATTCTTGCCACCTCTTCTAAATATCTTCTACATCTGTTAGGTCGATAATATTTCTGTCCTTTTTTGAGCCCATCCTTGCATGAAATGGTCCCTTAGTATCTCTCATTTTCTTGACGAGATCTCTAGTCTTTCCCATTCTATTGTTTTCCTCTATTTCTTTGCACTGATCACTGAGGAAGGCTTTCCTATCTCTCATTCTTTGGAACTCTGCATTCAAATGGGTATATCTTTCCTTTTCTCCTTTGCTTTTCACTTCTCTTCTTTTCACAGCTATTTGTATAGGCCTCCTCAGACAGCCATTTTTCTTTTTTGCATTTCTCTTTCTTGGGGATCATCTTGATCTCTATCTCCTGTACAATGTCATGAACCTCCGTTCATAGTTGTCAGGCACTGTGTCTATCAGATCTAATCCCTTGAATCTATTTCTCACTTCTGCTATATAATCATAAGGGATTCGATTTAGGTCATACCTGAATGGTCTAGTATTTTCCATACTTTCTTCAATTTATGTCTGAATTTGGCAATAAGGAGTTCATGATCTGAGCCACAGTCAGCTCCTGGTCTTCTTTTTTCCTGACTGTATAGAGCTTCTCTATCTTTGGTTTCAAAGAATATAATCAATCTGATTTTGGTATTGACCATCTGGTGATGTCCGTGTCTAGAGCCTTCTCTTGTGTTGTTGGAAGAGGGTGTTTGCTATGACCAGTGAGTTCCTTTGGCAAAACTCCATTAGCGTTTGCCCTGTTTCATTCTGTACTCCAAGGCCAAGTTTGCCTGTCACTCCAGGTATTTCTTGCCTTCCTACTTTTGCATTCCAGTTCCCTATAATGAAAAGGACATCTTTTTTGGGGTCTTCATTCTACAAGGTCTTGTAGGTCTTCATAGAACCATTCAACTTCAGCTTCTTCAGCATTACTGGTCGGGGCATAGACTTGGATTATTGTGGTACTGAATGGTTTGTCTTGGAACCAAACAGAGATCATTCTGTCATTTTTGAGACTGAATCAAAGTACTGCATTTAGGACTCTTTTGTTGACTATGATGGCTACTCCAAGTCTTCTAAGGGATTCTTGCCCACGATGGTAGATATAATGGTCATCTGAGTTAAATTCACACATTCCAGTCCATTTTAGTTCTCTGATTTCTAAAATGTCGATGTTCACCCTTGCCATCTCCTATTTGATCACTTCCAAAATGGCACCCCACTCCAGTACTCTTGCCTGGAAAATCCCATGAATGGAGGAGCCTGGTAGGCTGCAGTCCATGGGGTCGCTAAGAGTCAGACACGACTGAGCGACTTATCTTTCACTTTTCACTTTCATGCATTGGAGAAGGAAATGGCAACCCACTCCAGTGTTCTTGCCTGGAGAATCCCAGGGACGGGGGACCCTGGTGGGCTGCCC
>NW_011494832.1:4013471-4018145 GCF_000754665.1 Bison bison bison | reverse complement strand
GACCTGGGGAGTTCATCTTTCAGTGTCCTATCTTTTTGCCTTTCCTACTGTTCATGAGGTTCTCAAGGCAAGAATACTGAAGCCGTTTGCCATTCCCTTCTCCTGTGAACTACATTTTGTCAGAACTCTCCACCATGACCTGTCCATCTTGGTGGCCCTACACAGCATGGCTCATAGTTTCATTGAGTTAGACAAGGCTGTGGTCCATGTGATCAGATTGGTTAGTTTTCTGTGATTGTGGTTTTCAGTCTGTCTGCCCTTTGATGGAGAAGGATAAGAGGCTTATGGAAGCTTCCTGACGGGAGAGACTGACTGAGGGGGAAACTGGGTCTTGTTCTGATGGGTGGGGCCATGCTCAGTAAATCTTTAATCCAATTTTCTGTTTATGGTTGGAGCTGTGTTCCCTCCCTGCTATTTACCTGGGGCCAAACTATGATGGAAGTAATACGTCTATGTACATATACATATGTATACATACACACAAGTTATTTAAAAATCTGGGAGCAAATTCTAAAAGAAATAGCTAAGAACTGAAAGTGTTGCCTCTAGGGCAGGAGATGAGGGTTGGCACTTTGGAGACTAGATTTCTCTAGTAAGCTATGCAGAAATTTTTACATTTTTAGTATATATCCACGTATCACTTCAATAAAGATATGAATTAAATGTAAAAAAAAGTTTTTAAAGAAATCAAGTAGTGGATTGGAAATCATCTTAGGGATTTAGGATATGCCACGTTTGCTTTGAGACTCTGTGGCACATAGGGTGTGGGCAGATTGTTCTCCACAAGCTGTGAGTCTGTGGAGCTGGTGTGATCAAGAGCAAGAGGAGCTGTGCTTAACGCGTGGAGGTGTAAAGTACCTGAGGATGTAGGGAAGTTTGCTTAAAAAAAAGAAAGAAAGAAAGAGAACAAAATCAGGTTTCTGGCGTGTAAAATGAGGAAAATCTGGAAGACTCACACAATATATATATAATACATGTAATATAGTCCTCTTAAGTAGGATTAAGAACAGTTATAATAATAGAGCAATAAAAATTAACAGATAATGGGATTTTTTAGCAAATGAATGATGTGGCAGAAAAAATAAATTCCTTGGTACAGTTCAAGAACTGTATTTTGATGTTGACCTTTGAGACATTAAGTCCAAAGCTTAGTGACTCCCCTACCCATGATGTTAAACTTAGTAATAGATACTTACTAAAGACAAAAGGAAGAAGAGAAAAATATTAAACACACACACAAACACACAGGATTCCTTACCTTAGACAGTGATGTTGTTAACATAACAGCCCAGAAGGCTGCTGAACAATTTAGAACAGTTCCGGAACCGTTCTGTCCTAACATGCCATACAAGTTGACAATTCAACCAACAAAATTCATGCCTCAAAGTCAGAATAAAACATGCAAATGTTAATAGGATCGCATTTGCCTAGCCAAGGGGGTGGGGGAATACTAAGGCAGAGCACAGAGCTGAGGGTCAGGACTGCAGAGGCAGTTCTTTGCCTCGAGGCAATCATGAATTTGCTGGGTGAAGTCAAGCGGAGCACTCCACTGAAAAACATTCTTTCATTTGCCCGTGGTGCTTGTTTGTGGTTTCTTTTTTTCTTCTTCTGACCTTCCAATAATTCATTCAAGAAAGGAATACCTCAAAAGTAGGTCAGCTCCAATCCACACAGTTTGGAACACTTATAAATATTTAACATTTACAAATGTTTAAGTGACTGAGAGAACTAGATTACGTTTTAAAGAATTTACACCTGTTGTAAGTGATGGACATTCAACTTCATCTTTTCCTTGATCTCACTTCGTTTAGGGATTTAAGAATCCTAAAACCTTGAGAACAGAGATTCCCTCACCTCACCCCAAGGTTTCTATTATTCTATTCGGTAGGAAGTTAGGCATGAGCAAGGAGGGATGGCCTTGCTGAAAATGATGCAAGTTGACCTCAAAATCTCACCCCAGAGACACCCAAGAGAGCCCACAGATATGCCACAATAATCACAGAGGCTTTTCCAGCTCCTGCACATGTGCCGTCTGCACACAGTGGATACAAACAAACCATAAGGGCTTCTCCAGCTCCTGCACATGCACCCTTACGCACAGCTGTGTCCTCAAGTAACCTTGGGCAGCCAGGAGGCTGTTAAGGGTTCATAAATACTCTATACATACACACAGCTTGTTATAGCAGACTGAATTATGGGAAAGACATGTGCAATAGAGTCTGTTATATAATTTACAGCCATCAATCAAAACTCAGTCCATGCCTGCCTAGATGAATATGTAACAACCCTATTTTGTATGTGCCCAGACATGCCCCCTTCCCTGATTGCATTCCATTTCCTGATTGGGGGTATAAGCCCTATTTTGCACAGAGCAGAACCAAGAGGAGGAAATGGGAAGTATAAAAAGGGAATCCAAGAGGAATAATGGCCCCTTCTTTGGGGTTGGTCTGCTCCCATGTCTCAAAAGTGTACTATCTGCAGTCTGTTTAAAGAAAAATCTGTCTGCTTGAATTGTAACTGATCTGTAACCAGTCTGTTGTTTCAAATCCTTGCTACCACAAGAGGAGAGCCAAGAAATCCTACCTGAGTTATAATTAGTCTGTCATTCCAAATCTTTCTTACAATGAAACAAGAACTGGAGGAGAGAAATAAACCAATTTGACAATTCTCTCTTGATGATGTGGTTCCAGTACTAAGCCATCAGCTGCTGGAAATTTTATGGTGAAACAAAAATCTGACTTGATATTTTAAATAATTTTATGTTGCAGTTTGGAAACACAGAAATTTTTTTAACTGAATAAATTCCCTGTCTCTCCTGTCCTAAACAACTTCTAGTTCCCTAAGTGTGACATGGTGACATAAGTCCCATTCTCAACTTGTTCTCCAGGGCAAAATCTCCTAATTTTTCCAAACTAAGCTTACCTATCTATTTTGAATTGCCTCTCATATTCATGATAAATTACCAGCTCAAAAGTACTGGTTATCTCAAATTTTCCACAACCATAGAAGATATAATCATTCTCTGCTGCTTCGCATAATTGTAGCCTACGGTTTTTCATTGATTCATACTTTGCCTAATTGGTTCTCTGAAAGCATCAGGCTTAAGGATTACCTGAAGGTCTAGTTAAAACACACAGATATCTGAGCTCTATCCACAGGGTTCCCAATGCAGTACAAGTGGAGTGGGACCCAAGATTTGACATTTCTAACATGCTACAGTTAGGGACTGTGATTTATACTGCTAGCGTTTTGCCTCTCTTTATATTACAAGTCTTTATCCATATGTTTGATGCATGTTCTAAGTGCATCATATTTAATGCCCATTTTACACTTGACAGAAGCTAAGAGAGAATAAGTAATATACCCAAAGGTCACAGATACATAGGAGGCATAATACCAATTCAAGCTAAATTCAGTTAAATACCTGCTATTTGACAGTCACATCATTAAATAGCAAGACATTTCTATTTTTTTTAAAGATTGATACAGAAGATGAGAAAAGGTCAATGTTTCCTTCTCTATTCCTGTTATTTTTGTTCTTTACTCCAAGCTACAGACAACTAGCATTGCCTCCTCAGATTAATAAAATTTTATCAGCTTAGAAGTAGCTAAGAAATAACTGTCCAGAAATTTCCAGGAATGTGAAAATATTGTGTTTTTTATCTAAATGTGCTCTTGCAGGGCAGCAAATTGCTTGGAGAAAGAGTAAAAGCAGAGAGGAGTCAGTATTTACTTCCAGCTAATGACAGCTTCTACTACTGTGTGTAATTAAGCCAAAGAGGACTTGAAGTCAGGTTATCTACAATGAATATAATTCATCTGTTGATATTCAGGAATTAAACATTTTGATTACTATTTCATAGGCAAGCAAACAACAAAAGGCAGACTTCCCCATGAGAGTACAATAGGTCAGGAGCAGGTTAAAAAAAACAGTTCTGATTCCCCTCGAGTTAGTGAATTAAACATTGTAAGCAGATGGGAACATTACTACAGAAAACCTAAAAGGCTAATAGTCTACTCCGCCTATTTTTTGGAAAAAAATTTGCATCAGGTGGAAGTCCATTCAAATGTCCATCTTACTCTCAAGTCATACTGGCTGAATTCAATGAACGTTTTTCTGGGAAGCTTAATGGGGCATTGATGATACATGAAAAAAATAAACACCATCATTTTGAAGAGGGCTATGAAAATCAGGGTCAGGATTTGAAAGCACCTAGTTGAAGATGCTTTAGCAAGATAGAAATGTTACCAGAACTGTAATATTGGTAAAAGGCTGACTAAATGGCTGTATGGGGAGGCCTTACAAATAGCTGTGAAAAGAAGAGAAGCGAAAAGCAAAGGAGAAAAGGAAAGATATAAACATCTGATGCAGAGTTCCAAAGAATAGCAAGAAGAGATAAGAAAGCCTTCTTCAGCGATCAGTGCAAAGAAATAGAGGAAAACAACAGAATGGGAAAGACTCGGGATCTCTTCAAGAAAATCAGAGATACCAAAGGAACATTTCATGCAAAGATGGGCACAATAAAGGACAGAAATGATACGGACCTAACAGAAGTAGAAGATATTAAGAAGAGATGGCAAGAATACACAGAAGAACTGTACAAAAAAGATCTTCACGACCCAGATAATCATGATGGTGTGATCACTGACCTAGAGCCAGACATCCTGGAATGT
>NW_011494832.1:4000300-4013304 GCF_000754665.1 Bison bison bison | reverse complement strand
TGTATATTGTCATCCTGTTTATTTAACTTATATGCAGAGTACATCATCAGAAATGCTGGACTGGAAGAAACACAAGCTGGAATCAAGATTGCCAGGAGAAATATCAATAACCTCAGATATGCAGATGACACCACCCTTATGGCAGAAAGTGAAAAGGAACTCAAAAGCCTCTTGATGAAAGTGAAAGTGGAGAGTGAAAAAGTTGGCTTAAAGCTCAACACTCAGAAAACGAAGATCATGGCATTGGGTCCCATCACTTCCTGGGAAATAGATGGGGAAACAGTGGAAACAATGTCAGACTTTATTTTTCTGGGCTCCAAAATCACTACAGATGGTGACTGCAGCCATGAAATTAAAAGACGCTTACTCCTTGGAAGGAAAGTTATGACCAACCTAGATAGCATATTCAAGCAGAGACATGACTTTGCCAACAAAGGTTCGTCTAGTCAAGGCTATGATTTTTCCTGTGGTCATGTATGGATGTGAGAATTGGATTGTGAAGAAGGCTGAGCACTGAAGAATTAATGCTTTTGAACTGTGGTGTTGGAGAAGACTCTTGAGAGTCCTTTGGACTGCAAGGAGATCCAACCAGTCCATTCTGAAGGAGATCAGCCCTGGGATTTCTGTGGAAGGAATGATGCTAAAGCTGAAACTCCAGTACTTTGGCCACCTCATGCAAAGAGTTGACTCATTGGAAAAGACTCTGATGCTGGGAGGGATTGGGGGCAGGAGGAGAAGGGGACGACAGAGGATGAGATGGCTGGATGGCATCACTGACTCGATGGACGTAAGTCTGAGTGAACTCTGGGAGTTGGTGATGGACAGGGAGGCCCGGCGTGCTGCGATTCATGGGGTCGCAAAGAGTCGGACACGACTGAGTGACTGATCTGATCTGATAAATATATAAAACATATTATTTATATAAATACTTATATTTATATAAGTATATAAAAATTAATATTCATATAAGTATATAATAAATATAAATATAATATTATATATAATATAAATATAAATAAATATATATATATATAACATGTGAGGTTGTCTGTGTAAGGAACAGAAATAATATAAAAACCACATTTAAATCTTGGTAGAGATATTAGGGATTGAAAAGGAGAAACAGACAGGGAAACATCTTTGCATCTTGTGTATCTTTGGACTTCTTATCCAAAGGTGATGCAATGGCTGTTTGTTTACTGTCCATCAATGCAGAGCATATGTCATACTCATCTTTGTATCTTTTTCAGTGTCTAGATGTGTACTTTTATAACACCAAATTTTTCTTCCAGGTTTGAAAGTGAGAAGTCAAAATGATTTCCAAGTGTTGAGGCTGGTAACTGGGAGAGGGATACTGGGATTCATGTATATATGTGAATGTTAAGGAAGGAGGAGAGAAAGTAGGCTGGATCTTGGATCCATCTGATTCAATAATGCTCATGTATCTCACAGGCAGTGGAATGTGGGAATAGAGTTTCAAAGAAAGAATTCACTGATAAAAAGAAACATAGTGGCAGAAGCTGCAATGAGAGGAAAATGGGAATTCCTAGAGGAGAAAGCGTAAAGAAGTAGGGCCAAGAACAGATACTGTATGTAAGAAACAGGAGAATGAAGACCTAGGAAGAAGGGAGAGAAAGAACTTCCAGGGGCACAAAGAGAGGAGGACCAGGTAACCATAGGAGACAAGACAGGAGGTAGTTTCCCACAGACATGTATACCTCCTATCAGGATTTTCATCTGTGATGTATTTTAGGTCGTTTGAACATGTTGATAACAAAGCTGAGTTTTTTTTTATTATTATTATAATCACTGCAACAGAATACAACGTATCATATTTTGTTTGAAAATGTGTCTTTCCATGCTTGCTTCTGTAAGATTCTTTGGAGAAATTAACTAGGGTTCACTATAAACTAAATGAAGCTAGATCAGGGGAAAAGATAAGGCTATTCAATATTTACAATTCTATTAAGTATTGTCCTCAGACATCTAGCCAACACAGGAAGCTAATTAAAAGAAATTAAGTATCAGAATGTATGAACCAAAACTGATATTATTTATGGATGATGTTATTGCTTATATTTTTTAAAAAGAGCTAAAATAGATAAATATTAGTAATGAAACAGCTCAGCAATGTGCTTATTATAAGAAAAAAACAGTACAAATTTCTACTCACCATAGCAAAAAGCTTACCTCCCTAGTCCTGAACTGGGTTGTACATAGTGATTTACCTCCAAAAGTACAGAATGGGAATGGAACAAATTAAATAGAATAACTTACAATGGTGGAGTATCTGGATAAATACTACTTCAGCTAAGATATCAAGGTGAAAGTCAACAGTCTTAAATCACATAGCTAGTAAATGTCCTTTATAAAACTGCTGTTTTACCTCTGTGGTCTTTCTCCCTAAAATTCATAACCCCAGTCTAATCATGAGGGAAAAAAAAAAAGCAGACTGTTCTGCCAAATACCTGAACAGTAAGTAACTGTCACAATGGTCAACATTATCAAAATCAGTCTGGAAGACATACAGGTGGCCAAAAAGCACATGAAAAGATGCTCAGCACCACTAATCATTAGAGAAATGCAAATCAAAACTACAATGAGGTATCACCTCAAATCAGTTAGAATGGCCATCATCAAACCATCTACAAAAAATAAATGCTGAAGAGAATGTGGAGAAAAGGGAATCCTCCTGAACTATTGGTGGCGATGTAAATGGGCACAGGCATTATGGAGAACAGTATGGAGGTTCCTTTAAAAATCTAAAAATACAACTACCATATGACCCAACAATCCCACTCCTGGGCATATACCCAGAGAAAACCATAATTCAAAAGAGATATATGCATCCCAGTGTTCATTGCAGCACTATTTACAATAGCCAGTACAAGGAAGCAAACTAAATGTCCATAAGCAAAGGAATGAATGAAGAAGATGTGGTACATATATACAGTGGACTATCAGTCAGGCAGTAAACGGAACAAAATTAATGCCAGTGTAGCAACATGGATGGACCTAGAGATCGTCATAGGAAGTGAAGCACAATAAGCCAGACACAGGAAGGCAAATGTCATATGATATCACTGACATGCGGAATCTAAAAACTGAGTACAAATGAATTTATTTGCAAAACAGAAGCAGAGTCATGAATGTAGAAAATAAACTTATGGTTATCAGGGGATACGTTGAGAGATTGGGATTGACATATACAAACTACTAGATGTAAACAGGTAACAAATACAAACCTGCCATATAGAACAGGCAACTCTACTCAGTACTCTGTAACGATTAGTTTTGTAATAGTTTTAGAATTTCAGAACAAAGTCTATTAATTTAAAAATGTAATGTTTTGAAGATGTTACTTATAATATCATTGAAATAGAAAGTTCACAATAAAAATTTAACCAAAAATATGAGATCTTTATAGACATATAATCTACTGGCAGACCTAAATATAGAAAATATACCATGAATAGTGAATCAAGAGTCCCAATATTATATGGATATCAATTATTCCCAGGTTGATCAGCAGTTTAATCAATATCAGTTAACATTTCAAACTCTCATTTTTTTGGAATTTAAAAAGCTAAGTGAAAAAAGTAAATAAAAGTACAAAGACCCAAAAATAGGTAAGACACTCTTGAGAAAGACAAAAATGTGGGAAGAATTACCTTACCAAATGGCAAGAAGTATTAGAAAGTTATAATAATTAAAATAATCTGGTATTGTTTAAAGAATACTGAACAGCACTCTCATCCCCCTCACCTGCCCCAAACAAAAGCCCACACATAATTGAGAATTTGATTTATATAGAATTAGATTTGAGTTATATAGAATTATACTGAATATAGAATTAGATTTATAATAGGTCAATGGAGAAAAGATAGAGCTTAATAAATGTTACTGAGACTACTGTTTAATGTTAGGAAATTGTGGCACTGAGCTACTCCCTCACATCCTACACAAATAAATTAGTTGGTTAAAATATAAAGATCAAATAAACCTATCAGGTAATATAGAAGGTTATCATTATGTTGTCAATTAGGGAAGTGTATCTTAAGACAAAGTTACATATGCAAAGGAAATGGTTAATAAAGTCTTATGATATCACAACCCAGAAACTGGGAAAAGATGGGTTAGAACACAAAATATACAAAGAGATCCTGTAAGGTCTATTAAAAACACACACAACTCAGTAGAAAAAGTGGTTTTAAATATCCACATAAAAGCATGTCATAGAAGATTCACCATAAGCAGCAAATAAACAAAATTATGTTTGACCACAGAATTAATCAGGCAAATAAAAGTAAATCTTGAAACAATTTTTTTGTACCCACAGAAATAGGCAAATGAAACATTTATAAAATGATGTCATGAGTGCCAAGGGCTTCAATCATTTTGGAAAACAAAGTGATATTCTCTCACAAAGCTAAACCTGAAACCCAACAATTCAACAGGTGAATATTTACCTTAAAGAACTCTAACACAGGCATACTTGGACAAAAGTACTCATAATGAGACTGAATATTTATGGGGACAATCTAAATGTATATTAGCAAAGGAATCAATAAATTGTGACATTATACTATAATGTCATACTTTTACTGTATGAGACAACAGTAAGCATAATGAATTGCATCCTTAAACAACAATAAGAATGAATTTCTGAACATAATGTCCAATTTAAAGACAAATTATAAAGACAGTTCTGTACAATATAATTCCTATTTAGAACCATAAAAACATTAAACATTACATTGTTTTGGCATATAAAGATATGCAGCAAAAGTCAAAAAGCAAAGCAAAAGTTAAGTGCAAAGTGTATTATTTAATTTCACTTGAGCAGAGAGTAAAGGGAATGACATTCAGGAGGATTATAAGGCAAATTCCAAAGGGAATGATTACCATTTTCTTAGACCAAGACTCAGTGGGATGTGCATTTGAATCATCATTCCTTATACCTTACACATATTTTATATTTTTAGTTTACTCAATATTTAAGAACATTATTTTAAAACATAAAGCAATACTAGCATGTCACAACCCCCAAACAGTTGAAACAGTCATTTCTCCATAATAACTATAAAACATCCCAGTTGTTGTTATTGTTGTGTTCAGTGGCTAAGTCATGTCCGACTCTGCCACTCCATGAACTACAGCATGCCAGGCTTCCCTGTCCTTCACTATCTCCCAGAGTTTGCTCACACTCATGTCCATTGAGTTGATGATGCCATCCAACCATCTCATCCTCTGTCGTCCCCCTCTCCTTATGCTCTCAATCTTTTCCAGCATCAGGGTCTTTTTCAATAAGTCGGCTCTTTACATCAGGTGGCCAAAGTATTGGAGACTCAGTTTCAGCATCAGTCCTTCTAACGAATATTCAGGGTTGATTTCCTTTAGGATTGAGTGGTTGGATCTCCTTGCCATCCAAGGGACTCTTAAGAGTCTTCTCCAGCACCGGAGCTGGAAGGTATAAATTCTTCAGTGCTCAGCCATCCTTATGGTCCAACTCTAACATCCGTACATGACTACTGGAAAAACCATAGCTTTAACTACACGGACCTTTGTTTGCAAAGTGATGCCTCCACTTTTTAATGCACTATCTAGGTTTGTCATAGCTTTTCTTCCAAGGAGCAAGTGTCTTTTAATTTTATGGCTGCAATCACCATCTACAGTGATTTTGGAGCCCAAGAAAGTAAAGTCTGTCACCGTTTCCACATTTTCCCCATATATTTGCCAGGAAGTGATGGGACTGGATGCCATGATCTTAGTTTTTTGAATGTTGAGTTGTAAGCCAGCTTTTTCACTCTCCTATTTCACCTTCATCAAGGGGTTCTTTAGTTCCTCTTCATTTTCTGCCACTGGAGTGGTGTCATCTGCATATCTGGGGCTATTGATATTTCTCCTGGCAATCTTGATTCCAGCTTGTGATCTCAGGGTAAACTTAAATAGACTGGATTATCTGTATATATTTGCCCATTTTTCTGACAGCATGACAGGAACACAATAATAAAAATACTAAATCCCAACTGTTGAAAATCTGAATTATTTCTGCTCTGTTTCTGAACCTTAGGATGGTAGGCAAGACCAGAGAACTCAGGTGGATATAAGAGGGAATGTAAAATAAAGAAGCGTTTTTGCAGACATTGCTGACAAGGTTTGTTGTCAGATAGTACTCATTGACATCACTTGATCAGCTGCAGTGCTCACCAAATTGCAGTTCTGATTATTTTTCCTACTAGCTAATTAAGATTAAGCCTCCATTGATTAGCAAGTCCTCTTTGCTTTTAAAAGAAGTCTAAAGATAGCAGAAGTGGTTTGACACTAGAAATTTAAGATGATAAACAAGGGCCAGTACAGATGTGGCCCAACCTCTCATACAGAAACTATTACAGGTCTTCAGAGCTCAAAGTTCCTTAGAGATGTTCTGTTTTTACCTCTCATTTTGCAGTGGTCACACTGAATCTGAATATGTTCTTTAGGAACAGGATGATACTGTCAAAGACTACTACTAACTTGATATGTAAGACCATAAGTGGACCTTATGGTAAAGCTTCAAAGCACACTGTGATGATTGACCAAGGACACATTACTCTGCCTTTCAGAGGAAAGTACACTGACTGGTATATCTTAAAAGATATTTTAACAATGGCAAAAACAAAAGGATTGTCTGCTGTATAAAAGCTAAATGGTTCTTGCTAGGACCAGTAAATAATGGTACAGTCATGGTTTTCCAAAGAGAGCATTGCCATTTCAATTCGGCATTAGAGTAAATAATTACTATTATAAACACATTGTTCTTTAAGGACCTATAGTGCTGTTCTACCAAAAGCACTGAGAGCTGCATTCTGAACCATGTAAATGTTCCAGAGTGCTTATTATTATCAGTGAGGTGTTGGCTAAAAAGCGAGGGATATCAACAAGCAGAAACTGGTAATGATCATTACAGACTTTAGCTTTAGCTTTTATTTTAATGCATGGTTCTTTGGATTTCAAAACAAATGTAAGGTATTATATGGGTCCTCGGTCATGATTTATGATTCATGTAATGGTTTCTCTAGTTGAATCTATTGACTTGGCAAGAATTTAGCATCATTATGAGTTTGCAGCAGCAGCCTAGGAAGTGATTGCTCATGTTTTAGGAGGGTTGCATTATGGGACAAGTGAGTATATTTTTCAAACAAAATGCTGCATTACAATGTCATTTGAAAATCCAGCTTATAAAACCACAAAGATGAACGTTGAAGAAAAATATCATGTTGGGTTTCTCAGAGGAATATGGAAAGTAAATTATAAAATGCATATTACTGACAGTAATATGCCTTGCTCTTGTCAAACATATACATTTATTAGCATCACCTCAATTTATGACAGCAATCTCAAGCAAACATAATTTACTCAGAACCTGGTCTAACAACATCTAAGAAGCAGAAAAGTTTATTCCTAGTCAACACCCATTATACTGAAATCACAGAAACTCATACAGTTTCCATTCTTTTAAATAATCCCTGGAGTTCTTTATATAGCACTATTTGGGGAAGTCACTTTGCCTCCCATGGTCTGCTTCAGTTTTCTATAAACTGGAGGGAATGAGTTTATTCTTCCCAAACCGGCTCCCATCAGCACCAGCAACAACTAAAAAATTTTCTAAAAACTCCGATCCTCAGGTTTATATCAGTTTGCGATAAGTCCTAGAAATCTGTATTCTTTTTAATTGCTCCCCCAAGTGAGATAAGCAAACTTATAAATTAATAAGCTACATTATTTCAAAGGTTCTTTTTGACTCTGATCAAAAGACACAGACTTGTTGGTAGAGGTTTCAATTCAGAGTTCGCTGGTGTAAGATTTGTGAAATATTTTGATTGCAATTAAATTTAACTTTGAAGATATGCTGAAGAGAATGCTTTGAAAATCTAGGAATATCCAGTCCTATTAGACGACTCTAGGTTATTAGTATTATGTAGTGCAGGTACTCACATAGGGCCAATTAATAGAGTGGTTTTAAAAAGACAATCCACATAGAAACTAAAGAAAGAAAACCATATTTTATATAATTCTTACAGAATCAGTCTCATTTTGTAAAGACAAAATTTAGAGATATGCAGTTCTACAACTTTTTCTAAAGTGTAAGATTCTCAATGACTATATAGTTTGTAATCAAAAAGTGGCTTTCCTGTGCCCCATCCTACCCCAGCTCCTACAAATTTGCTATAAAATTTATCTTCAAATTTTTAAACTAATTTTCTGTATAGCGTTATTTGGCATAAATAAACTGATAATACTGGAAACTGTCTAAGAAAGTAATTTGAGAATAACTAATAAGCCTTTCTTAATGATGAAATTGATGATAATTAGGCCACCGAGCCAACTGTCTGTTGAGATGGGTCCTAGTTACATTATGAAGAGCAAGTTTCCCATTCACAATGGCCAGGCATAGTCGTTGAGTTCTTCTAAATGTAGTGTCATGTTAGTCCCATACAGGCATACCCTGGAGATATTTCAGGCTTTGTTCTAGACCACTGCAATAAAGTGAATATTGCAATAACACAAATGCTGCAATAAAGTGAATATTGCAATAACACAAATGCTGCAATAAAGTGAGTCAGATGAACAGTTTGGTTTCCTAGTGCATATAAAAGTTCTGTTTATGCTATACTGTAGTCTATTAAATGTACAATAATAGCTATGTCTTAAAAAACAACAAACATACCTTCCAATACTTTATTGCTAAACGATGCTAATTATCATCTGAGCCTTCAGTGAATTGTAGTAGTAATAAAGATCACTGATATCACAGATCATTAACAAATATAATGAAAAAGTTTGAAATACTGTAAGAGTTTCCAAACGTGGCACAGAGACACTAAATGAGCAGTGCTGTTGGAAAGATGACGTCAACAGACTTGCTCGACATGGGTTTGCTAGAAATCTTCTATTTGTTTAAAAAAAAAAAAAAACAGTATCTGCAAAGTGCATTAAAGTGAAACAATAAAATGAGGTATGCCTGTATTACACTTTATAGGAAAGTTTCAACGTAACTTGCACATCATCAAGATTATTCTGCCAGGATAGCGCCAGCCAACCCTGGATTTTTAGATGTGGATCACACCCCCGTAATGATGGCAGTCCACATTCAAGTGCTGCCAGATGCTGGCATCAGCACCTGCACAGACAGAGGGCAATGGAAACAGCAGAGCTACATCGCTCCTGACTTGTTTATTCACGGGGCAGCAGAGCAGGGCTAATGCTTTATGAGAAGCCTACTTTTCTTTCACATAAAATGCTGGCCTAAAAGGTCCAGATTTAAAGCTTGTTTAAAAGCAAAGAAGACAGCGAGATTTGAAATAACAAAACAGTAAATCTTTACCTTTGTTATTTTCCTTGCTGACTTTTTGTTCTCCATAAAGCTTTCATAAATATACTTGATAACATTTAGTCATAATTTTATTTAGACGTAAACACTCTTTGAATACTGTGTAGAAGAGAATGGATCTTATCTGGGACCACGATTTAACTAAGAAGAGGTATGTCCAGGACCTAACACTTTGGTAGCAGTAGTGACTCTGAGACCCCCTGCAGCAAAGGTGAAACTGCAGAAGTGCCAGACCTGGGTGCTTTTCTGGAGATCCTCAGTACCGTACAAAGACCTTGGAGATTCTGTGTGTTATTTTAACAAGAAACATAATTATTTAAGCAGTGGTTACTTTAAGAAGTGAGAGAAACTACCAGAGAGCTTGAGGAGAAAAGTTAAAAATAAAGGAAATACAAAAGGAAACAGAATGATATAGTTGATCTGAATTTCAGAAAGATTACCCTAGAGGCAGTGTGAAGAATGAATTGAAAACAGTGGAAATTAAAAGGTTAGAGACTGTGATGAAGTTACTCTTTCACTAAACCAATGCTGGTGGAGGTGGAAACATGGACTGGAGGAATTCTTAGGATCTCAGAGTCATTGCTAAACCAAACATATTTGGAGAGCTTTCTAAACTTCTCGTTTGAGGAAATGAATGCACAGTGGTGCAACTGACCAGAAAAAATATACTGAAGTAGCAGAAGGAAGGGGGTTTGGCGAGATGATCAGTTTGTATTAAAGCTAAGTTTGAAATGCCTATAGCACATCCTGATGGAAACATTTAATAATCAGTTACATATGCAGTCAGTTGTGTATGTCGTATCTATCAGAGAGACCTGGGGCAGAAACAGATTTAGGAGTGATCAGCATATGTTGTCCACTAGAGTTACCTATTTAACCAAGAAAAAGATGGACTGTAAAGAGTCTTCTAGAATTGACAATGGTAATCATTGACAATAGTAATTGGAGATCTTGGTAAAAGATATACCCAGTTAATAGTGAGGGGAAATGCTGAATTTCAGGGTTGAAGAGTAAATTATAAGTGAGAATTAGAGAGAGCAAATGGAGGGCATTCTTTTAGAAAATTTGTAAAAGTGACAGAAAGATAGAATCAAACAGGGAATTGAAATAACTCTTACATATATTAAGGAAAATAATAGAGAAGGTATGTTTTAAGACTGGAAAAGAGCAAATATGAAGCAATGTCTAAGATGAGATAGGAGTGAAGAACACTCAGACTCTAAAGAATACGTTACTCTTGGGTGAGAGAAGAGATCTTTTTCAGTGAAAAGATGAGAATAGAAACAGATGAAAACAAACTCATTTGAAGATGAGGATAGAAACAACAGGTTTCAAATATTGCAAAGATACCATGATTCTTTTAGAATAAAAATATAATTTGGATTATTAAAGTAACATATATTCATTGTAAGATACTAAACATTTTAAAAGAAAATATTAAGAGTTCTTGTGCACATAAATTCACCCCTTCCCCATTTCTTCTCTAGCAAATAGGTACATGCTGCTATATTCTATCATGCTTCATACACTAAGAAGATCACAAATATTAATTATGCTTTAGGTCTCAGCTCAATCCTTCCTTCCTTTAAATCTGAACTGTTTAACTTTCCGGTGTTCTTCAGATTACTCATCATCTGCATCACTGATTTTTTTTTTTTTTTTACATTTTCCCAAACACTTCCCCAAATATCTATTTCTTCACTACACTTAAGTTACATGAAGCAAGAGCCACATTCCACTTAACTTCAGAATTCCACAACACAAATAAAGCTTTAAACATTGTAAATCAGCACAGCCCAACAGAACATTCTGTGATGATAGAAGTATTTGTTCTCTGCACCGATATAGTTAGCCACTTGCTACTGTGGCTATCATGCACTTTAAATGTGAAACTAAAGAACTGGATTCTTAATTTTAATTAAAATTAAATATGGATAGTGACTACCTATTGATCAATACATTGCAGGCTATTGGTATAGTGATTAAACTATTTTAAGCTTTTTGTGTGTTTGGTTTTTAATTCTTTTTCCTTCTTGGGGTTAAAAAAAAAAAAGATTCCCCAAAGCTCACAAAAGATTAAAGGGAACAAATTGGAGGAGAGATGACTAGGAATGAGAAATAATCTTAATCTCTCATCTGATGTTTGCTATAAAGATCCTGAACCATCCCAGGAATGGATGAGTGCTAGTATCCTTGTATAAGCTCAAACTTAATTTTTAAGATAATTTCAGAAAATATATAACATTACCCTTATATATCAATTTTAAAAGTTTCCAAAATTCAAGCAACTTCCAAAAACAACAGAAAGAAGAGATGTTAGGTGATAGAACTAAAATTCTATCCACGATGAAGAACAAAGCCCACAAGCTTTAATATGATGCCTAATGCCTAACTTGTCTTCATCATACTCTTTACTCTTATATGCACACACAAAATATTTTGGAAAAAAATTTCACTAAAGATAGTTAAAACCCAAAGCAAATCATTGTAGCACATAAAGGGATAAATCTTCACCTAATTAAAAAGAGCTATTTGTTTTCCAAATGACTCATAGTCTAGTGAATCCAGATAGATGATACTATATTCATTTTAGTAAGTCTGTACAGATGTAATAAAATATGCAAACCTTAAAAATGTTTATATGACATATTCTTTTGAACCTTTTTATCAAATAAACTTGCTACATTCAAGTTGTAAGAAAAAAATCAATGCATTACAGAGATAGATTCTTTTCATTACTTTCAAACAATAAAGTTATAAAACTTACTCTTACCTTGTTTGTTGTAAATGTGTGGTATTTCCTATTGTCCTTCACACTTCTCTATAATTCCTTCAGTTTTTTAGGTCCCAAATGATACTATACATATTTTGTAAGTATATTTTCAAAGCATTCTTTAGTCTTTAAAGAAATACATTGAAACTATCTTCAATGTCTCTTAAAACTCAAACATGACTTTTAAAGACATGGTGTCTATGGTCAAAATGATACACTTACTGCCTCTCAATGTCTATAAATAAGCTATGGTTTCTTAAAAAGGCCCATAAAATAAAAGTTTGTTTGTTATTAGTTATCTTATTTCTTAATTAAAGATTATGCTTGTTAGGAATGGAACCTAACTATTTACTGATTTAAGTAATTTTCAAATAGTATCTTATGATAATATATTTTTATACTAGAATTTTTAGTTGCCTTTCTTATTCTTTTTACTTTTATTCCATATTTTCCTGCTGAATTATAATCGTGTGTTCTATTCTGGATGAAATACTCTCATTTTCCTCTAAAATGCAGCTGGTAAACAAAAGCATGTAAGACTATACATAAGAGGGAAGCATCATCTCTTTCATCTGTGACTTTTCTTTTAAAGTTATCCTTGGCTTTACTAAACTGTGGGTTGTTGTGGCTGTTATTGTCTCGCTAAACATAGACCCTAATTTAGATAATCACAGGATAAAACCCAAACTGACGTACGGTTTCAAATAAAATACTGATACCCCTTCATATAGACCAGGGTGGCAGAGACACACTGCATTTAACATTCCACCAGGCATCTCAGTGCTGGACTCTGCTATTTCAGATGTCAGTGTAAACATAGCCACAGAGAAGCAAACAGGAGGAGAAAAACAAAACTTC
>NW_011494832.1:3997751-4000200 GCF_000754665.1 Bison bison bison | reverse complement strand
GAATGTGTGACATGTATTTCATCTAAGAGAACCAGGCTGTAAAATTTAGCATTTTTCTTTATTCCAACCCATCAGGTTTGATTCAGTTCACAGTTATTGAATGTTTTCTTCAGATAAAAGGTTTGTGTAAATGATTATAATAAAGCTTGCGGTATACTGGGCCTCATTTTTGCTTCAGTGACAGAGAACAAAAGAAAATGGCAAAAGAATCTAACACACCATGAGCTTGAAGCAACGTTTCTCAGATGGAAAAATACCTAGATGATTGCCCACATTTCCTGATAATGCCATAATGCCAAACCACAGAATAATTAGGGGTAAACAGTCATAAAAATAGTTTACATAGGCTTCATTGTTGCTATTATATATGCAGCATTTTCATAGTAAGTTTACACTGAAGGACTGAACATGAAGGCACTGGGTGTAATTCCAAGTAAGCCACTGACCAATCAGTCAAAAACCAACCTTTATCTTTCTACAAAATAGGCTTTTCTGGCTCACTAGTTATTGAGCCTCTAGGTAATTTGATATTGAGTCATTAGCAATCACTACATGCTCGCAATGGCCTTGGGAGAGACACAAATGTGAATTCAAAGAAATTCAGCACAGCATTATAAGGCGAAGGTGCTCTAAAATACAAATACACAGCGGATGGTGGAGGCCCCGTCCAGAACCTGTTTGCCTGCTGGAGCACCATCTCAGCTGCTCTGAGAACTGGCTGTCAGCGCCTCACAGCTGCCACTTCCTTGGAAAACTGCCCTTCCTAAAGATGGACTGGAATGGGGGACAAAAGCCTGCCCCCTGGCTTCAAGGATGGACTAACTTTGGTGCTATTTATACTCCTGACAGTCTCCCTGCAATCACAGTGCTGTAAGACTCCAACAGAGATGCCATCCTTGCTCAGCCTTTTTCTTTAGTTCTTCTTGCTTTCCTCACTCCTGTGAACCTGAGGTTACTTTCCAAATAAATCACATTCAATACTTCATGTCCTGCTTTCAAGAAACACTCACTTAGGATATACAGGTATCATTAAAACTATGCTGCTGCTGCTGTGTCGCTTCAGTCGTGTCCGACTCTGTGTGACCCCATAGACGGCAGCCCACCAGGCTTCCCGTCCCTGGGATTCTCCTGGCAAGAACACTGGAGTGGGTTGCCATGTCCTTCTCCAATGCATGAAAGTGAAAAGTGAAAGTGAAGTCGCTCAGTCGTGTCTGACTCTAGCGACCCCATGAATTGCAGCCTACCAGGTCCTCCGTCCATGGGATTTTCCAGGCAAGAGTACTGGAGTGGGGTGCCATTGCCTTCTCTGTTAAAACTATAGTCCGGTTTAAAGAAGAAAAAAAAGCAAACCGAAGAGATGGTATAAAGAAGAATGGAATGAGATTTCTATTATCAAGATTTTATTGGATGAAGTTACAACGTTGAGCATAATCCACAATTTTGACTAACTACTTATTTTCTACAGGTTTGAGAATCCATTTCTTTATCTTTAAAATGGAAATTATCTCTCACAATCCAGTTTATAGCTGCAGTGTTGTATTCACAAGTGGAAGAGTTGGAAAAAAGTGTTATTTCCCCTATCCTCTATAAGTTAACTTTCTAACAGAAAAAACAAAGCATAAAAACAAAAAGAACTTTATGATAAGCAGGTCTGCCAGTTGAGATTTTCTTCCTTTTTTCTTCTTCCCAACATAGAAATACAGAAAAAAATCATTTTTGAAAATATAAATTAATCTCAAAAATATAATAGCTGGTGTTTTAAACCAGTATTTTACTCAAAACACTTTCATTGGGGCGTTCCATGACTGTTCAAATCAAACATTTCAAAGTCAGGAACCTTTGTTTCTTAGTATCCTTCTCAATGACTGGCACATATTCAGTGCAAATAATTCAGTTCAGTTGGTCAGTACATCCAACTCTTTGTGACCCCATGGACTACAGCATGGAAGGCTTCCCTGTCCATCACCAACTGCCAGAGCCTACTCAAACTCATGTCCATTGTGTTGGTGATGCCATCCAACTATCTCATCCATTGTTGTCCCCTTCTCCTCCCACCTTCAATCTTTCCCAGCATCAGGGTCTTTTCCAATGAGTCAGTTCTTTGCATCAGGTGGCCAAAGTATTGGAGTTTTAGCTTCAGCATCAGTCCTTCCAATGAATATTCAGGATTTATTTCCTTTAGGATGGACTGGTTGGATCTCCTTGCAGTCCAAGGGACTCTCAAGAGTCTTCTCTGACAACACAGTTCAAAAGCATCAATTCTTCAGTGCTTAGCTTTCTCTATAGTTCAACTTTCACATCCATATGTGACTACTGGAAAAACCATAGCTCTGACAAGACAGAATTTTGTCAGCAAAGTAATGTCTTTGTTTTTTAACATGCTGTCTAGTTTGGCCGTAACTTTACTTCCAAGGAGTAAGTGTCTTTTAATTTCATGGCTGCAGTTCAC
>NW_011494832.1:3992690-3997388 GCF_000754665.1 Bison bison bison | reverse complement strand
GTCACAATCTGCAGAGATTTTGGAGCCCAAAAAAAATAAAGTCTCTCACTGTTTCCATTGTTTCCCCATCTATTTGCCATGAAGAGATGGGACCGGATGCCATGACTTTAGTTTTCTGAATGTTGACTTTTAAGCCAACTTTTTCACTCTCCTCTTTCACTTTCATCAAGAGGCTCTTTTCATCAAGTGAAGTTCTTCTTCGCTTTCTGCCATAAGGATGGTGTTATCTGCATATCTGAGGTTATTGATATTTCTTCCAGCAATCTTGATTCTAGATTGTGCTTCATTCAGCCCAGCATTACCCATTATGTGCTCTGCATATAAGTTAAATAAGCAGGGTGACAATATACAGCCTTGACGTACTCCTTTCCTGATTTGGAAACAGTCTGTTGTTCCATGTCTAATTCTAACTGTTGCTTCTTGACCTGCGTACAGATTTCTCAGGAAGCAGGTAAGGTGGTCTTGTACTCCCATCTCTAAGAATTTTCCACATTTTGTTGTGATCCACACAGTCAAAGGCTTTGGGGTAGTCGATTAGGCAAAAGTAGATGTCTTTCTGGAACTCTGTTTTTTTTTGATGATCAAGCAGATGTTGGCAATTGGATCTCTGGTTCTTCTGCCTTTTCTAAATCCAGCTTGAACACCTGGAATTTCACAGTTCATGTACGATTGAAGCCTGGCTTGGAGAATTCTGAGCCTTACTTTGCTAGCATGTGAAATGAGTGCAATCATGGGGGTAATTTGGACATTCTTTGGCGTTGCCTTTCTTTGAGACTGGAATGAAAACTGACCTTTTCCAGTTTTGTGGCCACTGCTGAGTTTTCCAGATTTGCTGGCATATTGAGTGCAGCACTTCCACAGCATCAACTTTTAGGATTTGAATTAGCTCAGCTGGAATCCCATCACCTCCACTAGCTTTGTTCTCACTGATGCTTCCTAAGGCCCACGTGACTTCACATTCCAGAATGTCTGTCTCTAGTGTTTGATCACACCATAGTGGTTATCTGGCAAAACCACTGTTTTTTGTATAGTTCGTCTATGTATTCTTTCCACCTCTTCTTAATATCTCTCCTTCTGTTAGGTCTATACCATTTCTGTCCTTTATTGTACCCATCTTTGCATGAAATGGTCCCTTGGTATCTCTAATTTTTTTGAAGAGATCTCTAGTCTTTCCCATTGTATTATTTTTCCCTATTTCTTTGCACTGATCACTGAGAAAGGCTTTCTTATCTCTCCTTGCTATTCTTTGGAACTCTGCATTCAAATGGGTATATCTTTCCATTTCTCCTTTAGCTTCTCTTCTTTTCTCAGCTATTTGTAAGGCCTCCTCAGACAACCATTTTGTCTTTTTGCATTTCTTTTTCTTGAAGATGGTCTTGATCACTGCCTCCTATGCAATGTCACAAACCTCTGTCCATAGTTCTTCAGGCACTCTGTCTATCAGATCGAATCCCTTGAATCTATTTGTCACTTCCACTGTGTAACTGTAAGGGATTTGCTTTAGGTCATACTTAAATGGTCTAGTGGTTTTCCCTACTTTCTTCAATTTAAGTCTGAATTTGGCTATAAGAAGTTCATGATCTGAGCCACAGTCAGCTCCTGGTCTTATTTTTGCTAACTATATAGAGTTTCTCCATCTGCAAAAAGTATAATCAATCTGATTTCAGTATTGACCATCTGGTGATGTCCATATGTAGAGTCCAGCAGAGCTTATGAGATGAATAATATTACACTGATTTTTAAATATTAGGAAAATGAGATTTCAAAAAATTAGGCAACATATTTACATCTCCACTAAGAGATAGATGAATAGATTCCCTGTTGAACCAACAGATTTTTTTTTTGGCACAGAATTAGCATAAAATAAATACCTGTTGGTTCAACAGAGAGTCTATTCCCCCATCTCTTTGTAGAGATTAAATTTGTTACCCAATTTTTTGAAACCTCATTTTCCTAATCTTTAAAAATCAACGTAATATTATTCATCTCATAAACTCTACAAGAATCTAATAGCTAGTTATTTGAAATAGTAGCATTACAGTCAAACTTAGATTCCAAAACCTATGGACAAGTGTTGCTAATTATGAAATTATGGTCAGTTAAAAACTCTTGCCTGGAAAACCCCATGGATGGAGGAGCCTGGTAGGCTTCAGTCCATGGGATCACTAAGAGTCGGACACGACTGAACGACTTCCTTTTCACTTTTCACTTTCATGTATTGGAGAAGGAAATGGCAACCCACTCCAATGTTCTTGCCTGGAGAATCCCAGGGACAGGGGAGCCTGATGGGCTGCCGTCTATGGGGTCACACACAGTCGGACACGACTGAAGTGACTTAGTAGTAGTGGTAAAAATACATTTTAAATAGCATATGTATAACTGTTATTGTTGCCATTATTGTTACAATAATCATGGGCTGATCATCAGTAGACAGTTTTTAGCATTATGAAGACAAAAAAATTTTTCTACGAATTTCCAAAGAATAATCTATGGTAAATTGATGGCTATAAAAGGACAGTCAATAGCCAGCATTAATGCCATCTCATCTGATTATCTAAGAAACTTAAGATTCAACAACAATAACTGGTTCCCAAGTAAAGAATTTGATCAAAGGAGGGATCATAAATTTGACCAAAATAGAAATAAATATCTGCCAGTTTTAGACATTGTACTATGTACAGCTATTTAACCATACTTACATCATGTTCTTTTCAACGGAAATTCTACCTCATGTCTTTCATTCAAATAAAAAATTGTAATTATTACAACGACACCTTTGTAAAAATGACAATTTCTTAAATATCTCTAAAGAGAACTGACATGAGAGAGACAAGTTTAGCACTTGAATATAAAAAACTGATTATTCATTTTTAAACTATAAGGTGAATGTGTCATGTGTTCAGTTGTGTCTGACTCTTTGCAACCCCATGAATTATACCCTACTAGGCTTCTCTTTCCATGGCATTTTCCAGGCAAAAATACTGGAGTGGGTTGCCATTTCCCCATCCAAGATAAGGTGTATAATTGAAGTTAAAATATAGCACTGGCAAATAATAATAAAAACTGTAGGGAATGAACGAAATGAAGGAAGAAAAAGAAAACACACCAAAAAAACAGCCCTCAAACTACTACCCCACCCCAATACAAACACAAAACACCAGTACCTGAAGAGCTATGCCAGTCCACTGAAAATAGAAACTGTTAATACTATTTCCATTGCAAGATAATCAGGTATAATTTTAGATAACCTTCATAAAATTTCTTGGCCATTTTAAAGTGGATATTACACATCTACCCCTTTAGATATCCTATTTCTGTCTTGTACTGACTTGTCTTGTATTGTTGGAAGAGGGAGTTTGCTATGATCAGAGCATTCTCTTGGCCAAACTATGAGCCTTTGCCCTGCTTCATTCCGTACTCCAAGGTCAAATTTGCCTATTACTCCAGGTATTTCTTGACTTCCTACTTTTGCATTCCAGTCCCCTATAATGAAAAGGACATCTTTTGTGGGGTATTAGTTCTAGAAGGTCTTGTAGGTCTTCACAGAACCATTCAACTTCAGCTTCTTCAGCATTACTGGTCGGGGCATAGACTTGGATTACCGTGATATTAAATGGTTTGCCTTGGAAAGGAAGAGATCATTCTCTCCTTTTTGAAATTTCATCCAAGTACTGCATTTCAGACTCTTTTGTTGACTATGATTGTTACTCCATTTCTTCTAAGGGATTCTTGCCCACAGTAGTAGATATAATGGTCATCTGAATTAAATTTACCCATTCCGGTCCATTTTGGTTCGCTGATTCCTAAAATGTCGACGTTCACCCTTGTCATCTCCTGTTTGACCACTTCCAATTTGCCTTGATTCATGGACCTAACATTCCAGGTTCCTATGCAACATTGCTCTTTACAGAATCAAAATTTGCATCTATGACCAGTCATATCCACAACTGGGTGTTGTTTTTGCTTTGGGTCCATGCCTTCATTCTTTCTGGAGTTATTTCTCCACTAATCTCCAGTAGGATATTGGGCACCTAACAACCTGGGGAGTTCATCTTTTAGTACCCTATCTTTTTGCCTTTTCCTACTATTCTTGGGGTTCTCAAGGCAAGAATACTGAAGTGGCTTGTCATTCCCTGCTCCAGTGGACCACATTTTGTCAGAATTCTCCACTATGATCCATCTGTCTTGGGTGGTCTTACATAACATGGCTCTACACATGGACATCACCAGATAGTCAACACTGAAATCAAATTGATTCCATACTTTGCAGCCAAAGATGGAGAAGCTCTATACAGTCAGCAAAAACAAGACTGGGAGCTGACTGTGGCTCAGATCATGAACTCCTTATTGCCAAATTGAGATTTAAATTGAAGAAAGTAGGGAAAACCACTAGACTATTCAGGTATGACCTAAATAAAATCCCTTAAGACTATACAGTGGAAATGAGAAATAGATTTAAGGGAGTAGATCTGATAGAGTGCCTGATGAACTACGGATAGAAGTTCATGACACTGTATAGGAGACAGGGAGAAAGACCATCCCCAAGAAAAAGAAATGAAAAAAGCAAAATGGCTGCCTGAGGAGGTCTATACAAATGGCTGTGAAAAGAAAAGAAGCCAAAAGCAAAGGAGAAAAGGAAAGATATACCCATTTGAATGCAGAGTTCCAAAGAATAGCAAGAAGAGATAAGAAAGCCTT
>NW_011494832.1:3990078-3992171 GCF_000754665.1 Bison bison bison | reverse complement strand
CCAACATCCGCTTGATCATCAAAAAAGCAAGAGAGTTCCAGAAAAACATCTATTTATGTTTTATTGACTATGCCAAAGCCTTTGACTGTGTGGATCACAATAAACTGTGGAAAATTCTGAAAGAGATGGGAATACCAGACCACCTGACCTGCCTCTTGAGAAATCTGTATGCAGGTCAGAAAGCAACAGTTAGAACTGGACATGGAACAACAGACTGGTTCCAAATAGGAAATGGAGTACATCAAAGCTGTGTATTGTCACCCTGCTTATTTAACTTATATGCAGAGCACATCATGGGTAATGCTGGCTGAATGAAGCACAATCTGGAATCAAGATTGCTGGGAGAAATATAAATGACCTCAGATATGCAGATGATACCAACCTTATGGCAGAAAGCAAAGAAGAACTAAAGAGCCTCTTGATGAAAGTGAAAGAGGAGAGTGAAAAAGTTGGCTTAAAACTCAACATTCAGAAAACTAACATCATGCCATCTGGTCCCATCACTTCATGGCAAATAGATGGCGAAACAGTGGAAAGAGTGGCTGACTTTATTTTTTTGGGCTCCAAAATCACTACAGATGGTGACTGCAGCCATGAAATAAAAAGACGCTTACTCCTTGGAAGGAAAGTTATGACCAACCTGAACATATTAAAAAGCAGAAACATGACTTTGCCTACAAAGGTCCGTCTAGTCAAGGCTACAGTTTTTCCAGTGGTCACATATGGATGTGAGAGTTGGAGTGTGAAGAAAGCTGAGCGCTGAAGAATTGATGCTTTTGAACTGTGGTGTTGGAAAAGGCTCTTGAGGGTCCCTTGGATTGCAAGGAGATCCAACAAGTCCATCCTAAAGGAGATCAGTTGAGTGTTCATTGGAAGCACTTATGTGGAAGCTGAAACTCCAACACTTTGGCCACCTGATGCGAAGAACTGACTCACGGGAAAAGACCCAGGATGTGGAAGCAACCTAGATGTCCATCAGCAGATGAATGGATAAGAAAGCTGTGGTACATATACACAATGGAGTATTACTCAGCCATTAAAAAGAATACATTTGAATCAGTTCTAACGAGGTGGATGAAACTGGAGCCTATTATACAGAGTGAAGTAAGCCAGAAAGAAAAACACCAACACAGTATACTAACTCATATATATGGAATTTAGAAAGATGGTAATGACAACCCTGTATGCGAGACAGCAAAAGAGACACAGATGTATAGAACAGTCTTTTGGACTCTGTGTGTGTGGGGGGGGTGATTTGGGAGAATGGCATTAAAACATGTATAATATCATATAATAAACGAATCACCAGTCCAGGTTCGATGCAGGATATAGGAAGCTTGGGGCTGGTTCACTGGGATGACCCAGAGGGATGGTATGGGGAGGGAGGTGGGAGAGGGGGTTCAGGATGGGGAACAAGTGTACACCCATGGTGGATGCATGTTGATGTATGGCAAAACCAATACAATATTGTAAAGTAAAAAAAATAATAATACTAATTTTAAAAATTAAAAAAAAAAAGAAAGAAAAGACCCTCATGATGGGAAAGATTGAAGGCAGGAGGAGAAGGGGTTGATAGAGGATGAGATGGTTGGATGGCATCATTGACTCAATGGACATGAATTTGAGTAAATTCCAGGAGTTGGTGACAGAGAGGACAGGAAGGACATGGAGGCCTAGCATGTTGCCGTCCATGAGGTTGCAAAAAGTTGGAAGCCGGGAGGACCCCATGCCCAAAGGGCGGCAGCCAAGAGGAGTTACCCCACGTCCGAGGTCAGGGGCAGTGGCCGAGAGTGCCAGACTGCGACAGCGCAGGAACGGCCGAGAGGAGCTACCCCACATCCGAGGTCGGGGGGTGGTGGGGGGGTGGCTGAGAGGAGATACCCAGTGTCCGAGGTCAGGGGCGGGAGGAGACACCCCACGCCCTTAAGCCCGAGGCCAGGGGCAGCAGGTAGGAGGAGCTACCCCACACATGGCTGCTCAGGCACAGGAGGGCCTAGAGGAGCTATCCCACGTTGAAGGTCAGGAAGGGTGGCAGTGAGGAGATACCCCTCGTCCAAGGTAAGGAGCATTGGCTGCGCTTTGCTGGAGCAGCC
>NW_011494832.1:3988972-3989978 GCF_000754665.1 Bison bison bison | reverse complement strand
TTACCAAGAAAATGCACTGGTCATAGCAAACACGCTCTTCCAACAACACAAGAGAAGACTCTACACATGGACATCACCAGATGGTCAACACCGAAATCAGATTGATTATATTCTTTGCAGCCAAAGATGGAGAAGCTCTATACAGTCAGCAAAAACAAGACCAGGAGCTGACTGTGGCTCAGACCATGAACTCCTTATTGCCAAATTCAGACTTAAATTGAAGAAAGTAGGGAAAACCGCTAGACCATTCAGGTATGACTTAAATCAAATCCCTTATGATTATACAGTGGAAGTGAGAAATAGATTTAAGGGCCTAGATCTGATAGATAGAGTGCCTGATGAGCTATAGAATGAGGTTCATGACATTGTACAGGAGATAGGGATCAAGACCATCCCCATGGAAAAGAAATGCAAAAAAGCAAAATGGCTGGTGGGGAGGCCTTACAAATAGCTGTGAAAAGAAGAGAAGTGGAAAGCAAAGGAGAAAAGGAAAGACATAAACATCTGAATGCAGAGTTCCAAAGAATAGCAAGAAGAGATAAGAAAGCCTTCCTGAGCGATCAGTGCAAAGAAATAGGGGAAAACAATACAATGGGAAAGACTAGAGATCCCTTCAAAAAAATTAGAGATACCAAGGGACCATTTCATGCAAAGATGGGCACAATAAAAGACAGAAATGGTATGGACCTAACATAAGGAGAGATATTAAGGAGAGGTGGCAAGAATACACAGAAGAACTATACAAAAAAGATCTTCACCACCCAGCTGATCACAATGGTGTGATCACTCACCTAGAGCCACATATCCTGGACTGTGAAGTCACATGGGCCTTAGGAAGCATCAGTAAGAACAAAGCCAGTGGAGGTGATGAAATTCCAGTTGAGCTATTTCAAATCCTGAAAGATGATGCTGTGACAGTGCTGCATTCAATATGCCAGCAAATCTGGAAAACTCAGCAGTGGCCATAGGACTGGAAAAGGTCAGTTTTCATTCCAATCCCAAAGAA
>NW_011494832.1:3988199-3988872 GCF_000754665.1 Bison bison bison | reverse complement strand
GGGTCATGGTGGAGAGATCTGACAGAATGTGGTCCACTGGAGAAGGGAATGGCAAACCACTTCAGTATTCTTGCCTTCAGAATCCCATCAACAGTATGAAAAGGCAAAATCATAGGATACTGAAAGAGAAATTCCCCAGGTCAGTAGGTGCCCAATATGCTACTAGAGATCAGTGGAGAAATAACTCCAGAAAGGATGAAGGGATGGAGCCAAAGCAAAAAGAATACCCAGCTGTGGATGTGACTGGTGATAGAAGCAAGGTCCAATGCTGTAAAGAGCAATATTGCATAGGAACCTGGAATGTCAGGTCCATGAATCAAGGCAAATTGGAAGTGGTCAAACAAGAGATGGCAAGAGTGAACGTCGACATTCTAGGAATCAACGAACTCAAATGGACTGGAATGGGCGAATTTAACTCAGATGACCATTATATCTACTACTGCAGGCAGGAATCCCTCAGAAGAAATGGAGTGGCCATCATGGTCACAAAGAGTCCAAAATGCAGTACTTGGATGCAATCTCAAAAACAACAGAATGATCTCTGTTCGTTTCCAAGGCAAACCATTCAATATCACAGTAATCCAAGTCTATGCCCCAACCAGTAACGCTGAAGAAGCTGAAGTTGAACGGTTCTATGAAGACCTACAAGACCTTTTAGAACTAACACCCAAAA
>NW_011494832.1:3985947-3987202 GCF_000754665.1 Bison bison bison | reverse complement strand
TGGGAAAGACTAGAGATCTCTTCAAGAAAATTAGAGATACCAAGGGAAGGAACATTTCATGTAAAGATGGGCTCGATAAAGGACAGAAATGGTATGGACCTAACAGCAGCAGCAGATATTAAGAAGAGGTGGCAAGAATACACAGAAGAACTGTACAAGAAAGATTTTCACAACCAAGATAATCACGATGGTGTGATCACTGACCTAGAGCCAGACATCCTGGAATGTGAAGTCAAATGTGCCTTAGAAAGCATCACTACGAACAAAGCTAGTGGAGGTGATGGAATTCCAGTTGAGCTCTTTCAAATCCTGAAAGATGATGCTGTGAAAGTGCTGCACTCAATATGCCAGCAGAGTGGAAAACTCAACAGTGGCCACAGGACTGGAAAAGGTCAGTTTTCATTCCAATCCCAAAGAAAGGCAATGCCAAAGAATGCTCAAACTACCACACAATTGCACTCATCTGACATGCTAGTAAAGTAATACTCAAAATTCTCCAAGCCAGGCTTCAGCAATACGTGAACTGTGAACTTCCTGATGTTCAAGCTGGTCTTAGAAAAGGCAGAGGAACCAGAGATCAAATTGTGAACATCCGCTGGATCATCAAAAAAGCAAGAGAGTTTCAGAAATACATCTATTTCTGCTTTATTGACTATGCCAAAGCCTTTGACTGTGTGGATCACAATAAACTGTGGAAAATTCTTCAAGAGATGGGAATACCAGACCACCTGATCTGCCTCTTGAGAAATTTGTATGCAGGTCAGGAAGCAACAGTTAGAACTGAACATGGAACAACAGAATGGTTCCAAATAGGAAAAGGAGTACGTCAAGGCTGTACATCGTCACCCTGTTTATTTAACTTCTACACAGAGTACATCATGAGAAACGTTGGGCTGGAAGAAACACAAGCTGGAATCAAGATTGACAGGAGAAATACCAATAAGTTCAGATATGCAGATGACACCACCCTTATGGCAGAAAGTGAAGAGGAACTAAAAATCCTCTTGATGAAGGTGAAAGTGGAGAGTGAAAAAGTTGGCTTAAAGCTCAACATTCAGAAAATGAAGACCATGGCATCCTGTCCCATTACTTCATGGGAAATAGATGGGGAAACAGTGGAAACAGTGTCAGACTTTATTTTTCTGGGCTCCAAAATCACTACATGGTGACTGCAGCCATGAAATTAAAAGACGCTTACTCCTTGGAAGGAAAGTTATGACCAACCTAGATAGCATATTCAAAAGCAGAGACATTA
>NW_011494832.1:3982248-3985847 GCF_000754665.1 Bison bison bison | reverse complement strand
GTGAGAGTTGGACTGTGAAGAAGGCTGCACGCCAAAGAATTGATGCTTTTGAACTGTGGCGCTGGAGAAGACTCTTGAGAGTGCCTTAGACTGCAAGGAGATACAACCAGTCCATTCTAAAGGAGATCAGCCCTGGGATTTCTGTGGAAGGAATGATGCTAAAGCTGAAACTCCAGTACTTTGGCCACCTCATGCGAAGAGTTGACTCATTGGAAAAGACTCTGATGCTGGGAGGGATTGGGAGCAGGAGGAGAAGGGGACGATAGAGGATGAGATGGCTGGATGGCATCACTGACTCGATGGACATGAGTCTGAGTGAACTCCGGAATTGGTGATGGACAGGGAGGCCTGACGTGCTGCGATTCATGGGGTCTCACAGAGTCGGACACAACTGAGCAACTGATCTGATCTGAGCGACTGAACTGAACTGAACCAACTTATCTAACCCCAAAGCCACAATCATACTCACCGTTTTAACTACCTGAACATCTTCAGTTAGACACATTTTAATGTCATAATTTATTATATTGGAGTGTAATTATTTAAATGAAGAAATGTTCTGTATCTTATGTTAAAAAAATCAGTTATATTTCTTAATGAAAGTCAATATTCCTCATAAAATAATTTCCTTCTAGCTACTATTATCCACAAAACCACCTTATTCTCCTGATGAACTAAAATTCCCTTTCATTAAAGAACACACTATGCATTCCATCACACCAAAAAAAAAAAAAAAAATACCATGACAGGAAAAAAAGTTTTGGCTCGATAATGAGATAGTTTCATATTCCTAAACATATAGCAATGTGATCTCTCTGAATCTCAGTTTCCTCAAAGTTCAAGTGTATGAACCCTACTAGGTTTCAAGGTGTGTGAATAATCCTTTATGGCTCGTGGACCCTCTGAGCATGAGGTTCTGAAAATAATTTAAAGATGAATACAAAATCAATGTAGGCCATTGGACTTCCAAGATTCTACAGGCTGGAAACAAACTGATAAATGTAGTCAGCAGTTAACCCATGTTTCAAAGAATAAGCTAACAGTTGAGGATGAAAACACAACAATGACAAAAATAGATACTACAGTGGACAATTTTCAGCTAAATGAAAGAATGAGATATCAATACACACAACATCAGTGAATCTCAAATGCACTATGTCAAATGAAAGGAGCCACCCACATGGAAATGCATGTGTTATGAGTCCATTTTACGATTAGGCAATGCAAATATATTATGAGCAAAAGAGGAAAAAAAATCGGTATTTGCCAGGGATCAGTGGTTGGAGTAAGGAGATTGAAGGCAAAAGAAATCAAGCGGACATTTTGCAGTGACAGAAATGTTTTATATCCTGATTATGATAGTAGTTAAATGCCTATATATCTTTGTCATAATGCATGGAATTTTAATCACTAAAATTGCTGAGTTTAATCACACTTCAATGATTAAAAACTTCAAATTAACATCAACCATTTATTGTAGTTTTCTGGGTAGTAACATGGTTAGTAGCTTGAACACTGATTTTCTCCTTTAAAGGGAGGGAAAGAAATGAATTATACCTAGAATGTCCATAATTGCCCCTCAAAATCTGGGGAGGCTCATTTTAATATTTTCCTCACCTGAGTACTGTATCTATTTGCATGATACAGGGAGGGAGACTAGTCACAGAGTTATTGTAATAGGCAAATGAGAGATTATGAGGGTCTTATACAGGGCAGGGTTGATATGGAAAGAAATGCTTTCATTCAAAAAAATATATACTGAAGTAAAATTGACAGAAAATTTTGTATTCTTGGGCAGAAGTGTGGTACAGTAAGAAGTGTGAGATAAATTGCTCATTTCTGCCTTCATCTACTTTGTAGGAAGTGATAATGTCTACCAAGTTGGAGGAGGGGAAAAAGAGAATTTGAAGAGTAAGATTGTTTTATTTTAGCTTTACTGAGGATTAAGGGGTTATATGGAACTTTCCAGTAACAACTTCCATGTATCAGTCTGAATGTCACAGTAAAGGTCAAAGATAAGAACAGAAATTTCAGATTATATGAGTAAGGTTTAATCTTCAGAGTGATGTAGAGAACATGTAGAGAGAAAAAAAGATGACAAAGATGGATCTCTGGGTAAGACCAATATAAGCCAGGCAGAAAGAGAAAGTAGGCTTCATAAAGACAAAGAAGAAATTGTTGATGAGGTAAGAATGTACCAGGAGAAGTTGATGTCCAGGAGATAGACATTTTGACCATATTAGGTGAAATTGGGCAAGATGGCAGAGTAGAAACATCCTGAGTTCATCTCCTCTCATGGACACACCAAAATTACAACTATTTCTAGAACACCTATAGATGAGAAAAAAACAGAACCTACCAGAAAAAAATGTTCTACAACAAAAGATATAAAGAAGTAACCACAATGAGATGGGTAGGAGGGGCAGAATGGCAGTATAATCAAGACCTATACCCATGGGTAATGTGTATGCTTTGTCGCTCAGTTGTGTCTGACTCTGTGGCCCCATAGAGTGTCGTCCATGGGCAAGCAACCCACAAACAGGAGAATAATGACAATTTCAGAGGTTTTCTTCAACCAGCAGGGGTCTAAGGGCAACTTGAGGTTTCCCAGACCAGGGGTCCTTCCAGGAAAGACCAGTTCCTGGACTATTTGGCTTTGAAAGCCAGCAGGACTTTCTTTCAGGAGGTCCAGATGTTTTGTCGGCAATAGAGACTCTACTCTTAAAAGGCACACACAAATCTCACATGCTCCAGGTCCCAGGGCAGGGGCAGTAATTTGAAAGAAGCCTGGGTCAGACCTACCTGCTAACCGTGGAGAGTCTACTGCAGAGGCAGGAGACAACTGGAGCTCACCATTGAGGACAAAGACATTTTAGGAGCTTACTCTACCACGCGGACACTAGTGCTGGAAATCACCATTTGGAATCCTCCCTCTAGCTTGTTAATTAGCCTCAGGACCCAGCCCCACTCATGCCACTAGCCTGTGGGCACCAGGACAAGGATGCTTCAGGCCAAGCAAATAATGGGATGGAGACATATCCCTACCCATTAGTAAACAGGCTGCCCTAAAATCCCCAAACTCACAGCTTACCCTGGAGATAGCCTCACCCACTGAAGCACCAGGATCAGGTCTCACATGCCAGTGTACAGGCACTAGATCTGGGACCCCCAGGGCCCTGCATCCAGAGACCAGGGGACCCAGCTCCATCCATCAATGGGCAGAGATCAGTACCAGAATCTCTGACCCAACTCACAAGTGACTTGCTCTAGCTTCAGGACCAGCCTTACCCACAAACAAGCAGATACCAGTCCCAGAAAAGACTCTTAGTTTATAAACTTTTACCCAGACTCATAAAACAAAAAAGGGACCAAATCAATAAAATCAAAAGTGAAAAAAGGAAGTTACAACTGAACACAGAAATACTGAGGATTGTAAGACATTACTACAAATAACTGTACATCAATATAATTGACAACCTAGAAGAAACGGACAATTTCCGAACAATGTACAGTCTCCAAAGACTGAGCCAGGAAGGAATAAAAATATAAACAGATCAATTACCAATAATGAAACTGAATAAAAAAAAAAAAAAACCTAC
>NW_011494832.1:3979812-3982148 GCF_000754665.1 Bison bison bison | reverse complement strand
ACCTATCTGGAGAAGGAAATGGCAACCCACTCCAGTGTTCTTGCCTGGAGAATCCCAGGGATGGGGGAGCCTGGTGGGCTGTTGTCTATGGAGTCGCACAGAGTCAGACACGACTGAAGCGACTTAGCAGCAGCAGCAGCAGCTAACACCTATCTTCTCAAACTATCCCAAAAAATTTCAGAGGAAGCAATGCTTTCAAACTCATTCTATGATGCCAGCATCACCCTGATACAAAATCAGACAAATATATAAGAAAAGAAAATTATAGGCCAATATCACTGATAAACACACTTGCAAAAATCCTCAACAAAGTATTATTAATCCAAACTGAGCAACACTTTAAAAATAAGTCATACACCATGATCAAGCAGAATTTATCCCAGGAATGCAAGTATGGCTTAGCATACACACACACACACAAATCAATGAATGTGATACACCTCATTAACAATTTGAAGAATAAAAACCATATGATCATCTCAATAGATGCAGAAAAAGCTTCTGACAAAACTCAAGATCCATTTATGATAAAATCTCTCCATAAAGCAGGTATAGAGTGCACACACCCCAACATAATAAAGGTCATATATGATAACCCAACAGCTAATATCATACTCAACAGTGAAAAGCTGAAAGCATTTTCTCCAAGAACAGAAATAAGACAAGGAGCACCACTCTTGCCATTTTTATTCAACATAGTATTCGAAGTGCTAGCCACAACATTCAGACAAGAAAAAAGAAATCCAAGTTGCAAAGGAAGAAATAAAACTGGTACTGTTACAGACAAAATATATTATACATATGAAATCCTGAACATGCCACCAGAAAACTACTAGGTTTCATTAATGAATTCAGTAAATTTGCAAGATACAAAATTAATATAGAGTAGTATGTTGCATTTCTATACACTAACAAACTACTACAAAGAGAAATTAAGGAAACAACTCCATTTATAACTGTATCAAAAAATAAAATACTTAGGTATAAACCTTGCTTAAGTGGTAAAAAATCTATATGCCAAAAAGTAGAAGACACTGATGAAAGAAATTGAATACAACACAAATAGATGGTACATTGTAGTCATGAACTGGAAGACTTAATATTGTTACCGTGACCATACTATCCAACACAATCTGTATATTCAATACAATTCTTAATCAAAACACCAATGGCATTTTTCACAGAACTGGAACAAATAATTTAAAAATTTTTATGAAAATACAGAAGACTCTGAATAGCCACAATAATCTTGAAGGCTGGAGGTATCACACTCCCTGACTTCAGTCTACGTGACAAAGCTACAGGAATCAAAACAGTATTGTACTGGCACAAAAACAGAGACACGCAGATCACAGAACAGAAGAGAGAGCTCAGAAATAAACCCATGTCCTTAAGGTCAGTTAGTGTACAACAAAGAATCAAGAATAGACAGTGGAGTAAAGACAGTCTCTTCATAAGTGGTGTTGGGAAAACTGGACAGCTACATGTTAAAAAAGTGTGGTTTTTTTCCCCCTTCACTCCATGTACAAAAATAGACTCAAAATGGATTAAAGGCCTAAATGTAAGATCAGAAACCATAGAACTCCTAGAAGACAACATATGCATAACAGTCTGCCATAAATAGTAGCAACATTTATTCACTGTTTCCTAAGGCAAATGGGGGAAAAAGCAAAAAAGTAAATAAATAAACAAATTAAACAGACATAATTAAACTGAAAAGTTTTGGCACAGTGAAGGAAACCACTGACAAAATAACAAGATAACGTATTGAATAGGGAAAAATGTTTGCAAATCATAGACCAGTAAGGGGCTAATATCCAAAATATAGAGAGCTCATACAACTTTTCATACATGAACCGTATGAAAAGGCAAAACAAAGGATACTGAAAGATGAACTCCCCAGGTCAGTAGGTGCCCAATATGCTACTGGAGATCACTGCAGAAATAACACCAGAAAGAATAAAGAGATGGAGCCAATGCAAAACCAGCACCCATTGTGGATGTGACAGGTGATAGAAGTAAAGTCTAATGCTGTAAAGAGCAGTGCTGCAGAGGAACATGGAATGTTAGGTTCATGAATCAAGGCAAATTGAAAATGGTCAAACAGGAAATGGCAAGAGTGAAAACTGACATTTTAGGAATCAGCAAACTAAACTAGGCTGGAATGCGTGAATTTAACTCAGATGACCATTATATCTACTACTGTGGGCAAGAATCCCTTAGAAATGGAGTGGCCATTGTCAACAAAAGAGTCCGAATGCAGTAGTTAGATGTAATCTCAGAAACGACAGAATGGTCACTGTTCATTTCCAAGACAAACCATTCAGTATCACGGT
>NW_011494832.1:3967768-3979712 GCF_000754665.1 Bison bison bison | reverse complement strand
CTGAAGTTGAACGGTTCTGTGAAGACCTACAAGACCTTCTAGAACCAACACCCAAAAAAGATGTCCTTTTCATTATAGGGGACTGGAATGCAAAAGTAGGAAGCCAAGAGATACCTGGAGTAACAGGCCAATTTGGCCTTGGAGTACAGAATGAAGCAGGGAAAGGCTAATAGAGTTTTGCCAAGAAAACGCACTGGTCATAGCAAACACCCTCTTCCAGCAACACAAGAGAAGACTCTACACATGGACATCACCAGATGGTCAACACCGAAATCAGACTGAGTCTATTCTTTGCAGCCAAAGATGGAGAAGCTCTATACAGTCAGCAAAAACAAGACTGGGAGCTGACTGGCTCAGATCATGAACTCCTTATTGCCAAATTCAGATTTAAATTGAAGAAAGTAGGGAAAACCACTAGACCATTCAGGTATGACCTAAATCAAACCCTTACGACTAAACAGTGGAAGTGAGAAATAGATTCAAGGGATTAGATCTGATAGAGTGCCTGAAGAACTTCGGACAGAGGTTCACGACATTGTACTGAAGGCAGTGATCAAGACAATCCCCAAGAAAAAGAAATGCAAAAAGGCAAAATGGTTGTCTGAGGAGGACTTATAAATAGCTGAGAAGAGAAGAGAAGCTAAAGGAGTAAAGGAAAGATATACCCATTTGAATGCCGAGTTCCAAAGAACCGCAAGGAGAGATAAGAAAGCCTTCCTCAATGATCAGTGCAAAGAAATAGAGGAAAACAATAGAATGGGAAAGACTACAGATCTCTTCAAGAAAATTAGAGATACCAAGGGACTATTTCATGCAAAGATGGGAACAATAAAGGACAGAGAAATGGTATGGACCTAACAGAAGCAGAAGATGTTAAGAAGAGGTGGCAAGAATACATACAAGAACTATACAAAAAAGATCTTCATGACCCAGATGATCACGATGGGGTGATCACTCACCTAGAGCCAGACATCCTGGAAGGTGAAGTCAAGTGTGCCTTAGAAGCATCACTATGAGCAAAGCTAGTGGAAGTGATGGAATTCCAGCTGAGCTATTTCAAATTCTAAAAGATGATGCCGTTACAGTGCTGCACTTAATATGCCAGCAAACTTGGAAAACTTAGCAGTGGCCACAGGACTGGAAAACGTTAGTTTTCATTCCAATCCCAAAGAAAGGCAATGCCAAAGAATGCTCAAACTACCACACAATTGCACTCATCTCACACACAGAGGAACCAGAGGTCAAATTGCAACATCTGTTGGATCATTGAAAAAGCAAGAGAGTTCCAGAAAAACATCTATTTCTGCTTTATTGACTTCCAAAGCCTTTCACTGTGTGGATCACAATAAAGTGCGGAAAATTCTTTAACAGAGGTGAACACCAGACCACCTTACCTGCCTCCTGAGAAATCTGTATGCAGGTCAAGAAGCAACAGTTAGAACTGGACACGGAACCGCAGACTGGTTCCAAACTGGGAAAGGAGTACGTCAAGGCTGTATATTGTCACCCTACTTATTTAATTTATATGCAGAGTACATCATGGGAAATGCCAGGCTGGAGGAAGCACAAGCTGGAATCAAGATTGCCGGGAGAAACATCAATAATCTCAGATGATACCATACTTATGGCAGAAAGTGAAGAAGAACTAAAGAGCCTCTTGATGAAAGTGAAAACTCAATATTCAGAAAACTAACATCATGGCATCCGGTCCCATCACTTCATGGCAAACAGATAGGGAAACAATGAAAACAGCGACTTTTTTTTTTTTTGGCCTCCAAAATCACTGCAGATGGTGATTGCAGTCATGAAATTAAAAGACACTTACTCCTTGGAAGAAAAGTTATAATAATCCCAGACAGCGTATTAAAAGCACAGACATTACTTTCCTAACAAAAGTCTATCTAGTCAAAGCTATGGTTTTTCTAGTAGTCATGTACGGATGTGAGAGTTGAACTATAAAGAAAACTGAGCACCAAAGAATTGATTCTTTTTAATTGTGGTGTTGGAGAAGACTTGAGATTTCCTTGGATAGCAAGGAGATCCAACTGGTCCATCCTATAGGAAATCAGTCCTGAGTGTTCATTGGAAGGACTGATGCTGAAACTCCAGTACTTTGGCCACCTCATGCAAAAAGTTGACTCATTGGAAAAGACCCTGATGCTGGGAAAGATTGAAGGCAGGAGAAAGGGATAACAGGATCAGATGGTTGGATGGCATCACTGATTCAATGGACATGTGTTTGAGTAAACTCTGGGAGTTGGTAATAGACAGGGAAGCCTGGTGTGCTACAGTCCATGGGGTTGCACAGAGCTGGACACAACTGAGTGACTGAACTACTATACTACTACTACATACAACTCAGTATATAAAAACAAAACAAAACAAAACAGATTAAGAAGTGGGCAGATGACCTGAATAGATATTTTTCCAAAGAAATAAATACAGGTACCCAATATGCATATCAAAAAATGCTCAACATCACTAATCAGAAAAATGCAAATCAAAACTACAATGAGATACCACCTCACACCTGTCAGAATGTCTTTCATCAAAAAGAACACAAATAACAAATATTGGTGAAGATGTGGAGTAAAGAAAATCCTTGTACACTGCTGGTGGGAATATACATCCGTGTAGCGTCTTTTGTAAATAGTATGACTTTTCCTCAAAAACCTAAAAATAGAACTACCATATTACCCAGAAATTCTAATCCTGGATATCTATCTGAATTGAGTGAAATCATTAATCTGAAAAAATACATACCTCCCAGGGTTCATAGCAGCATTATTTAAAATTGCAAAGGTAAGGAAGCATGCTAAGTGTCCATGAACAGATGAATGGGACTTCCCTGGTTGGCATAATGAATGGAAATCCACTTTCTAGTGCAGGAGACACGATCCCTAGTCCAGGAAGATTCCACATGTTGTGGAGCAACTAAGCTCGTGTACCACCACTATTGAGCCTGCGCTCTAGGGCCTGAAAGCTGCAACCACTGAGCCTGTGTGCCACAGCTCCTAAGGCCTGCATGCCTAGAGATTGCGCTCCACAACAAGAGAAGCTACCACAATGAGAAATCCACGCAATGCAATGAAGAGTAGCCCTTGTCCGTTGCAACTAGAGAAAGCCCATGCCAAGCAACAAAGATCGAGTGCAGCCAAAAATAAATAATAAAATTTAAATAATTGTAAAAGAAAGTTAAAATAATAAATGGTTAAAAAAGTTGTGGTATATACATGGAATATTATTCAGCTATAAAAAGAATGTAATTTTGCCATTTGCAACAAAGTGGATGGAACTGGAGAGGGTTATACTTAGTAAATCAGAGAAAGACAAATACTCTATTTTAGAACATATATGTGGAATCTAAAAAACAAAACAAACTGATGATTATACCAAAAAAGAAACAGCCTCACAATAGAGAACAAACTGATCAGAGGGGAGAGAGACAGTGTAAGGGACAAGATAGGGGTAACAGCTTAAGAGATACAAACTATTATGTATAAAATAAGCTATAAGGATCCATGTTGATGTATGGCAAAACCAATAAAATATTGTAAAGTAATTAGGTCCAATTAAAATAAATAAATTTAAATTAAAAAAAAGAATATATCATACAGCTAGGGAATATAGCTAATATTTTACCATAACTATAAATAGAGAATAATCTATAAAAATTTCAATCACTATGTTGTTTACTTGAAATAATTTAATATTATAATCAACTATTCTTCATTTTTACAAAATGTATTAGGTCAACTTCTGTAACAAACATATTTCAATCCCAGTTGTTTGTGTTCATATCACAATTTTTTTTTCTGGGTCATGTAAGGAACATGATGATCTGTAGGAGTAATTCAAGGATCAAGGCATCTTCCATCTTATAGTTCTATTTTCCTTTAGGACACTCAGAAGACACACAGAAACAAGATCATGTAAAATGCCATGTCTTTAATAATCTTGCCCAGGAAATGACACATATATCTCCTATCACATTTATTGGGGTGTGTTAGTCAAAGTAACCTCACCTAGAAGCAAGGGAGATGGGAAATTTAGTCTAGCTCTCTGACAGATAAAGGTGAACACTAAAATTTTCTAGCTAAAGCAACCAGAGTTCAATACTTAACTAGTGTAGCAGATATACACAGTGAGAAGACTTGAAAAAGGAATTATAGGAAAAACAGAGACAGAAAGATACAGAAGTTCAGAGAGACATCAGTTATAAAACATTACATGAAGGCCATGGGTGGGAATGAGATCAAGCGTAAAAATGGATAAAGTGCCACTTAGATAAGTCTCCCCAAAGTAATAAAATCATTTTAAGAACATTCTTTACATCCATCCTGGGAAGATGGCTAAAAAGGGGAATAGGTTTTCTATTTTTTTATCTTCCTGGTTTCTTTTTCCCAGAATGCTGGAATCATACTACCTCATGATTTGAGATGAAAATAAACTGCTTCTAAGACGGGGCCAGTGGAAACCACAGACCCATATCCCCATAGCCTTTTGACATTTTCCCCTCAGCAACACATTCTCTTCTATGAAGCCATAAGATTAATAAGATCAAGGACAGGACAATTATGCTTAAAATGCAAAAGAAAAAATTCATGTCCAAACTGATGCTGTCCTGTCCCACCAGAAGTTATTTAAACCAATTATTTACCCAAATTGATACCAACAGCAGAGTAAACAAGCTATTAGAGACAGAAATCTCCACAGACTTCTTATGGCATTTCAGAAAGATGAGCATTTACTGGGACCTTCTGGACCACATTGGATTGTTGTTTTATAGGTAAAAAGGTCAAATAGCATTACTTTCATATGATGCAAAAGAGGAACTACATAGAGGAAGTTGTTTTGCCTATGAAGTTTTAATAGGATAGACCCTGGATGGGAATTCCTGGCAAGCATAACTCCTTAAAACTTTTCTGTGGTAGTTAAAGCTAAACCAAGATTGAATGGACAGGTGTGCATCAAACAACAAGCCCTTAACAGATGGTTTTTCTACCTCCCTGAAGACTATTGGGTGAGCTCGAGTAAGATTTTACTCTGGTCTAGTCCCAGGGAAAATAGTTTTGTACAAACATTAAGTTTATCATAATTAAAATTTTTTTCTGACGTATTCCTTTAGCCAATCTAAACTAACTTTAATATAATTAAAACCATACTGACAAAATGCAACACCCATTTATGATAAAAAAAAAAAATTCTCCAGAAAGCAGGCATAGAAAGAACATACCTCAACAAAATAAAAGCCATATACAACAAACCCACAACAAACATTATCCTCAATGGCAAAAAGTTGAAAGCATTTCCTCTAAAATCAGTAACAAGACAAGGTTGACCACTTTCACCACTACTATTCGACATGGTTTTGGAAGTCCTAGACTCAGCAATCAGAGAAGAAAAAGAAATAAAAGGAATCCAGATTGGAGAAGAAGAAGTAAAACTCTATTTGCAGATGACATGATCCTCCACATAGAAAACCCTAAAGATACTGCCAGAAAATTACTAGAGCTAATCAATGAATATAGTAAAGTTGCAGGATATAAAATTGATACACAGAAATTCCTTGCATTCCTAGACATTAACAATGAAAAAAGAGAAATAAAGGAAACAGTTCCACTCACCATTGCAATGAAAAGAATAAAATACTTAAGAATAAATTTACCTAAAGAAACAAAAGACCTATGTACAGCAAACTATAAAACACTGATGAAAGAAATCAAAGATGACACAAACAGTTGGAGAAATATACCAAGTTTGTGGATTAGAGGAATCAAAATAGTGAAAATGAGTATACTACCCAAAAAAGTCTATAAATTCAATGCAATCCCTATCTAGCCACCAATGGTACTTTTTTTTTTTTACAGAACTGTAACAAATAATTTCACACACACAAAAAAAACCACAAAGCAATCTTGAGAAAGAAGAATGGAACTGGAGGAATCAACCTGCCTGACTTCAGACTATACTGCAAAGCTGCAGTCATCAAGACAATATGACACTGGCACAGAGACAGAAATATAGATCAATGGAACAAAATAGAAAGCCCAGAGATAAATCCATGCACCTATGGACACCTTATCTTTGACAAAGGAGGCAAAAATATACAATGGAGGAAAGACAATCTCTTTAATGGAGGAAAGACAATCTCTTTAACAAGTGGTGATGGGAAACCTGGTCAACCACCTGTAAAAGAATGAAACTAGAATACTTTCTAACACCATATACAAAAACAAACTTAAAACGGATTAAAGATCTACATATAAGACCAGAGACTAAAAAACTCTTACAGGAAAACACATACAAAACACTCTCTAACATAAATCACAGCAAGATTCTCTATGACCCACCTCCCAGAGTAATGGAAATAAAAACAAAAACAAACAAATGGGATCTAACTAAACTTAAAAAATAAAAGTCACTCAGTCGTGTCCAACTCTTTGCAACCCCATGGACTATATAGTCCATGGAATTCTCCAGGCCAAAATACTGGAGTTGGTAGCCTTTCCCTTCTCAAGGGGATCTTCCCAACCCAGGGGTCAAATCCAGGTCTCCAACATTGCAGGTGGATTCCTTACCAGCTGAGCCACAAGGGAAGCCCAATTAAACTTAAAAGCTCTTGCACAATTAAGAAACTATAAGCAAAGTGAAACTGCAGATGGTGATTGCAGCCATGAAATTAAAAGACGCTTACCCCTTGGAAGGAAAGTTATGACCAACCTAGATACCATATTCAAAAGCAGAGACATTATTTTGCCAACAAAGGTCCGTCTAGTCAAGGCTATGGTTTTCCAGTGGTATATATGGATGTGAGAGTTGGACTATAAAGAAAGCTGAGTGCCAAAGAATTGATGCTTTTGAACTGTGGCATTGGAGAAGACTCTTGAGAGTCCCTTGGACTGCAAAGAGATCCAACCAGTCCGTTCTGAAGGAGATCAGCCCTGGGTGTTCTTTGGAAGGACTGATGCTGAGGCTGAAACTCCAATACTTTGGCCACCTCATGCGAAGAGTTGACTCATTGGAAAAGACTCTGATGCTGGGAGGGATTGGGGGCAGGAGGAGAAGGGGACGACAGAGGATGAGATGGCTACATGGCATCACCTACTCGATGGACATGAGTTTGGGTGAACTCCAGGAGTTGGTGATGGACAGGGAGGCCTGGCGTGCTGCAGTCCATGCGGTTGCAAAGAGTCAGACAGGATTGAGCAACTGAACTGAAGGAAGGTGAAAAGACAGCCTTCAGAATGGGAGAAAATAATGCAAATGAAATACTAACAAAGAATTAATCTCCAAAATATACAAATAGCCCATGCCACTCAATACCAAAAGAATGAACAACCCAATCAAAAAGTAGGCAAAAGAACTAAACATATTTCTCCAAAGAAGACATACAGATGGCTAATAAACATATGGGAAAATGCTCAACATCACTCATTATTAGAGAAATGCAAATCAAAACCACATTGAGGTATCATCTCATGCCGGTCAGAATGGACACCATCAAAATGTCTACAAATAATAAGTGCTGGGGAGGGTGCAGAGAAAAGGGAACCCTTTTACACTGTTGGTGGGGATGCAAACTGGTATAGCCATTATGGAGAACAGTGTGGAGATTCCTTAAAAACCTGGAAACAGAACTGGGATATGACCCAGCAATCCCATTGCTGGGCATACACACCAAGTAAACCAGAATTGAAAGAGACATGTACCCCAGTGTTCATTGCAGCACTGTCTACAATAACTAGGACATGGAAGCAACCTAGATGTCCAGTGGCAGATGAATGACTAAATAAATTGTGGTAAATATACACAATGGAATATTACTCATCTATACAAAGGAATGCATTTGAGTTAGTTCTAATGAGGTGGATGAAACTGGAGCCTATTATACAGAGTGAAGTAAGTCAGAAAGATAAACACCAATATGGTATATTAACACATATATATGGAATTTAGAAACACAATAATGATGATCCCATATGCAAGGCAGCAAAAGAGACACAGATGTAAAGAAAAGACTTTCGGACTGTGTGGAAGAAAGCGAGGGTGGGATGATTTGAGAGAATATCATTGAAACATGTATATTATGATATGTAAAACAGGTGACCAGTGCAAGTTCAAAGCATGAAGCAGGGCACTTAAAGCTGGTGCTCTGGGACAACCCAGAAGGATAGGGTGGGGAGGGAGGTGGGAAGGGGTTTCAGGATAAGAGGACACATGTGCACCCATGGCTGATTCATGTTGACGTATGGCAACAACCACCACAATATTGTAAAGTAATTATCCTCCAATTAAAATAAATTAATTAAAAAACATACTGAGGCAATTGTTTTAATATTTATAAAAATGTTTAATTACATATGTTGCCTGTCAGAATCCCTTTTTACTTGCCTTCCTATACAGACAAGACTAATATTTACCCTTAGCATATATCTTGCAGAGTCAGTCTACCTAAGTTATGTGGCCAAATGACATACTTTAGACATTCATAATAGTTATATTAAATTTTAAAATGTTCTTTTGAATCAGAGTGACACAAAAAACCAATATTACCAGCATTTGGTGAAATTTAACAGATTGCTGTCAGTTGGACTTGTATGATTCTATTTCTGTTCCCTTCAGTTTGCTTAAAAAATTCAAATATATTTTAGAATAACAGAACCTACATTTCAGGGGAAAATGACATAAAATCAACTCATGTTCTGCTCCCTTACCCAGAGCAGGTAACAGTGATCTGAACTGGGAAATGGAGGGTGGGGGGGGGGGCGGAGGAAGGATTACAGAGGGATTCCAATAGCTTTCAGAAAGCTTTCAGAAAAGCATCCAAGCAATTAAACTAAAAAAAAAATTTTAAATGGCTTCTTTCTTGTCAATAACTTTATAGTTCTCCAAAGCTTAAAAGCCTACCAAGATTTACTCACTTGAAATTCAAGTAACACTCATTCTTTATGAAAAAAAAAAAAAAGCAAAGAGAAGCACAAAAATGCTTAGCAAATTTGCATGCAATCTGTTTGCTGCCCTCATAGAAAAGTAAATATTTGCAGCGTTGTATGCTTGCTACAGAATCCTGTAACCAAAAGAAGAGACTCTGAATGGCATCTTTTTTTCTATCTACATAAACAGCTGGCTCTTAGATGCAAGTTTGGCTGAAATATTTTACCTCCCTGGATACCATGTTTACTTTGACTAATGCAAGGAATTTTCACAGTGTTCAGTAACATCTGTTACCGAGGTATGTGGAATGCATCTACTCCAATCACTCTTCTAGTAAGGGAACAGGCCATTTTTTAAAAAACAGTAGAAAAACACAATTTTGAAAAATTATACTATTTCTGGACATAATGCTATTTTTTGTAAGAATAACACAACAGGCTAGTGAGCTAATTATTGGCTTATAGTTGTTGGTCAGAAAGCTAACAGCAACTTAACTAAGAGCTTTGTGGTATCAGGTGGAGAAGGCAATGGCAACCCCCTCCAGTATTCATGCCTGGAGAATCCCAGGGACAGAGGAGCCTAGTGGGCTGCCGTCTATGGGGTCGCACAGAGTCGGACACGACTGAAGTGACTTAACAGCAGCAGTATTAGGAACAAAGATGGAAATATGAACTGGCCAAAAAGTTTGTTCTGGTTTTCAGAACAACAAAAAGTTGTTTCCAGTTTTCCGTAAGATGTTATGAAAAAACTTGAACAAACCTTTTTGGCCAACCCAATATTTAAGTCAAAATTTGTCTTATTAACACTTATTAATGCCAACACTATAAAACATCTGCTCTAGTGAACCCAGATGGAGATAACTGGGATCATTATGCCTCTTCAAGTTCCACACAGAGATTTAATGTGATCTGAACTCAAGTTGCCGGAGAAGGCAATGGCACCCCACTCCAGTACTCTTGCCTGGAAAATCCTATGGACGGAGGAGCCTGGTGGGCTGCAGTCCATGGGGTCACTAAGAGTCAGATACGACTGAGCAACTTCACTTTCACTTTTCACTTTCATGCATTGAAGAAGGAAATGGCAACCCACTCCAGTGTTCTTGCCTGGAGAATCCGAGGGACGGTGGAGCCTGGTAGGCTGCTGTCCATTGGGTCGCACAGAGTTGGACACGACTGAAGCGGCTTAGCAGCAGCAGCAGCAGAACTCAAGTTGCAATTACTTCATGAAGAGTTTGTCTCCTTTTTCCAGTAGCCTTCTCTATTTTTTGGCCACGTGTTTAATGCATTTATGTTCTGTAGGTTCGCCCTAGACCTAGAGCTGGAGTACTGGGGGCTCCATTCCTGCCTATTATACTCCCAATAATTTCTGAACTCATTCAGATTTCTCAAACATGTATCTGGACCAATAAATTAATATGCCTTAACCAAGTCAAGGAATGGAAGTAGAGAGAGAAATAACTAGAAAAGCATGGTGTACCTAGAGAATTTGAGAGCTTATAATGGTACTCAGAGTGAGAAAGAAAGTAGAGGAAAAGGTAAGATGAAGGAGATTATGGAGAAATTGGACAGGATCTGGTAAAATATGTTAAGCAGGGGGTTATCAAAAACCGACCTTCAGTTTAGAAAGATCGTTCTGGCAGCTACGTGAAGAATGGTTTGAACTGAGGCAACAACAAGGTTTTTCCAGTGGTCATGTATGGATGTGAGAGTTGGACTGTGAAGAAGGCTGAGTGCCGAAGAATTGATGCTTTTGAGCTGTGGTGTTGGAGAAGACTCTTGAGAGTCCCTTGGACTGCAAGGAGATCAAACCAGTCAATCCTGAAGGAAACCAACCTGAAATATTGATTGGAAGGACTGATGATGAAGCTGAAGCTCCAATATTTTGGCCATCTGATGGGAAGGACCAATCCATTGGAAAAGACCCTGATGCTTGGAAAGATTGAAGGCAAAAGGAGAAGAGGGCAGCAGAGGATGACATGTTTAGATAGCACCACTGAACCACTGGACAGGAACTTGGCTGGGAGGGATTGGGGGCAGGAGGAAAAGGGGACAACAGAGGATTAGATGGCTGGATGGCATCACCGACTCGATGGACGTGAGTCTCAGTGAACTCCGGGAGACGGTGATGGACAGGGAGGCCTGGTGTGCTGCGATTCACGGGGTCGAAAAGAGTCGGACACAACTGAGCGACTGAACTGAACTGAACAATAAAAGGGAGAAAAAGAGGATTTTGTAGCATTGATTAATGTAAAAAATTATAAGAACTAAATTGGCATTGGCAATGGTGATAAGAAAAATAAAGGATTCAAAGACAGTAGAGTTAATAGTTCATGCCATTAATTAAAAACAATATTACTGTAACAAAATTATCTGTAGGAAATAAAATTGAATGAAATCATTATTTCCTTTACCCAAATAATTACCAAAGGACTGGGAAATCAATTTTCTAAAGAAAAAGTTAAGCAAGTCCTTGTCAATTTGTTTGTATACAGATCCAAATTTGAATTATAAAGCTTATTACGTAAACTGTGTCCTTACAAGCAAATTTGAGCTCAGAGATATGACTCTGGGTTATATTCCTGTATATTTTCTCTTCAATTGGGTCAAAAAAGCCTGTTAAACCCATGTATTGATTTCTTAGTTTCATCCTCACAATCTTAAGTTCTTGAATTTCATTTGCTTACTTAATAGAATTGAATAAATACAGCAACATAGTTTTATCTTTTTATATTTGGTAACTGCTTTATAGGACTTAGGTCCAACTTTAAGGGTGATTTTCATGACTTTCATAGGGTTCACTGAAACCTCTAGAATTCGAAGAATGTAGGGCCATAGAGACCCAGATGAGACTCCATCAGGAGTGAAACTACCGCACAATTGCACTCATCTCACATGCTAGTAAAGTAATGCTCAAAATTCTTCAAGCCAGGCTTCAGCAATACGTGAACCATGAACTTCCAGATGTTCAAGCTGGTTTTAGAAAAGGCAGAGGAACCAGAGATCAAATT
>NW_011494832.1:3958064-3967632 GCF_000754665.1 Bison bison bison | reverse complement strand
TGGGCTGGAGGAAGCACAAGCTGGAATCAAGATTTCTGGGAGAAATTTCAATCACCTCAGATATGCAGATAACACCACCCTTATGGCAGAAAGTAAAGAAGAACTAAAGAGCCTCTTGATGAAAGTGAAAGAAGAGAGTGAAAAAGTTGGCTTAAAGCTCAACATTCAGAAGACTAAGATCATGGCATGCAGTCCCATCACTTCATGGCAAATAGATGGGGAAACAGTGGAAACAGTGGCTGACTTTATTTTTTTGGGCTCCCAAATCACTGCAGATGGTGACTGCAGCCATGAAATTAAAAGACGCTTACTCCTTGGAAGGAAAGATATGACCAACCTAGACAGCATATTCAAAAGCAGGGACATTACTTTGTCAACAAAGGTCCGTCTAGTCAAGGCTATGGTTTTTCCTGTGGTCATGTATAGATGTGAGAGTTGGACTGTGAAGAAAGCTGAGTGCTGAAGAATTGATCCTTTTGAACTGTGGTGTTGGAGAAGACTCTTGAGAGTCCCTTGGACTGCAAGGAGATCCAACCAGTCCGTCCTAAAGGAGATCAGTCCTGGGTGTTTATTGGAAGGATTGATGTTGAAGCTGAAACTCCAATACTTTGGCCACCTGATGTGAAGAGCTGACTCGTTTGAAAAGACCCTGATGCTGGGAAAGATTGAGGACAGGAGGAGAAGGGGACGACACAGGATGAGATGGTTAGATGGCATGACAAACTCAATGGACATGGGTTTGGGTGGACTCGGGCTGTTGGTGATGGACAGGGAGGCCTGGCGTGCTGCACTTCATGGGGTCGCAAACAGCTGGACATGACTGAGCAACTGAACTGACTGAGAGACCCAGACGAGACTCCATCAGGAGTGAAAAGTATTGGGCAATTGTAGTTTGACAAAGAGGCTGCTAGTTTGATAGTGAAGAGAGTAATCGAAAGTCTAAGTATAACCGTAGACTACCTGCTACCAGGAAAAATTGGGGTAGGTTTATAGGCAGAGGTTAAAGAGGCTGGAAAGTTGACATGGGTGCCCCTTAAAAGACAGTAAAGTTGAAGATAGATGAATCTACATAGATACCCATTAGTTATGAAAGGATGTGAAAGAAAGCAATCCAAAATTGATAACTGAATATAATAATGTCAGAACAGCTAGATCTTCATGGTGTGGCTTCCTTTCCTAAACACCATGAGTTAATGCTTTTACATATCCCAAAAGAGAGTCATCTGAGATCTCTAAGCTATCTCATTAATGAAGACCAGAGCATCAAATGTTAATTACTGCATCAAAAGGTAGAATTGAGCACTGGTTTTCTCTCTTTTGTTTCTGGTAAATTCTACACAAGACACGTACCCACTTTATGTTAAAATGTTATCTCTGATGAGGATACGAGGATAATAAAAGACAAGGCACTTTTAAAAAAGAAACCAACACTGGCAAAGACAACTAAAAAATTCAAGTCCATTTATCTTCATAAATTGCCATGGAGTTAAGTTCAGTGAGTAAGAAACAGAATCAATGATTTCAAAGTACTATCCCTATTATAAGCACATTACAATTTTGGCCATTTATCACATGCTAACTGAGACACCAGTATTTTTCTCCCTGATTTCAGCATGTTACAGTTTATTATCCATAAAGCAGAAAGACCCTTTTAGAAGTAAATAAGGTCATGTGGGATCTTGGCTCAAAATCATTTTTAACTTCCTGTCACAATTATAATGAACTAGGAACAATTTATTAAAGCCTAAACAGATCTTCCATTGTGTGACTCTTGCCTACTTCTACCATGCAGCATCTCAGTCTACTTTCTTTCCTTGTGCATATTTCTGTCTTAGAATCTGGATCCTGTTGGTCCTTCAGCCTCAAAAGCTCTTCCCCAGATGGAGATGTGGTTTGAGATTTTCAGAGAGGCTTTCTCTGACCACATCATTTCAAATAACTTCCATCCCTATTCCTGCTTCCACGGACACTCTCTAAACCCTTGCCCTGGTTTTATTTTTCTTTATAGCATTTATCTCCACCAGAACTTGTGTTTTATCTGTTAATTTCTTTCCTTTATCTGTTAAGAACTGTATGAGCAGGAAAGTTGTTATATCTACTGCCTTCTCCTAGAGGCATAAAAGATTGCTTAAAAAATAAAAGTATTATATATATATATATGTTTGTGTGTGTGTGTATAACATGTTGAATTATATATGTGTGTGTATACACACATACATACACACACACACACACAGAATTAATGAGTGATGTATGAACCCGATCCAGTTCAAGGAAGGAGAGCTGGAGGACCCTGGCCAGATACTGCTGCTGCTGCTAAGTCGATTCAGTCATGTCCGACTCTGTGCGACCCCATAGACGGCCTCCTACCAGGCTCCCCCGTCCCTGGTATTCCCCAGGCAAGAACACTGGAGTGGGTTGCCATTTCCTTCTCCAATGCATGAAAGTGAAAAGTGAAAGTGAAGTCTCTCAGTTGTGTCTGACGCTTAGCAAGCTCATGGACTGCAGCCTAGCAGGCTCCTCTGTCCATGGAATTTTCCAGGCAAGAGTACTGGAGTGGGGTGCCATTGCCTTCTCCGCAGCCAGATACTACAACCTCTATATGAACTAATTTCAGAGCACTAAAGGGAAGCAAGTCTGAAAGTGAGCCCTGTGGTTGTTACCAAGCTGTGGAATCGTGACTTCATTCCAATTCATAGACAGATGTTGGAGCTGAAGCCACTTGCTTTGACATACTTGCTTTATAGGTCATGGTTCCTAAGGCTGAGGGGCAGGCTTGGGCCTCCAAGCTGTCAGGGTGAGCTGGGTGTTTGAGTAAGGGGGAAGATATATAAATTGCTGAAATTAGCTGTGAGAAAATGCTGAGGCAGAAACAGATGAGCAAGGAGAAGCCTTTGTCAAAGAAGTAGATTCTTGTCCGTTTTCTCAGCATTATTCCCTCTCATTAGTATTCTAGAGGTTTTCAGAACTTCGTTAATGACAAAGAAGCTCTTCCAACAATTCTGTCATTCCTGGAGAGTAAGAGCACATCCAAAGGAAAATAGACTATTGTGTTCTGGAAATAGTTGAGCTACGCAATAAACTTGTGAAACCATAGGCTGGGGCTACACAGTGAAGCCAGTCAGCTGAAGGGAAGTATAGTCTCTTTATTCAAATTAACAGGGGAAATGATTGAAAATTTACATTACTCAGAACACATATAGTAGATGTTTCGGCCTACATTTATTCCCAGTTTTTAGTTTTTGTTTTTTCCTAATCTCAAGAAGTGACTAATAATTGCTTATCATACAAAAGTACAATTTCAATCTTTAAGAGATAGTATTAGTTGCACTACTATTGGAAATGATCCACAGTTGGGAGGACTATCATACGCAAAGTCAGCTTAAGAATAAGTTAGAAACCTGCTTGCAAATCATATTCGACTACAAGCTGCATCATAAAATTACTCAAGCCTGACTCATGCAAGTACATAAGCCTTAATGAAGGCAGTGAAGCTTAAGATGGTTTTCTTCCCCCCTTGTCAAAATCATTATTTTTAAATCTGATTCTGTCCATAAACATTGACAAAATATAAATGTATTTTACTCTTTGCTCTAGGTATTACTTCTATACAGAAAACAACTTAAGAAATACAAGGTCTCATGGTGATAAGACAATTGTCTACCACAAATCACAGAAAATTAAAACATAAATATAGGCATAAAAAAAAAAGAACAGAGGGAAGGTTAAAGGGAAAAAGGGAAACAAAATAGTGTAATATTATGGGCTAAACGGGCTTCCTTGGTAGCTCAGACAGAAAAGAGTCTGACTGCAGTGCTGGAGACCCAGGTTCAATCCCTGAGTCAGGAAGATACCTTGGAGAAGGAAATGGCAACCCACTCCAGTATTCTTGCCTGGAAAATCCCATGGATGGATTTTGTAACCTGACAGGCTAGAGTCCATGGGGTAGGAAAGAGTTGGACACAACTGAGCGACTTCACTTAACTTCATGGGCTAAATAAAAATTCCATGGGCTCTGCCATCTTATTTGCTAAGAACATTTTTAGAAATATAAAATTCCTAGGAATTTCTCATAGTTTAGAAACACAAGTGCAGAATATAATGTGAGGAAATTGTAAGAAAGTAGAACTAGGAAACAGTGGATTTGCTGAGGACTAGAAGGAATGTCAGAGAAGGCAATGGTACCCCACTCCAGTACTCTTGCCTAGAAAATCCCATGGATGGAGGAGCCTGGTAGGCTGCAGTCCATGGGATTGCTAAGAGTCAGACACTACTGAGCGACTTCACTTTCACTTTTCACTTTCATGCATTGGAGAAGGAAATGGCAACCCACTCCAGTGTTCTTGCCTGGAGAATCCCAGGGATGGGGGAGCCTGGTGGGCTGCCATCTGTGGGGTCGCACAGAGTCGGACACGACTGAATCGACTTAGCAGCAGCAGCAGGAATGTAGAGACACCGTTTTACTTATCCCCAGCTTCTGCAACATTACTTCACAAACCTTTTCAAAGATTAGTTTTGTTTCACTTCTTTTTGGTTAGTTCTCTATATTTTATCTTTATTTTAAAAATATTATTTGACATTATTTTTTTAATTTCCTTTCTTACTTCTAAACACCAGTGAAATTTTTCCAGTCTCCGATACTGAATTTGTGTTTTACTCGTTAACAGAAAAACATGTTTAAAACTAAGAAGTTCCCTCTGAGCACTGACTCAGCTTTGTCTCTCAAATTTTGACAAACATTGGCTTAGGTATTAAGTTAAATATTTTTGTAGTAACTGAAACTTTCAATTGCAAAGATTCTCAGCATCTCCACTTAAAATTTTTTTTTTTTTAATCTATCCCCTTCTGAGAAGTGTATGTTGAAAGCTTCAGTCTTCATTGTTAGTTTACACTTATGTTTTGGCAATTCTGTTAGTTGCTTTATATAATATGTTCATAGTGTTTATATATCCTGGTAATTTTTTTTTTCTCTTTAGCATTGTATGACATGTTTTTGGGGAGCAGGGTAGAATATAAAATAGTAAATAGAAGCATAGGATTTTAAAGCTATACACCACAGTTAAATCCTGGTCCTATAACCAACTTTTAATTAGCATATTTTTATGAGAGTAATTGGTGTGGGTTTTTTGCCCAGTTAATATGATTAATTTTGCATATAATAAGGTGCTTTGTGATAATGGCAACTTATTTAACTTCTGGATTTCTATGTTCTGTACATGTAAAATGGAACATAAATGTGGCAAAAATTAAATGAGATATCTAAGATATCAGTTTTATCATGGTGGTTATTAAGTACTATTATTTCTATTCATGTAATCTATTCACCTGAAACACCTACAATTTATTTTCCAAACTCATTTGGATGGAAACTTCTCTCCCCCAGGCTAACAGCCAATCTTTCTTTTGAAATATATGCCTTGACCATGCTTTAATGATAATTCTGTGACTGTATTTATGTTCCTTGCTCTCCTTAAGAGACTAGAAGATCTACAAAGAAAAATCCCATTTCTTCCCCATATAAATTTTTATCTCTAAAGCCTAGCAAAATATTTGCAGCAAATTCTCTCGATGGCATACATTTTTTTTTTTCATTTTTTAGAATTAATGTCTAATCAGTATGATTAATCTGGAATAGCATTATCCAAGAACTTTCTCCAATAATGGAAATGTTCTATTCTGTGCTTCTCAATAAGATAGTCAGTTTAAGTCTATTCAGAATTGAAATGTGTTAGTGATGGATTATACTTATTTTTAATTAATTTCCACTTAAATCACCATATGTGGCTAGAGGCTGCTTTATTAAACAGCTTAGGTTTTCAAAATTTATGTTGCAAATTGTGTAGGTTAGTAAACATTCCAACCGCATCTCATCTCGGGGTAAAACTCAAAGTCTTTACAATAACCTCCAAGGATCTATGCAATACAGCCTTCCATCCATAATTCCAGTCTGACTCCACTCCCTGCTTCCTACACCGCAGCCTTATTGGCCTTCTTGCTGGCACACTCTCACTCCCAATATCTTCCAATAGTTGCTCCTTTGCTCAAAAAGGCTTCTGTCAGACATGTCTATGGTTCTCTCCCTCAATTCCTTCAGCTCTGTTTTAGGTGACAGTTTATATAATATATAAAACGCTTTGTGGCAATTCTATCAAAAATTTCATCTTCTCCCCATAAGCTATCTGTCTTTCCTGTTTAGTTTTTTCTCCAAAGAATATATCAGAGAGTAAAATGTCCTACTTACCTTGTTTACTGTCTGTGACCAACTATTAGAATTATGCTCCAGAGAAGAGAGACCATTTCTGTGTTTTATTCATCACAATATACCCAGCTGCTATTATAGAATACTGCTTTACAAGGGAGGCTTCAATTAACCCTTGCGGAATGAATAGGCATACTGACGAGATCGTGAAGAACTTTTAGAATCAGACAAAAAACGGTACCTTAATACTGCTTGCACCTTGAGTAAGTCCAAATTTGCTGTCCAAATTCAATGAGTTGAGCTTGTATGATCTCGGAGTTCCAACATCACAAAAAACCCTACAAAACATGAACAAATTGAAACAGCAGTGAGACTGGTTTATAACCCTCTAACCTGCTGTACTTAAAGACTGTAGCTACTAAAAATTTTCTCCAGCCTTATGGAAATACAAGAGAGGAATTGAAATAAATTTCATTTTTGTAGATAGCTCACATAAATGAGCAACAATTTAGGGTCTTTGTGCTCTTTAATTTTATAGTCACTGCCTGCATGTTTTTACACATGGTGTAAGCTGTATTGTATCACTGTAAATACATTTTGAGTTCCATGGCATACTGTGGTCAGTTTTCATGGCATAAAGTGTTTCTTTACAGCTGAAGTAGTACTTTTTGTTTGGTCTCGTCCCTACCCTTCCTCCTGAAACCTACTCCAAATTCAGGCTCATCAAGCATGCAAAAAACATTAAGAACAGTAAGATACATCCACTTCCCCTGCTATTATTCTTATCCAAGTGTCTAAGAAAAGCTCAGATATCCAGCTGGTTCAGGAGCTGTGTTATTCACAGTTTTGGCTGATTCAGGCCTGAACAAATATCGCTTCTGTTACTGTCCTGGAACTCTAACACCCAACTTGACTCCTTAAAAGAAAACACCTGAGTTAGAGACTATATAGACCTTCCCTGAAATGTATGCATGGAAGAAAAAAAAAAAAAAGCAAGCATTTACATTATCCAGATCTTATAGATATTCAACCAAAGAGAACATCAATAAGAAAAGATATGAGAGTGGTTATATAGCCCATATTCTTACCAATGGTTTAAGAATATGTTTGCAAAGGAATTCTTTCCAGTGTCCAAATGGAACTATCGAAAAGTTTAAAGGGGTAAAATCCTAAAGACATGCCCATTTAAAACAAAGGAACAAAACAGTCATCATCAACAGAAACAGGTTCATAGACACAGAGAACAAACTTGTGGCTGCCAAAGGTAGGTGGAGGAGTTGGGGAGGGAAAGGTTGGGAGGTGGGATCAGCAGATGCAAACTATTATAGAAAGAATGCATTCATAAGGTTCCACTGTGCAGTGCAAGGAACTGTATTCCATATCCTGTGATAACCCATAATGCAAAAGAATGTGTCACTGAATTATTTTGCTGTACAGCAGAATACATTAGAAATCAACTAGACTTATATAGAAAAAAAATATTTTAAGTCACTGTATGGCCACTCCATATTGAGGTCATTATATTACTATTACTGTTCAGAATTCCAGGGGCATAGTTTTAAGAGGGTAGAGTGGGCAGAGCCTTTGTGAAACTCTACATGCTGAATTCAGTGCAGCATTTTGGAAAAAGAATCTCAGGCGTCAAGACACAGAGTTCTCGTCCTTTCTCTGCCACTGTGAACTACTCCGCTTTAGGTAAATTTGTTTACATGCTTCTTGCTCTCAGTTTTGCTATCTCGAAAATAAAGGAATTAGAGATTTCTAAACTTTTGAATGCTGAATACATTTACATGGCATAAAAATCTCAAATGCCCCAACAGGATTTTAATTGAAATAGTAACATTTGCTTGTTAATAAAACACATAAAGAGGAAAGGGGCTAATAATGCTTTTGATGGTATTTTTATTTTATTAATTCCAACAGCAACAACATACATTTGAAATACACATGCATGCATATACTAAAAATATGCCACCCCCAATAGGCCACTTTTGGCATATGATTATTTTGAGTAAATGCAGGGAGAGGCTGTCTCTGAATGCCCTTCTGTGTATACGTATATTTCCAAAATACGTAGCTTTTTATTCAGACTATGCTCCCCAGTTGGCTCAGTGGTAAAGAACCTGCTTGTCAAACAGGAGGCACAGGTTTGATCCCTGGGTAGGGAAGATCCTCTAGAGAAGCAAATGGCAGCCCACTCCAGTATTCTTGCCTGGGAAATCCCATGGACAGAGGAGCTTGGCTAAAGTTCATGGGGTTGCAAAGAGTTAGACATGACTCAGCAAATAAACCACCACCAATTTTCAGTACCTAAATCTCTAGGTACACCTGTTGGCCCCTTCTTAATATCTATTCCCTCTTAGTAGGTACTGTGGCCTTAAATACAAACACCTGTCTTCAGTGAGCTCTTAAAATCACATCTGATCCACAGTCTGTGAGTCACTGAGAAGGAAAAAAACTCTAGCTGTATCTTTTCTCCAGACTGTTTGCAAAGTGCAGTCACACGTTAATTTCTACCTCTGCTATATCAAATTACCATCATTGTAGTGACTTAATCAAAGGAAACTTGTTGTTAGTTCTGGAAGGCGGAAGTCCAACTTGCTTTGCTGGAAAAACACCTTGCTGTTGTTGTTAGTCACTCAGTCATGTCCGACTCTTTGTGACCCCATGGACGTAGCTCGCTAGGCTCCTCTTTCGGATTTCCCAGGCAAGAATACTGGAGTGGGTTGCCATTTCCTTCCCCAGTAAGAAACCTTAGATCAAGGTGTCTGCGAAACTAGGTTCTTTTCTTGAGATTCTAGGGGCAAATACATTTCCCCATCTTTTTTAGCTTCTAAAGGCCCACATACTTTGGCTCATGACTGTCTTTGTCCCTCTTCAAAGCCAGCAACAACAAGCTGAGTCCTCTTCATGCGGCCATCTGCCTGATTCTCTCTGCCCTGCCTCCCTCTTCCATTTTTAAAAGCTTTGATGATTAGATTGGGCCCACCTGGATAATCCTCAAGGTCAGCTGATTAGCTATAAACTTAATTCCCCTTCGCTACCTAGTCGAAATACTGATAAGTTCTGGATGTAGGACATGCACAACTTTCAAATTGGCTATTTTGCCTATCGCAGGACAGAGAAAACTCATCTTAGAGAACTAATAGAAATGCCAATGCAAATGTCCTGATAAAAATACCAATGTGACAGTAATAACCCTATTTCCAGTGTATGTTTCTTTTAAAGCTAGATTTGATTGCTTACAATTTTAAGACTATCTAAGGGCTGCAGAAACTCCAGTACTTTGGCCGCCTCATGCGAAGAGTTGACTCATTGGAAAAGACTCTGATGCTGGGAGGGATTGAGGGCAAGAGGAGAAGGGGACGA
>NW_011494832.1:3953564-3957964 GCF_000754665.1 Bison bison bison | reverse complement strand
TAAGGGCTGCAGAAACTCCAGTACTTTGGCCGCCTCATGCGAAGAGTTGACTCATTGGAAAAGACTCTGATGCTGGGAGGGATTGAGGGCAAGAGGAGAAGGGGACGACAGAGGATGAGATGGCTGGATGGCATCACCAACTCGATGGATGTGAGTCTCTGTGAACTCCGGGAGTTGGTGATGGACAGGGAGGCCTGGCGTGCTGCGATACATGGGGTCGCAAAGAGTCGGACACGACTGAGCGACTGATCTGATCTGATCTGACTTGAAGGGCTGCAGGTTATGGAAAGGTGAGGGAGGAAGAGAAGAAAAAGAAGAAGCAGGAGAATGCAAAAGTAGAGAAACTAATATAGTGAGAGAAGCAGAGAAAATCAAGATAGATATGGAGGAATACTGTTCACCTGGAAGGGGAAAAAAGAGACAAGAGAAATCTCCATGAAAAAAAGAACACCTGAAACAAAAGGGTAATTCACCATCTCTGTTCTCAATTTTTTCTTAAATCAAATTCAATTAGTGACCCAAGACTCATTTATTGAATTCAAATTAAGTCTTTAAAAAAAGAAAAATAATTTCAATTTTTTTCTTTTTAATATGTTTTTCCTTTAATCCTTCCCTAAGAAATGGTACTATTTTATATATATTTTGTAATATACATAGGAAGAAAGATACTATGAATAGAAATGGTACTATTTACTATGTATTTTGTAATATATATAGGAAGAAAGACCTCAGCTAGGCTGAGTTATTCAGAGTTCTCCTACTGCCATGACTGAATTGCTTACTATGTGTCCCCACCAGCGGTTGGTTTCCTGAGGGCAGGGGCTGTGTTTATCAACCACTATAAACCAGCAGCTGACATGGTTCCTGGCATGTAATCACCTCAAAATATTAATTAATAAAATCAGTAAAGTGATCAGTTGCTTTCCTCAAATTTTCTAGCCTCTCATCTAAAATTCCAAACCTAACAGTCAAACCAAACAGCACAATTCCATTTAGAATGGAAAAAGGAGAGAAGGAGAGATGATGATATAAGGCATGATATCTCCCACTTCCCATTGGATTTCAGATGCTTTTTTAACTCACAATTTGCTTCAAGAAAGCTAGAAACTTTTTTCTTTCGGAATATTTCAGTTTAGAAATGGGATTTTTTTAAGCTAAATATTTATTTTAACAAAATAACTCTGCAGCACTTGTCTGGCTTGGACACTGTACAGCTTATAATGAGGGGATTTTACGTGGCAATGGTAATAGATAATGTTGTTGAGAACCCTATTTCCTTCTGTTTCTACATAACGATAACATTTGGAGGAACTCTCCTTTTGCCAGCTCTAACACTCTTTGCTCTCGGGATCCTGCATTCCACTTGATGAAGTCTTCTTGGTAAGATTAGCCTAAAGCAAGATTGTGACATAGAGAGAGTAAAGGCTCTTTGGCTTCAACTCTGTGCGGTCTCAAACTTGGGGCCTCATGCGTTCCCAGAATGCACCGCACCTAAGGCCCCTCCTGCCACTCCTGATACAGCACTGCCCTTTTCGCCTTCCCACAAAAACATATGTGCTCTCGTGCACCATGTATGCACATGCACAGACGTGCACACGCGCACACACACAGGTGTGAGATTCTGAGGGTGATCTTAATGTCTAAATCTTTTCCCAGAGTTAATTTACACTTTCACTTTCTTTTTTAGCCAAAGCATATATGCAGATGGTTAAAAATCAAGTAATTTAGAGGAATTTATAATGAAAATCATGTTTCTTATTTGAATTCCTCTTTTCTGAAAAAAAAAAAAAAAGGAGTTACTCTTTTTAGAAGTTGACTTTTAAAATTTCTGACTTTTGGCTGCTTACTGTGACTGCTTTTCATTCTTTAAATTATTTCTATTCATTATCAATTTATTTTGTTGTAATCTATAAAAATTTATTTTATATAACTTCTTACCACACTCCTTCCTCTCCCCAATATAGTCCTGTCACATCTCTTTTACTTCTATAAATGACATCATACATTTTAAAAGTAGAAGGCTCAAAATATTGTACAGCTATGATAATGATGATGATGTCATGAAGAGTCATGTTCTGAAGATGAGGTAATGGCATAGGAAAAGAGTCACCACTTAAAATTAAATGAAAACCAAAAAAGACATATTTATTAATATGGTTGGGTTGGGAAGATACCCTGGGGAAGGGAAAGGCTACACACTCCAGTATTCTGGCCTGGAGAATTCCATGGACTGTATAGACCATGGAGTCACAAAGAGTTCAACGTGACTGAGTGACTTTCAATTCAAATCCTGTGGATATAGACTGTATATAATAAAATTATAGAAATAAAACATACAATAGAATTAATAATGTTTATCTCAAAGAAACAGACTTATAGATCATTCTTATTTCCTTTTTTCTAAAATATCTATAATAAATACATAGACTTTTATAGTAAAAGAATATTCAGAGTAAAAAATACTTCCTTTCAAGTAAAATGAATGACTACCTAATAGTAGAATCTTAGGCCAGTGGAACAGCTAATAGTAGGCCTTGACCTTCAATTATATGAACTTTGGAATGCCTATTCCACCCAAATCCTCTTTTCTCACTTAAAATATGCAAACTGGTAGCTGTTCAGAGATCTAAATTATTATAAAAATGCAGGACATCATCAGAACTTTTTAAAATAAAAATTCAACAGTTTTAATTAAGTGCATAATACATATGTATGAGTGTATTGTCTTTTGTAGTAGAAGACAGCTGCTTGCTATGAGTTTGAAAATCCCATTTAAAATTTGTTAATCCTATGCTAATGATGTAAAGAGAAAAGGAAATGGCAGGCAATAACATTTTACTTTAACATTAATTATTTTCAATGCTAGCAGAATCCTCACTATTTCAGTATTAATTAAAAACATTTTCTCTTACAGTAGCATATTTGCTTTTGGTAATGACTCCCATCTCTAAAAGTACACCAAATTACTTTTAATGAAGAACTCTTTGTACAAGACATAGCAAATTAAAGAAATTCTGTCTTCCTCAATAATCAAGATTATATAATCTAATGAACATTGTTGGGAATATTTTGCACAAAGTAAAGAGAGAGTGGGACTGGCTGAGTTATGTTGTCTCCAGCCCCCAAGACTTTACAGCTGACCCGGTCACACACTGTTCTGCCCACAAATGCCTCCTCCTCCATCTGGGCATAGACATCTTAAACAGAATTTCTCAGATCTCCTTCCTTCAGCCTACCTCTTTCCATTTAACTTCTGGCGGCCTGGCTAACTGCCTCAGGGTCATCCTGGTTCTTTGCTGCTCGCAGAAAGCAGACCAATGGCAGAACTCTCTGCCAGTGTCTGCTTCAGACACTGAGTCTGCCTGAGATTGACATCTGCTTCTCAAAATGGGCAATTTGTGACTTGCTCCTTATTTTGCCTGTCCCATGCTCCCCTTGCTTTTCTGCTCACCAGCCAGAGAAGCCAGGACAGGCTCCATGTCCCTCTTTGCTTCACTGACAAATCACCGTTAGGTCATTGTGAAAGCCAGAGAACCTCATCTTCCCAAGCCCTAATTAGAGGCCCCTGCTCTCCAGTTTTCTGCCAAGCCTGTCCTCTCATCCCTCCAACAAGTCAGGTGCCATGTCAACTAATTCACTATTGCAGTTTATCTTAGCACCTCTATTGCCTGGGTTCAAACCATTTTAGCTTTATGGCCTTAATCAAGGAACTTAGTTCTGTTCCTCAGTTTCTTTATCTGTAAAACAAATAATCATAGTGTCTAAATCATGGTTACAGAAAGGATGAAATCAGATCATAGATATAAAGTGCTAAGAGCAGTGCCTTGGACACAGTAAGCTCACTATAAATGTAGCTATTGCTATTGCTGTAGAAGACACACACAGAATCCCCTCTCACACGCATAATGCACACCACACACAAAAAGATATACTTTTTAAAATCCTGGTCTAATTCAGACAGTAGATAACAAGAGTTATTTAATAGGGGAGCAAGTCTTAGCTAGGGGAACTGTTCCTTGAGTAACTGTCCTTAAGCCCCAGCAGACCTCAGTGACAAGCAACGTGTTGCTAAATAACAGCAACTGTATGAAGGTGTGAGAAACACTGGGCTGGATGAAGCACAGGCTGGAATCAAGATTGCTGGGAGAAATATCAGTCACCTCAGGTATCAGATGACACGACCCTTACGGCAGAAAGTGAAGAAGAACTAAAGAGCCTCTTGATGAAAGTGAAAGGGGAAGAGTGAAAAAGTTGGCTTAAAGCTCAACATTCAGAAAACAAAGATCATGGCATCTGGTCCCATCACTTCATGGCAAATAGATGGGGAAACAGTGGAAACAGTGTCAGACTTTATTTCGGGGGGCTCCAAAATCACTGAAGATGGTGACTGCAGCCATGAA
>NW_011494832.1:3953303-3953417 GCF_000754665.1 Bison bison bison | reverse complement strand
AAGTTGCTCAGTTGTGTCCGACTCTCCGCGACCCCATGGACTGCAGCCTACCAGACTCCTCCATCCATGGGGTTTTCCAGGCAAGAGTACTGGAGTGGGGTGCCATCGCCTTCT
>NW_011494832.1:3949657-3953203 GCF_000754665.1 Bison bison bison | reverse complement strand
TTGGGGGAAGGAGGAGAAGGGGACGACAGAGGATGAGCTGGTTGGATGTCATTACCGACTCAATGGACATGAGTTTGAGTAAATTCTGAGAGTTGTTGATGGACAGGGAGGCCTGGCATGCTGCAGTCCATGGGGTCACGAAGAGTCGGACATGACTGAGCGACTGAATTGAACTGATATGAATGTGGCACTAGAGGTCAAGAACCCACCCGGCCAATATAGGAGACATAAGAGATGTGGGTTTGATCCCTGGGTCAGGAAGATCCCCTGGAGGAGGAAATGGAAACCCACTCCAGTATTCTTGCTTGGAAGAATCTCACAGACAGAGGAGCCTGGTGGGCTATAGTCCAAAGGGTTACAGAGTCGGGACACAACTAAAGTGAGTTACACACAGCACATTTGAAGATACATCTCCCAGCTCTTTCTGAGTCAAAAGGAACTTGAGACTAGTAATTGCTCAACTTTTAGTACTAGAAATACTTAGCTGCAAAATCAAATCAGCATCTAAGAAAAAGAGTTAGAGCTCCTTCTGTCCTCATGTATAAGGATGCCCAAGACCACAGAGATGCAGAAAAAATTCCAGGACTGACTCTGAACAAAACCTGCATTAGGTGAAGTGTTCCTTTGGCAGAAAGCCTTTATCTCTAGGACTTCAGCCTACAAGCAAGGGTCAGGCTCAAACAAGGTGCATTTGAAAAGAAATAGCCAGATTTAAGTCTTTGAGATGAAGACCTGATGATTCATTACTCTTCACCCTTTCCTCTGACTCAATTCTGAAGAAGTGTGTATACTACAGGTGGTGATCAACCACTGGAAATGGCTGGAGTCTTAGCTTTATTTCAGTAGCAGTACTATAATTTCATGCCTACAGCAAACCTTTCTCCAAATTACACCCACACTATAATCAGCTGCAGAGGCCTTTTGTGATTATTTATAAAGGGTACCCTTTAATTCACCCTTATAATTTAGCTGGTAGCATGTGCTGGAAGTTTTAACAGCTATGCAGTGCCAAACCCCTTCCACTAAGTGCCTGGTCTCTTTTCTAAGTGTATAGTATACTACATAGCCACAACATGGTCATTAATACAGTTACCATCAAATTCTGGTGTGGAAATTATAACACTCTTAACTTTGGGGCAATTATAGACATTTTAGAAGTGCCACAGAAAGAGTCTGGAAATGTTGGTCTGTGTCCACCCCAAAACAAACAGCATTGAAAAATTTGCAACCTGAAAGCTGTACCCAGAGATTCCCCATTGATGAGTACAGTTTCTCATCAGAGAGGTACATAAGGCTCACCAATGACGCTCTAGAACAACTTTCAGGTGTGTGCCAGTGACCTGGAGATATGTTAAAGTGCAGTTTTGGGGTCACTAGGCCTGGAATAGCCATGAGATTCTGCCTATTAATAAAATCCTAGGTCGTGTCAGTGCAGATCACACTTTCAGAGGTAACAGTGTTGGTGGCCAGGTTGGGAAGAATTAGGGAGAACAGTGGGTTCAGTTGACACATGTATGAAGATCATGTCATTGAATCTTTTGGGTGGTTATTTACCCAGTTATTGAGATCAGTGAAGCTGTGTTCTCATATTGTCAGCCTTTGCTGCCTTCTCATTTTTACTATCATCATCATCCCAAATAGAGAAATAATAACCATAAATGGATTCCTAAAAATAGATCCATGAGTAAGCAGAGGATTTGATGTTGCACTGATGACATAAATGTATGTATTTTTGGAGCTCTTGACTATATTAAGAACCAAAAGACTACTCTTCACTCAAATTTAAAATAAAGGAGACCAGCTTTCGGTCTTTGGGAAAATCAATCTTTCATTCCCCAAGTTGCTCATTAATAAAGGAAAATAATTTAATTTACTGATACATAAATTCTAACTTTAAAATATTACAATTTAATAAATTATTTTTAAAATTCTATATGATATCTGTCACACTTAAAACCAAATAATGTATGTCATACTACATGCAAAAAAACTGAAGCAAATAATGACAAGTATCTTATCACTCACCTATAACGATGTTATAGAATAAGTAATCTCAAATATTTAAAGGGGAAAAGTGCCTGAAATCAAAGAAATTATCTGTCTACTAATGGAGTTATTGGTTTATTTGTGTTATTATTTTCAAATTTTCGTATGAAAGCTCTATTTTCAAACTGCCTTTATTGTGTATCAATGATAATGTTTAATTGAAATGATCTTTAACTTAAAAAAAATCAAGACCATTTTTATGAACATTCCACTAATTGCTTCAGCAGAAGAATATATATGATAAAACATCAATGTCATGAGCATGGCTAAGTCGCTTCAGTCGTGTCCGACTCTGTGTGACCCCATAGACAGCAGCCCACCAGGCTCCCCCATCCCTGGGATTCTCCAGGCAAGAACACTGGAGTGGGTTGCCATTTCCTTCTCCAATGCATGAAAATGAAAAGTGAAAGTGAAGTCGCTCAGTTGTGTCCGACTCTCCGAGACCCCATGGACTGCAGCCTACCAGACTCCTCCATCCATGGGGTTTTCCAGGCAAGAGTACTGGAGTAGGGTGCCATCGCCTTCTTCAGTCATGAGCATAACCTCCCAAAATACTGCTTGTGCGTAAAATTCTCTCTAATAGTTTTCTTTTACATGCTAAGAAACCCTCCAGTTTAAGGAATACTACTCCAGACACAGAGGGTAAATTAGCATAAAAGATTCTTTTTATTATTATTATTTTTTTAATTATTATTATTTTTACTTTACAATATTGTATTGGATTTACCATACATCAACATGCATCCACCACGGGTGTACATGTATTCCCCATCCTGAACCCCCCTCCCACCTCCCTCCCCATACCATCCCTCTGGGTCATCCCAGTGCACCGGCCCCAAGCTTCCTGTACTTGCATCGAACCTGGACTGGTGATTCATTTCTTATATGCTATTATACATGTTTTAATGCCATTCTCCCAAATCATCCCCCCTCCCTCTCCCACAGAGTCCAAAAGACTGTTCTATACATCTGTGTCTCTTTTGCTGTCTCACATACAGGGTTGTTGTTACCATCTTTCTAAATGCCATATATATGTGTTAGTATACTGTATTGGTGTTTTTCTTTCTGGCTTACTTCACACTGTATAATAGGCTCCAGTTTCATCCACCTCATTAGAACTGATTCAAATGCATTCTTTTTAATGGCTGAGTAATACTCCATTGTGTATATGTACCACAGCTTTATTATCCATTCATCTGCTGATGGACATCTAGGTTGCTTCCATGTCCTGGCTATTATAAACAGTGCTGCGATGAACACTGGGGTATACGTGTCTCTTTCAATTCTAATTTCCTCAGTGTATATGCCCAGCAGTGAGATTGCTGGGTCGTATGGCAGTTCTATTTCCAGTTTTTTAAGGAATCTCCAGACTGTTCTCCTTAGTGGCTGTACTAGTTTGCATTCCCATCAACAGTGTAAGAGGGTTGCCTTTTCTCCACACCCTCTCCAGCATTTATTGCTTGTAGACTTTTGGATCGCAGCCATTCTGACTGGTGTGAA
>NW_011494832.1:3932176-3949557 GCF_000754665.1 Bison bison bison | reverse complement strand
ATGTCTTCTTTGGAGAAATGTCTATTTAGTTCTTTGGCCCATTTTTTGATTGGGTTGTTTATTTTTCTGGAATTGAGCTGTAGGAGTTGCTTGTATATTTTTGAGATTAGTTGTTTGTCAGTTGCTTCATTTGCTATTATTTTCTCCCATTCTGAAGGCTATCTTTTCACCTTGCTTATAGTTTCTTTTGTTGTGCAGAAGCTTTTAATTTTAATTAGACCCATTTGTTTATTTTTGCTTTTATTTCCAATATTCTGGGAGGTGGGTCATAGGGGATCCTGCTGTGATGTATGTCGGAGAGTGTTTTGCCTATGTTCTCCTCTAGGAGTTTTATAGTTTCTGGTCTTATGTTTAGATCTTTAATCCATTTTGAGTTTATTTTTGTGTATGGTGTTAGAAAGTGTTCTAGTTTCATTCTTTTACAAGTGATTGACCAGAACACTTTCTAACACCATACACAAAAATAAACTCAAAATACATTAAGGATCTAAGCATAAAAGATTCTATGTAGTCGACTTTTCATTACTTAATTCTATCTAACATATATTTTCAAGGATTCTATCCTCAATTATTTTGCCTGAGTAGTTAACTACCTGGGGCTTCCCCAGTGGCTCAGTGGTAAAGAATCCACCTGCAATACAGGAGCCTTGGGAGACACAGGTTTGATCCCTGGGTCAAGAAGGACCCCTGGAGGAGGGCAGGACAACCCACTCCAGTATTCTTGCCTGGAGAATTCCATGGACAGAGGAGCCTGGTGGACTACAGTCCATGGGGTCACAAAGAGTCAGACAGGACTGAAGCGACTTGGCACTCATGCAGTTAACTACCTATTTATTTCCAAAGTGGGAAAAGACAGAATCTGCACTTTACTATCAATAGCGCTTTTGTGTTTATACTGTCTGAGAGCATGTTAGGAATATTAAACACAACAATCAAGGATTGTTATATTTACTTGCACAAATTTTGCTTATTTTGAATTTTTCTTAGTGATATTTTCACTGTGACAAAGGAGACTTTTTATAATAATAAATGGAGACAGACTGTAATAATGAGCAATTATAGGCCATTTTAATTCTCTAAAATATTATTTTATAAAAGAAAAAAATAAGTCTCCACTGGTTTATAACTTGTCCATGTCCAGACAGCTAATATCACAAACCTGAGAAACAAAATCTGTTTTTCCTGACTCTAAAAACCACAGTTTTTCTCTGATTTATGTACATCCCTCAAATTTCTGCCCAAATAGTTGAATTAGTTCTCAGAACATATAATACAATGTAAAAGCCCCCAGTTAGTAGAAACTAGGAAATAGAAAACACTTAAACCTTAAGTCTGTTCTGTGAGAGAAAATTATAAAACAAAAGCAGAAAATAAAACTATCTTTTCCATTTATTTAGTTATTTATATGCTTTTATTTTTTAGAAAAGTATATACTTTAGAAGGCAAGAGAAAGGAAGAATGTGAAATTCAATAGATTTAAAAAAAAAAAAAAAAGACATCATGTTATTTCCAAAATATCACTCTCCAGGAGATTAACTTCAGGGACCTTTGAGAAAACTGAAGAAAGTCTATTTGCACACACACACTGCTGCATTCCAGAACACGTTAAGGTGCCTAGACTATAACAAGGGCTCAAGAACAATTTATTGTTGATGATGGAAATGCCCATGTTATGCACATACCAAAATAAGGCTGCTCCCATCTCATAACAAGGAAATCTCCTGAGTCATTAAATACAATGTATTTGTGTCAATACTTTCATCATTAGTGCAATTCAGGAATGCCCACCTCATTACTCCTTTAATGTCAAAAGGATGCCTGCAATCTCTGCTTTTCTCCTCCTTTTTGTACCCTCTTTTCCTCTTCATCATATGTGTGCTTCATTTCATTTATTGACATCCAAATGGCTAGTCAGTACAGTCAGTTCAGTCACTCAATCAGGTCCTACTCTTTGTAACCCCATAGACTGCAGCACACCAGGCTTCTCTGTCCATCACCAACTCCCAGAGCTTGCTCAAACTCACATCCATCGAGTTGGTGATGCCATCCAACCATTTCATCCTCTGTCACCCCCTTCTCCTCCTGCCTTCAATCTTTCTCAGCCTCAGAATCTTTTTTAGTGAGTCAGTTCTTCACATCAGGTGGCCAGAGTATTGGAGCTCCAGCTTCAGCATCAGTCTTTCTAATGACTATTCAGGACTGATTTCCTTTAGGATTGATTGATTCAATCTCCTTGCAGTCCAAGGGACTCACAAGAGTCTTCTCCAACACCACAGTTCAAAAGCATCAATTCTTCAGCACTCAGCTTTCTTTATAGTCTGACTCTCACATCCATACATGACCACTGGAAAAACCATAGCTTTGACTATACAGACCTTTGTTGGCAAAGTAATGTCTCTACTTCTTCAAATGCTGTCTAGGTTGACCATAGCTTTTCTTACAAGGAGCGTGCCATCTGCAGCGATTTTGGAGTCCAAGAAAATAACGTCTTTCACTGTTTCCATTGTTTTCCCCATCTATTTGCATGAAGTGATAGGACCAGATGCCATGGTCTTAGTTTTTTGAATGTTGAGTTTTTTGAATGTTGACTTTTCTTAAACCAGCTTTTTCACTTTCATCTTTCAATTTCATCAAGAGACTCTGTAGTTCCTCTTTGCTTTCTGACATAAGGTTGGTGTCATCTGCATATGTGAGAAATATCGATATTTCTCCCGGCAATCTTCATTCCAGCTTGTGCTTCATCCAGCCGAGTATTTTGCATGATGTACTCTGCATATAAGTTAGACATACTCAGGCAGGCATAGCTGGTCAGGCATAGTCTTAAGCATTCAAGCAATCATAAGAGATGCAGGTTTGATCCTTGGGTCAGGATCAAGACCCCCTAGAGGAGGGCAAGGCAACCCACTCCAGTATTCTTTCCTGGAGAATCCCATGGCAAGAGAAGCCTTTTAGGAGGTGCATAGGGTTACAAAAAGTAAGAAACGACTGAAGCGACTTAGCACACATACTTTCTAAAGTTTTTGCAGAGAGTTTCATATTCCTTTCACTGTAAGAAATTCATTCTGAGCTTTTTGTATACTAAACATATGCTACACATGATGTGGTTAATCAGGCTCTACTATTGACAAACTATTAATGTCTACATTAGCCACTTTATGTTGCTCTGTTTTCTCAACATTTATTCCATAGTTCACTTCTGTAGTGTCTTAGTGTCATAATACAAAGTCACAGCTCAAAGTACTTAGATTTAAATTTTATATACATGAAGATTTTATAGTTAATCCAGGTGGCACTTTTTAACATTAATACATTTATTTTAATTGGAGGATAATTACTTTGCAAAATTGTGATGGTTTTGCCATTTATTAACATGAATTGGCCATAGGGATACATGTGCCGCCCCCCGCCCCTTGAGCCCTTCTCCCACCTCCCTTCCCACCCTATCTCACTAGGCTATCCCAGAATACCAGCTTTGGGTCCCTGCTTCATGCATCAAACTCACACTAGTCATCTATTTTACGTATGGTAGTATAAGTGTTTCAGTGCTATTCCTTCAAATCATCACACCCTTGCTTTCTCCCACTGAGTCCAATACATGGCACTTTTTTGCAGGCAGAAACAAAAATATACAGGCTACACTGCCACACTCTGAAGGAACAATATATACACTGAGTTTGTATAATATAACCTCCTCACAAATTGTATTTATTTATATTTCCCACCACAAGCAGTGACCATTGACCATTGATAAATACAGTGGTGTGCAGAAGCACCTACTTAGTTCACATTTTGACAATGTACCCTAGGATCTAGTTTGTATTAATTAGGAATACAGTGGATTTCAGGAGAGAGAACTGTTGTGTGTTATCCACATTAAAATAGCTCTAGTTGTTTGATATATTTTTACCATCTAAGAATCCTCTTTGAAGTTTCGATGGAAATTTTTTTTTAACAAGTTTCGCATTATATGTACACACATAAACACACACACAGATACACAATGGAGCTATAGTAACACACTTTTCCAAAACAAGTGAGAACATCACCAGATTAAACTCATCTAAGAGTCGACAGTGGGATTTCCCTGGTGGTCCAGTGGCTAAGACTCCACACTCCCAAAACAGGGGCCCTGGGTTCAATCATTGGTCAGGGAACTAGATTTCCATATATCCAAACTGAGACCTGGCACAGTCAAACAAATAATTTTTTAAGAGTCAATAATTTTGACTCTTACCTTCCATGATATGTTCATGGGAAACCACATATTTTTGCTTCATAAGTGATAAATGATATAACTGAAAGGATCCAAAATTGGGAAATGAGTTTAATATGCTTTCCTACAATTGCCAAATGCCATATTCATCCAGTTGAATTGAAATCAAATGTAAAACGATATATGAAAACACAGATAATCTGGAGACTATAGGCTATAGCCTACATTTCATATAGATGATATATTTATATAGAAACTAGTCTCATTGCTATAAATACCTGTTATAATGAATGATGCAGCTCAGCTGAGCTGGTGATTCAGTGAGGCAGGAGGTACCCACGCCACCTTTGCTACATACTGAACAAGGAGAATGAAATGTACTGTTTTCATTTTCTAGCCATAAATATATATTATGTTTTCCTTCCGAATGCACAGGAAAAAATCTACTGATGGAACTGAATTGCAGTTAAAAACTATAACTACACCCATCTCTGTGATTCATTTCTCACTCTCATGATATATTTGGAAATTGTTCCTTTAGGATTTCCAGCATCTTGTCAACCATTCTGCTCTTAAACTTGCCATTTCTACAAAGTATTTCTTAGTGGAGATTTGAAGTGCTGTGTTTTCACACCACTGTTTCTTAAAGAGAGCTGAAACTGACATTTTGAAAGCAAATGAAACACACACATTAATTGTATTTTAAAATTTGACAAAGCACATCAAATTATTTTTACTCAAGTAATTAATTGAGTTAGATTTTAAATACATAGTCATTTGTGCACCTGTGATAATTTCTGTTTTGTTTTTTGTTTTTTTTTTGCAAATGAAAATTCTCCACTCACTCCAAAATGGTGCATAAGAGTTATTTGTAACAATGGTAACTCCAACAAACAGAATTTAAGCACCAAGAGAGCAGCTCAACTGCAATAGCCAGAGTTCTCTGATTTTTGGCTAAGGATACTCTGAGATGAAGAACCTCCCAGATTTTCTTCACAGGAAATGCTAAATAGAAAGAGAAGCTTGATATTTGGAGCAAAATGCTTGCCATTCTTAACTCCTTCCACTTTTTCACACTCATAAGTGTTAGTCACCAAATCTTTTGAAATATCTATGAATCCACTTACTTCTCTCCATCTTTGTACCACTATCTTAGTCCAGGCCATCAATGCATCTGAACTGAAATACTCCCACAAGTAGCCTCCTTGCATGGCATCAGGTCTACTTCTAAACCATTGTTTGAACCACATCACTGGAGTCACTTTAGAATGCATACCACATAAAATTGCAGCAACTGCCTATCAGCCTCAGTATAAAATCCAAGCACCCAAACATAAAGTTTAGCTTTAAAGTCTCATTATCAGCTACTCACTACCACATACCTACTTGCAAAAAAAGAAACACTCAGCTTGTGGGGGCTGCATGCATCATAGTGTCTAATGTAAATGTATTTTCTTATGCAGTCGCTCATGTCTAAAATGCATTGTGCACACACACACACACACACAGTTCTTCAGGACATAAGGTATATGTCACCAATACCAGGATCTATCTTTGATTTCTTGAATGACCAAGAATGTTTCAAAGATCCTAAAGCCAAGGCCACATCCTATATCAACTAAATCATGTTTCAGTATTTTTTAAAGCCACCCAAGTCAATTTCACCATATAGCCAAGAAATGCAGAAAAGCAAAATGGCTATCTGAGGAGCCCTTACAAATAGCTGCGAAAGAAGGGAAGTGAAAAGCAAAGGAGAAAAGGAAAGATATACCCATTTGAATGCAGAGTTCCAAAGAATAGCAAGGAGAGATAAGAAAGCCTTCCTCAGTGATCAGTGCAAAGAAGTAGAGGAAAACAATAGAATGGGAAAGACTAGAGATCTCTTCAAGAAAATTTGAAATACCAAGGGAATATTTCATGCAACTATGGGCTCAATAAAGGACAGAAATGGTAGGGACCTAACAGAAGTAGAAGATATTAAGAGGAGGTGGCAAGAATACACAAAAGAAATATACAAAAAAGATCTTCACCACCCAGATGATCGTAATGTTGTGATCACTCGCCTAGAGCCAGACATCCTGGAATGTGAAGTCATGTGGGCCTTAGGAAGCATCACTATGAACAAAGCTAGTGGAGGTGATGGAATTCCAGTTGAGCTATTTCAAATCCTGAAAGATGATGCTGTGAAAGTGCTACACTCAATATGCCAGCAAATTTGGAAAACTCAGCAGTGGCCGCAGGACTAGAAAAGGTCAGTTTTCATTCCAATCCCAAAGAAAGGCAATGCCAAAGAATGCTCAAACTACCGCACAATTGCACTCATCTCACATGCTACTAAAGTAATGCTCAAAATTCTTCAAGCCAGGCTTCAGCAATACGTGAACCGTGAACTTCCAGATGTTCAAGTTGGTCTTAGCAAAGGCAGAGGAACCAGAGATCAAATTGCCAACATCTGCTGGATCATTGAAAAAGTAAGAGAGTTCCAGAAAAATATCTATTTCTGCTTTATTGACTATGCCAAAGCCTTTGACTGTGTGGATCACAATAAACTGTGGAACATTCTGAAAGAGATGGGAAAACCAGACCACCTTACCTGCCTCCTGAGAAACCTATATGCAGGTCAGGAAGCAACAGTTAGAACTGGACATGGAACAACAGACTGGTTCCAAATAGGAGTATGTCAAAAGAGTACATCAAGGCTGTATGTTGTCACCCTGCTTATTTAATTTATATGCAGAGTACCTCATGAGGAATGCTGGGCTGGAAGAAGCTCAAGATGGAATGAAGACTGTGGGGAGAAATATCGGTCACCTCAGATATGCAGATGACACCACCCTTATGCCAGACAGTGAAGAAGAACTAAAGAGCCTCTTGATGAAAGTGAAAGAGGAGAATGAAAAAGTTGGCTTAAAACTCAACATTCAGAAAACTAAGGTCATGGCATCCAGTCCCATCACTTCATGGCAAATAGATGGGGAAACAGTGGAAACAGTGGCTGACTTTTTGTCGGGGGTGCTCTCAAATCACTGCAGATGGTGACTGCAGCCATGAAATTAAAAGACGCTTACTCCTTAGAAGGAAAGTTATGACCAACCTAGACAGCACATTAAAAAGCAGAGACATTACTTTGCCAAAAAAGGTCCATCCAGTCAAGGCTATGGTTTTTCCAGTGGTCATGTATGGATGTGAGAGTTGAACTATAAAGAAAGCTGAGCACTGAAGAATTGATGCTTTTGAACTGTGGCGTTGGAGAAGACTCTTGAGAGTCCCTTGGACTGCAGGAGATCCAACCAGTCCATCCTAAAGGAGATCAGTCCTGGGTGTTCACTAGAAGGACTGATGCTGAAGCTGAAACTCCAGTGCTTGGGCCACCTCATGCGAAGAGTTGACTCATTGGAAAAGACCCTGATGCTGGCAAAAATTGAGGGCAGGAGGAGAAGGGGACGACAGAGGATGAGATGGTTGGATGGCATCACCGACCTGATGGATATGGGTTTGCATGGACTCCGGGAGTTGGTGATGGACAGGGAGGCCTGGCGTGCTGTGATTCATGGGGTCGCAAAGAATCAGACACGACTGAGCAACTGAACTGAACTGAAAATCACTGCAGTAGGATTTCAGTGAACTGTTTTTCCTAACAACAATCCATCTTATGAGTTCATCCTTCATACCCCACTGTCACATGAGTCAGACCTTTCATTTGTTCTCACCTAAACTGTTTTCTCCACCATGGCCACCGAGTCCCATGCAAGGCACTGTCAAGTGCTTTGTTGAAATCCAAGGCCTCATTTGATCATTATTTTATTAATCTGCTGGATTCTTTCAAAATAACACTTGCTAATCCTAAATTACATGAGAGTTTTCGACATTTAGCAAAACATCTATAGAAATTAAATGTTTTCTTTCAACGCAAACTATGTGGACATCTACTAAATGTTGCTTATAGACATAATATAGCTTATCTGGAATGAGTTCTGGAATGAAGCCTTAAAATTAGGTTGTTTTGTGTTGTTTTGATGGACAGGGAGGCCTGGCGTGCTGCGATTCATAGGGTCACAAAGAGTCGGACATGATTGAGCGACTGATCTGATCTGATCTGATGTGTAAAATATGTTCTTTCATACATACGTAAATGCATTACTTGTTCTACTCCTCATGGCATCCAGATACCCTAGAAAGCGACAGTTAACATGAAAGGTCCCAAACAATATTCACATCACATTTTAAATGATTCAGTTCACTTACAAGCTCAGTATTTCCAAAACAGGTAGATTTATTTCTTGTATTAATTTTCCTTTTGGATAATAATGAATATATTGAACAACAGCAAAGCATTTTTTCCAGATCTTCCTATGTATAGGGACACTGCTGTAGAAAGAGTCAGGACCACTAAATGTGAGCTCTGGTTCAACATAATCTGTGTCCTTAGGCAATGCTTTGAATTTCCCAGGTGTCAGGTTCTTTTTTTGTTTTTTATTTATTTATTTGCCTGCATCAAGTCTCAGGCTGCACAGCATGCAGGGTCTTTATTGCCTTATGTAGGATCTTCTGTTGCAGTGCACGAACTCTCTAGTTATAACATGAGGGCCTAGTTGTTCCATGGCTTGGGGGATCCTAGTTTCCCAACCAGAGATGGAACCCATGTCCCCTGCATTGGACCATCAAGGACCTCACTTTTTAAACAATATAAAATGAAGACAGGGCTATAAGCTACAACTCCTAAGAATGTGGCATTACTTCAATGGGAGGACTTTCCTGGTGGTCCAGTGGTTAGGAATCCACCTGCCAGAACTGGGGACATGGGTTCTATCCCTGGTTGGGGAACTAAGATCCCACATGTCATGGAGCAACTAAGCCCCATGTGCCTCACCTGCTGAGCCTTCACTCTAAAGCCTGTGCTCTGCAACAAGAGAAACCACTGCAATGAGAAGCCTGTGAACAGCAACTAGAGAATAGCCCTCGCTTGCCTCAACTAGACAAAGTTCTCACACAGCAACAGAAACACAATGCAGCCCACAATTAATTAATTAAAAACATCAATGGGGAAGACATGTATGCTTCTTGCAGGAGACAGAGGTACAATCAAGGTGAAATTGAAGACAATTTAATAAACGGTCTATTTACAAAGGTGTGTGTAGCAGAAAGAAACTAACAAGGGATGGTGAAGCATCTGAAAACTAACTAAAATAGGAAGGAGTTATCCCCTCTAGCCCTGCGGGAACAGGGGTCGGGGTTGAGGTGAGAACCCAGTGAGAGCTCTGTCTGGGGAAGAGAGACTGCAGTTGAGCTGTGGTTGGACGAATACAACCGTTGCCACACCATAACTTGACATGGGGAAGCAGGGAATAAACCCCCCAATCTCTCTCTTCTCCCCTTCTCTGATCATCCATCTGCTGGCAACTTCCCTTGACCAAACCCAAGCCAAATTCAGAAAGGAGCCCCAGTGATGCCCTCTGTAGAGATGTAGAGCAGGATGAAGAGAAGTGAATGATATGAAGAGGCAGTTGGAGAACATTGGCCACAAAGTGAAAGCTTTTAACCAAACATTTGTTCAGTAAATCGTTTTTCAAATATTAAATAAAAACACAATATAACAGGGATGCCATTATTCTATATGATACTATAATAGTGGATACATTTCATTATACATTTGTCAAATTCCATGTATAACAATACCAGTGAACCCTAATGTGTACTATAGATTATAGTGAATAATAATGTAACAATATTGACTCACCAATTGTAACAAATAGAGCATACTAATGTAAGAGGTTAAAAATAGTGGAAGCTGGTGGGGGTAAGGAGTTTAAGGGAATTCTCTATATTTTTTGCTCAGTATTTTGTAAATCTAGGATGTTCCCAAAAAACAAAGTCTGTTAATTTTTTTAAAGTGCCCTTTTCACTACTCATATCTTTTGAAAATGTCTCATCATTGGCCCGATTCCACCATGCTGTCACATCCATGCAAATGAGGTGACAGTGAGATAACCACCCTATGACGTTGAGTAACAGGTTAATTACCAAGATTAGGGAAGTGAAATACATCTGCTGCTGCTGCTAAGACGCTTCAGTCGTGTCTGACTCTGTGCAACCCCATAGACGGCAGCCCACTAGGCTCCTCTGTCCTTGGGACTCTCCAGGCAAGAACACTGGAGTGGGTTGCCATTTCCTTCTCCAATGCATGAAGGAAAAAAGTGAAAGTGAAGTCGTTCAGTCCTGCCCGACTCTGAGTGACCCCATGGACTTCAGCCTACCAGGCTCCTCCGTCCATGGGATTTTCCAGGCAAGAGTATTGGAGTGGGGTGCCATTGCCTTCTCCGGGAAATACATCTGCTGCTGCTGCTGCAAATTGCAAAGAGTTAGTGGTGTCTGTTTTCTGAATTCTCCATGTCCCTATTCCTTGTTGTGCTAATTTAGACAGACAAAATTCTCCCCTGCTTCTCAGCAAAAGCTCTTAGTAAGGTATTCCAAATCATCATTTCTCTTGTAATGATTAACTTTTCACTTGAAGCTAAGACAACTCTGTTTTCATAAGAATTTGTATGTGAAAGTTCTTTGCCCTTTGAAGAGACTGAAGACATAATTTGGAAAGGTTTTCATGGCATGATAATTACCATAGATACCTCCTGCTGATAATTCTTCACTAAGTAGAAAATAAAGGTGAAAGAGAAAATAAAATATACTTTAGGTCCACAAAGAACCTGACACACTGAAATACATTCTATTTGGAACCTTACATCAGATGTTTAAAAATCTGGTTTATTTCAGTATGATTTACCATATTCTAATAGTATGTCCTCTGAAGTGCAAGTAATATACTATAATAATGAATTTCTACACATTATACAATTAATGTAACGGTTCCAGAGCCTTATATTTTTTGATGTATGAGACACAGAGCCATAGGTACTTGTGACATCCTGACAGCATTCTTTTAATAAGAGTTTATGTTTTAAGCACAAAATTATAGATTGTATTCAGTATTAGATTAGAAAAAAATCTAGTAAACTGTACTTAAAAAAGGAGGGGAGGGGACTCCCCTGGTGGTCCAGTGGTTAAAAATCTGCCTTGAAATACGAGGGATGCAGGTTTGACCCCTGGTTGGGATCCTACGGGCTCAGGGGGAACTAAGCCCAAGTGCTGCGACGAAGATCCCAAGATCCCATGTGCTGCCGCAACTAAGACCCAAGGCAGTTAAATCAATCAACAAATATTAAAAAAAAAAAAAAAAAACAAAACCCACACTATCAATATTCCAAAGTCAATAGTGGATAAATGACAATAGAGTTCAGAAACGATTCCTGATGCCACTTGCTGAAATCAAACAGGTATGGTTGTAAAGAATAGGTAGCCAGCTGTTTCTTCTCTAGAGCATGGAGTGGCACTGTCCTTCCCCACTTGACTTCTCCCCTCTTCACAATTGTCCCCTGATTAAACCCAAACACCCTGCATCCCTGCCTCAGAGGAGAGCTCAAATCAACAGTGTCATCCAACAGGTCTGACTCTTTTGTCCTCCAGGGTTGTAGGCACTGGAGAGCCACAGAACCCCCCTTTCTTCAAGATGCTGTGATCTAGCGATGACAGCTGAGCTGCTTGGTGCCTCAGAGAACAGCCTAAATGAGGGCGGCTCATACAGTGTTTGACTTTGATGATAAGACTAACTTATTAGTCACAGGGCAACATTTTGAATGTGTTTCCCTGCCTCCTTTTTGTTCACTCATGTGCATAAATGCAAACATTGTTAGGGTGTAAATGCCCCTCTTTCTGGTCTTATCTGCACTGTTTGTGTGCACACTCAGCCCTGGGAAGACTGAGAAATGGACTATCACACCAAGATACTGAGTGCTTTCTGGTTTGCAGTGGCAGCTGTTGTTTGCTCTGTCTGATGCCTTTCAAAAGCCTTTTTCTCCTCCATATCTATGCCGTGACTTTCCCTGAAAAATCTTACACCAAATACTGAGCTGGCGTGTCTAGCCCTGTGACTTCACAGTAATCCATAGCAGATTAAATCTTCTACAGGATTTTAACACAGAAAAGCAGTGACTCAACTATTGAAAAAAAAAATGGGGGGGGTAGTTTTTTCTTCCCGATACAATTAAAAATTTTTAAAGAATACTTCTCAATACTGCTCAATACAGGATTCACATCCCTTTGGCCAAAGGGAGGCTGTAGTTACACTTGAGCCTTCTAAGAATTATTTACAGAGCCCCTATCATCTAAAGGAAGTATATTTTTTGGCCAGGGATGCATGTTTTGTCAAATTAAGATGAACAACAACATCTTAGTAGGTAGTGGGTTAGCAACTACTTCACAATTTATTCTTGGCAAGATCACCAAGGTTCTGGGGCTCTGTAACACCCTACAAAAACATTTAGGGAAAGAATGCAGGATGCGACAGGAAGACAGATTACAGATCCCTCAAGTGAAGAGAAGAATGTTTCTTCCCTTGTAGCCAATGTTTGTATTTGTTCCTGTAGATCTTGAGAAATAACAAAATGACTTTCAGTGGCAGCTTTAAGAAATATATATACAACTTTATTTTCCCTTGGTAAGGGAAGAGAAAATAAAAGGGGAAAAATTAATCTGTAGATAAAAATGTTGACATAAGAAAATAAGGAAAAAATACATATATCTGCTGCATGATCCCTCTTTGATACCTTATAGTAAATTATAAGGCTAACAACCAGCAACAACACACACTATTTAAAAATAGTCAAGAAGGCTAAGAGGGAAAACATGATTTGGTTAATATATATAAATACATGGCACATGTGTGTACACACACACAGATTATCCTCAAAATCTTAGTGAAGTTTTGAGTTTTAATAACTTAAGAAGTATAAGTGCTACAAACTTAAAAAAATACCATTTCAAGACAGTTAAGGTTCTTTTCTACTTATTTAGATTTGTGAGTGCTGAGTAATATATTTTTAATTTTAACTTCATTTGCCATCATCTGTATATGCAAATAGGTTTCCCAGGTGGGACTAGCAGTGAAGAACCTGCCTGCCAATGCAGGAGACACGGAGACGCTGGCTTGATCCCTGGGTCAGGAAGACCCCTGGAGAGCGGCATGGCAACCCGCTCCAGTATTCTTGCCTGGAGAATTCCCATGAACAGAGAAGCCTGGCAGGCTACCGTCCATGGGATCACAAAGAGTTGGACACGACTGAAGCAGCTTCGCACACACATATATGTAAACAAAGCAAAGACGAGAATACACACAGCAGCAAGTCACGAGGCTACAGTAGAGCTTTGTAACTTCTTTCTTCTGCTATCTAGTTCTTGTTCCTTGTATCTCAGCTGGCATTTCTAAGCTGATTTTGTTCTTTACCTGCTTGGGTGACCTAAATATGACTTCTGAATTATTGCTAGTAGTTACAGCAGCAGAAACAGCAATAGCAGTAATAAAAGGAAGGCCTCAGAATATACAACAGCAACCTCATCACCCCTTGACAATCAGGATCAATCATTCAGACATTAAGTTCCTGCTGTGCCCTTTAGGTCAGTGTTATGAACTCAAACTGCTTCTCAGCTTCCACTTGGATAGAACTATTTTTATGAGAACTAAACTGATTGATCCAGACAAGGTCAAAGTTGTAGTATTGGGAAACAAAATTCTTAATGAATGGATCACTGAGGTAACATGGAAAAGGTCTACCGTCACTCCCACATCCTTAAGTCCATGTCCTGGCTGTTGCAGAAACAGAATTACGTATGAGCTGCTATTGCCATCAACTGTTATCAGAATATATCCTGCATCTTGTCAGATGACACCTCAGACTTGCGAGTTTTCTTGTCTTTTTAATATTTAATCTATTTATTTGGCTGCACTGAGTCTTGGTTGTGGCACACGGGATCTTTCTTGCACACAGAACACATAAATGATGTACCCTCTTCCACAAAGGTGGGGAGAAAGGAAGAACACATTTCATGAACAACTCCAGGTGGGCTGGAGGATCCTTGCCTGCAGCCCCCACTCTATTGTTCTGCTTTTGAACCATGGGGATTTGTTCATTATTCACACATTTTAAAAGGAAGCAATGGTGCAGAAAGTGAGCCTCAAGATCGGTCATTCAAGAAAAAGCTAGAGACTTACCTGATGGTCCATTGGTTAGGACTTCATGCTTCCACTGCAGGGGGCACAGGTTTGATTCCTGGTTTGGGGACCAAGATTCTGCATGCCACAGGGCTGTGGCAAAAAATGAAAAGGTCTAGATACAGAGCAGTGGGTAAATATACTAATTGTTCAGATGGGGACAAGGAAGATGGAAAGGAAAAGGAAGGAAAGGAGAGGCAGGAAGAACGGGGGAGGGTGGGATGGAGAGTGGCAGTCCAGACACGTAGGTCCCTCAGGATCTTCCTTGCATCAAGTGGGATTTTCCTTGCATCTGGAGGTATCTTCCTTGCATTGTGTGGGCTGAGAAGTTGTGGCACTTGGGCTCTGTTGCCATCAGGCATGTGGGGTCTTGGTTCCCAGACCAAGAATGGAACCAGAGGCTTCTGCACTGCAGGGCAATTTTTAACCACCAGGCCACCAAGGAAGTCCCGACCTGGAAGTTTTTATTCATATACTTGGACTGTTTCTTCAGTGGATCATTGTACCATTCTGTCAGAACAGTAGCTTCTGGATGATATAGTACACAGTAAGACCAGTAATAAATGAAGAATAAAAAAGTCACTCAGTCGTGTCCAACTCTTTGGGACCCCATGGACTATATAGTCCCTGGAATTCTCCAGGCCAGAATACTGGAGTGGGTAGCATTTCCCTTCGCCAGGGAATCTTCCAAACCCAAGGATCAAACCCAGGTCTCCTGCATTGCAGGTGGATTCTTTACCAGCTGAGCCACAAGGGAAGCCCAAGAATACTGGAGTGGGTAGCCTATCCCTTCTCCAGGGGATCTTCCTGACCCAGGAATCGAACCGGGGTCTCCTGCTTTGCAGGCAGATTCTTTACCAACTGAGCTATGAGGGGAAGCCCAGTAAGTCTCATGAATATGAGTCACTGCTTTTGCTGTAAGATGAACTCTTTGGTCAAAAGCCATATTATGTGGGATCCCAATATATGGAATAAGGTGTTCAACAAATGCACAGGTGGTGATGCTGCAGAGACTTTGTGGGGGAGGCAATACAATTCATACCCAAAGTCAGTATATTTTTTAAAGAAAAAAACTTTCTTTCCTTCTAGGATGGCAAGGGTCCAATATAATCCTTCTGCCACTGAGTGGCTCACTAGTCTCACTAGGAAATGATGCTATATTGGGGGATGAGATTTGGTTTGTGCTATTGGTTGGTGATCTGTTCAGCTGTCATACTTGTCATATGCATTTTGTGGGGAAAAAAATCTTATGTTGTTTCAATTCCATCCTTATTACGGTGATCTTTTTCCTGGGTCCAATAACAAAACACTGGAATGACTAAGAAAAGAGAGAAACTGATCTCCACAGCAGGAGTTGTATCCAAATATTACCGAAGGCCTTCTCTGGCTTGCTCTCATGAGTACTCACATTCTCTCTGCCTAGGTCTCATTCCACCAAGTGCCCCATCTTATTCCCTTCAAATCTGATTATCCAGCTTATCCAGTAGTCTTTGCTCAGAACTGATATCCGTCTGTACCTTTAGCCCTTGTTTTTTCAAGCTAAAGTTAATAATACAATGCATGTCTTAAAGTTCTGTCCACTGAGAGGGCTTTTTTTCCTCTTTTCCCTCATACCATCTTTCTATAACACCCTTCAACTAGGCTGTAATAAAGTTGCAGTTCACTTCGAACTGATGGCAGCCTATCATCCAGAACTCTCTCTCAACAAAACCTGAAATTTCACCTGTTTCAGATGAATGGTCATAGGGAAACATTGCCCATGAGTCCACATGTTACAGTCAAAGGAAAGCTGATAATGAAGCAGGAGACCAGGCTTGCTCTGGGAGCCTGAGTTGCCAGTGCAACTTGTTCCTATGACTTGTTAGAACATGGCTTCTTGCATATCACTGCCATTTGATGGTAAGAGCGATGATGAGCATGCTCATCTTTACGACTGAGATCAGATAACACTCAATTTGTGATGGGAAACTTAGGTAGCATGAGCAACTCATATCCTATAGTGAGTCATTCTATCACTGTCAGGGCTGAAAAGCAAGCCAGCAACAATTTCTTAAAAGGAGAACAGATCTACTGTATAGCGCATGGAACTTTGCTCAGTGTCATGTGGCAGCCTGGATGGGAGGGAAGTTTAAGGGAGAATGGGTACATTATATGTATGGCTGAGTCTCTGTATGGTTCACCTTAAGTTATTACAACTCGTTAATTGGTGATAGTCCAATACAAAGTGTACACCCGTGGCAGATGCATGTTGATGTATGGCAAAACCAATACAATAATGTAAAGTAAAAAAAAATAATAATAATAAAAATTTTTTAATAAAAAAAAATTTTTTAAAGGAGAACAGTTAACTGTAAAGTATATCGCACAATTGCACTCATCTCACATGCTAGTAAAGTAGTGCTCAAAATTCTCCAAGCCAGGCTTCAGCAATACGTGAACCGTGAACTTCCAGATGTTCAAGCTTATTTTTGAAAAGGCAGAGGAACCAGAGACCAAATTGCCAACATCCGCTGGATCATTGAAAAAGCAAGAGAGTTCCAGAAAACCATCTATTTCTGCTTTATTGACTATGCCAAAGCCTTTGACTATGTGGATCACAATAAACTGTGGAATATTCTTCAAGAGATGGGAATACCAGACCACCTGACCTGCCTCTTGAGAAATCTATATGCAAGTCAGGAAGCAACAGTTAGAACTGGACATGGAACAACAGACTGGTTCCACATAGGAAAAGGAGTACTTCAAGGCTGTATATTGTCACCCTGCTTATGCAGAGTATATCATGAGAAACGCTGGGCTGGAAGAAGCACAAGCTGGAATCAAGATTGCCAGGAGAAATATCACTAACCTCAGATATGCAGATGACACCACCTTATGGCAGAAAGTGAAGAGGAACTAAAAAGCCTCTTGATAAAGGTGAAAGAGGAGAGTAAAAAGTTGGCTTAAAACTCAACAATCAGAAAACGAAGATCATGGCATCTGGGAAGATCATTCCCATCCTCATGGGAAATAGATGGGGAAACAGTGGAAATAGTGTCAGACTTTATTTTTTGGGCTCCAAAATCACTG
>NW_011494832.1:3931713-3932076 GCF_000754665.1 Bison bison bison | reverse complement strand
TGGCAGCCTGGATGGGAGGGAAGTTTAAGGGAGAATGGGTACATTATGTGTATGGCTGAGTCTCTGCACGGTTCACCTTAAATTATTACAACTCGTTAATTGGTGATAGTCCAATACAAAGTGTACCCCCATGGCAGATGCATGTTGATGTATGGCAAAACCAATACAATGTATTGTAAAAAATTACAATTACAATTACAATACAATGTAAAGTAAAAAAATAATAATAATAAAAATTTTTTAATAAAAAAAATTTTTTTTAAGGAGAACAGTTAACTGTAAAGTATATCGCACAATTGCACTCATCTCACACGCTAGTAAAGTAGTGCTCAAAATTCTCCAAGCCAGGCTTCAGCAATACGT
>NW_011494832.1:3929796-3931448 GCF_000754665.1 Bison bison bison | reverse complement strand
TGAATTGTGTATGGATGTGAGAGTTGGACTGTAAAGAAAGCTGAGCACTGAAGAATTGATGCTTTTGAACTGTGGTGTGGGAGAGTTGGACTGTAAAGAAAGCTGAGCACTGAAGAATTGATGCTTTTGAACTGTGGTGTTGGAGAAGATGCTTGAGAGTCCCTTGGACTGCAAGGAGATCCAACCAGTCCATTCTGAAGGAGATCAGCCCTGGGATTTCTTTGGAAGGAATGATGCTAAAGCTGAAACTCCAGTACTTTGGCCACCTCATGCAAAGAGTTGAGTCACTGGAAAAGACTCTGATGCTGGGAGGGATTGGGGTCAGGAGGAGAAGGGGACGACAGAGGATGAGATGGCTGGATGGCATCACTGACTCGATGGACGTGAGTCTGAGTGAACTCCGGGAGTTGGTGATAGACAGGGAGGCCCGGCGTGCTGCGATTCATGGGTTCACAAAGAGTCAGACACGACTGAGTGACTGAACTGAACTGATAGTACTTTTTAAAAATCTTAGGAATATATACTGGGCTTCCCTGGTTGCTCACCAGTAAGAATCTGCCTGTAATGCAGGAGACACGGATTCAGTCCCTAAGTTAGGAAGACCCACTGGAGAAGGGAATGGCTACCCTCTCCAATATCCTTGCCTGGGAAATCTTGTGGAGAGAGGAGCTGGGCAGGCTACAGTCCATGTGGTTGTAGAAGCTGGACACGACTTGGCAAATAAACCACCACCACCACCAGGGATACATGCTATCACGTATCTATCAGTGCTTGCCTGATGTGATATAGAGCAAACCCGTCTTCCACAGATATCCTGAGCACTCATGGAATTTTCTTGCTCATAAATTCCAAATGGCTAAGCAGTTGCTCTTCAACCCAGAACAACAAGAGCACTTTCTTTTCTTTGGGGCTCTATTAAAAATTGGCAGCTTTAGGCATTACTTGTTAAGCGGATTAGAACATCCTGAAATGTGATATATGTTGTCTCTAGAACCAAAGCTCCTCCCAGGAACTATCACTCTTTTTATGGTGGTAATAGAAAGCACAGTAAAAGTGCTAGATGAGATATCTTGATATGCCCATTGGACCCCCTAGAAAATCAACCAAGATCCCCTAATTTCCATGAGAATTTTCTGTACCCTCTAGGACACATATGTCTTAACAAGGCAATTGGCCTGATGTCACTAATGTAGTGGACAAATGTAATATCTTATGTAATAGTTCCCTAAAGAACCTGAGACAACAGAGAGCAAAAGAGTCAATACAGCCCTGAGGAAGGATGATGACAAGACACTGCTCAATAGCTGTGTACTAAATACTAGGTGCTGAGTTGATTTACTCTAATATAGTCCAACTGGGAGAGCAATTGAAATTAGAGTCACCACCTGATTAATTTCATGAAAATCAACTAATATTCTGAAGAATCTATATGTCTTCTGCATAAAAAATAGGTGAGTTAAATGCGAATGTGATTTTTAAAATGTATCCTGTATCTTTCAAGTAGTTAGTGATGGCAATAAGTTTTGCAATTGCCCATGATTTGACATGATGCTGCTGCTGCTGCTAAGTTGCCTCAGTTGTGTCCGACTCTATGTGACCCCATAGACGGCAGCCCACCAGGCTCCCCTGTCCCTGGGATTCTCCAGGCAAGA
>NW_011494832.1:3926607-3929696 GCF_000754665.1 Bison bison bison | reverse complement strand
ATAGCCATGTCCAACTCTTAGCGACCCCATGGACTGCAGCCCACCAGGCTCCTCCGTCCTAGGGATTTTCCAGGCAAGAGTACTGGAGTGGGGTGCCATTGCCTTCTCCAGATTTGACATGAGTTTTCATCTTCTGCTACGGTGAGAGAAGTACTTCCTCGGCTTCTAAATTTTCCCATCCTACTATAGTGGTCCTCTTCTGATAGAAAGCCATCAGAAAGCCAATGTGGGGACTCTGCCAGTAGTTATGTCTATCCTAAATATGCATTCATAAAAGTAATAATATTCTGGAATAATAATCACGGGGTGTCAGAAGGACATTGGCCAAAACTATTTTCTGAACACAATGAAACCAAACTCATACTGAGACGTTTTGAAGCCTTGTGTATTGGTGGTTGTTTGGGACCAAGGTTCAAAAATATTTTATAAGTCTGAGCCATCCCCCCTACTCAGTGCATGGTCACTCTGGCAAATGTCCTCAGGTCACTCTGTGGAAGGCTGAAACAAACATTTACAGTATATACTTGTGGTAATCCTGTGGGGAATTTCCATAACGGAAATTGACACCTCTATTCAAAAGCTTCTGTGAACTGGATTAAATCGGGCATGATCTAGTTATGACTCCATTGAGTCATTGAGTTATGATTCCATTGTAGTGACTCCTTTCAGATCTCTGCTTACTAAACCTTGACTTTTTATTTATTTTCAGCTGAGCTAGGTCTTCATTTCTGCTCGTGGGCTTTCTCTAGTTGTCATGAGCAGGGCTACTCTTTCTGGTGTTGCGTAGGCTTGTCACTGCAGTGACTTCTCTTGTTGCTGAGCACGGGCTCTAGGCACGTGGGCTCTTCAGCAGTTGTGGTGCACGGGCTTTAGTTGCTCTGTGGCATGTGGAATCTTTCTGGACCAGGGATCAAGCGTGTGTCCCCAGCATTGGCAGGCAGATTCTTAACCACTGGACCACCAGGGAAGACCAACCTTGCATTTTTAATGAAACCAGGTCAAGTAGACATTATAAGAATCAAGTAAAATTTTAGTCGGTTGCTCAACTATTGAAACCTAGAGTATCAGAGTCAAGTTACCTTGCTCCACCCTTCACCATCTGCAGAGAGAAAAAATACCTTCTTGTCTCCGGCTTCTGCCATTCACTCTTTAAAACTGAGAAGTCCATTTCAGCCGCACTATCTCTCACAGTCTTCCTCAGCCTGCAATGAAGAGCTAGCACTATTCTTTCTAAGATGCCGCATCAGTCAAAGCTTTGGTAAAGGGAGTATTCTCTAAACTCTCCTCAGGGATACAGTAAGGCCATAGATGTGAAAGTTTCCCATAATTAATATTCTCTGATCTTCTTATTTCCAAGCTTTTAGATATTTCGGTCAACACGATACTAAAGAAATCCTGGCACCTCATACTTATGTAATTTAGGTCATTGATATGTTCAGATTTAAGTCAACAGTCTGAGCTGCTTGTGGGAACACAGTTACTCCAGGATGTCTGATAAGGGTGCCTTTTCAATAAACCAGCTTTATACATGTATTTTTAATTGTTGTTATTGGTTCGTTGTGTCCTGCTATAAAACCCTTAGAATTATTTTTACCAACATTATGCCCTGTTTTCTGTGAATATAAATTTGGAAAACATTGCTTTTGCTTCAGCGTATGGTGCCAACTTCTCCTGGATTTGAATTTGAAATCATCCCCCACATCCTGTGCTCAGCTTCTGATTACATGTCTGGAAGCAATGAGAAGAGTGGGGGTGGGTCTTAAAGAGAGTTGGCATTGCCTTACAAGGGGATGCTTCACTGAGGTAATTCAGAATCATCAGGCAAAGTGAGGCTAACATTCCTAGATAGGGAAAGATAACACTGATTCTGATGGAAACCAAGGATCAATGAAAGTAAGCAGTGTAAGCTCCTCTGATTCACTGGAATCCACTGGAAAATTCTTATTCCAGTTCTACTCATTCAAACCAGTACTCCAATTTTTCCAGTAGGCAAAGCAAAGTTAAAAATTCCATTTGCCTTGTAAATCTGCAATTTACAAGACCAAATCTTATTTCTGGTTCTGTATTTATAGGTCTGTATCTACTAAGTTATTTAAAAACATATTTTTAAGGGTAATAATAAAAAGATCTTTCTTCTCTGATCATGCCATAAACTTGTCTTTAGTAGGCACTTTCTTTCCTGTTTACCATTTCTATGGACTCTTCTGTTTTTTTGCTGATGACAAAGTCGTATAACCTTCCAATGACTAATCCCAGGTTCCCACATATGACAGTCTGTGTCCTGGATCCATGTTTTTATATATTGAATCAGATAGAGTTTGCTCAGGAAAACAGAAAGCATACAAAGTATTATAAACAGGAGGTATTTAATATAGGAAATTAGACACAAAATACTTGAAAATCTAGGATGGGGAGGTTAACAAAGAACTGCTAGATTTCAGAAATTGTGAAGTGAGGAATTGCAAGAAACTACTGTTTGTTTCCTCAGCAGCCTTTAGCATTAAAGTGGGTGATCCAACACAAAATATTGGTAAAAATACCCATCTGGTTTTTTATAATCTGACAAACCTATTTGCTGCTGCTCATTCAATAACAGTGCTTCCTTTCCCTTGTCCTGGCAGGAGATGATTCTCCATGGGTTTCCAGCATCTCTGTACATCTTGCAAATAAAGGCACTGACTGACTTTATTCTAGACCATCTTTTTAGGGATGTTTAATTGAAGAAAGTAGGGAAAACCACTAGACCATTCAGGTATGACCTGAATCAAATCCCTTATGATTATACAGTGGAAGTGAGAAATAGACTTAAGGGCCTAGATCTGATAGATAGAGTGCCTGATGAACTATGGAATGAGGTTCATGACATTGTACAGGAGACAGGGATCAAGACCATCCCCATGGAAAAGAAATGAAAAAAGCAAAATGGCTGTCTGGGGAGGCCTTACAAATAGCTGTGAAAAGAAGAGAAGCAAAAAGCAAAGGAGAAAAGGAAAGATATAAACATCTGAATGCAGAGTCCCAAAGAATAGCAAGAAGAGATAAGAAAGCCTTCTTCAGCAATCAATGCAAAGAAATAGAGGAAAACAACA
>NW_011494832.1:3925717-3926076 GCF_000754665.1 Bison bison bison | reverse complement strand
GAAGCATCACTACGAACAAAAGCTAGTGGAGGTGATGGAATTCCAGTTGAGCTATTCCAAATCCTGAAAGATGACGCTGTGAAAGTGCTACACTCAATATGCCAGCAAATTTGGAAAACTCAGCAGTGGCCACAGGACTGGAAAAGGTCAGTTTTCATTGCAATCCCAAAGAAAGGCAATGCCAAAGAATGCTCAAACTACCGCACAATTGCACTCATCTCACACGCTACTAAAGTAGTGTTCAAAATTCTCCAAGCCAGGCTTCAGCAATATGTGAACCGTGAACTTCCAGATGTTCAAGCTGGTTTTAGAAAAGGCAGAGGAACCAGAGATCAAATTGCCAACATCTGCTGGATCAT
>NW_011494832.1:3924426-3925581 GCF_000754665.1 Bison bison bison | reverse complement strand
AGGGTCCCACCACTTCATGGGAAATAGATGGGGAAACAGTGTCAGACTTTATTTTTCTGGGCTCCGAAATCACTACAGATGGTGATTGCAGCCATGAAATTAAAAGACGCTTACTCCGTGGAAGGAAAGTTATGACCAACCTAGATAGCATATTCAAAAGCAGAGACATTACTTTGCCAACAAAGTTCGTCTAGTCAAGGCTATGGTTTTTCCTGTGGTCATGTATGGATGTGAGAGTTGGACTGTGAAGAAGGCTGAGCACTGAAGACTTGATGCTTTTGAACTGTGGTGTTGGAGAAGACTCTTAAGAGTCCCTTGGACTGCAAGGACATCCAACAAGTCCATTCTGAAGGATATCAGCCCTGGGTGTTCTTTTGAAGGAATGACGCTAAAGCTGAAACTACAGTAGTTTGGCCACCTCATGGGAAGAGTTGACTCATTGGAAAAGACCCTGATGCTGGGAGGGATTGGGGGCAGGAGGAGAAGGGGACGACAGAGGATGAGATGGCTGCATGGCATCACTGACTCGATGGACGTGAGTCTGAGTGAACTCCGGGAGTTGGTGATGGACAGGGAGGCCTGGCGTGCTGCGATTCATGGGGTTGCAAAGAGTCGGACACGACTGAGCGACTGATCTGATCTGATCTGATGTGGCAAGAGGGCTTCCAAGGTGGTTCAGTGGTAAAGAATCTACTGCCAATGCAGGAGACGCAGGTTTAATCACTGGGTCAGGAAGATCCTCTGGAGAAGCAAGTGACAACCCATTCCTGTTTTCTTGCCTGGAAAATTCCATGGACAGAGGATCCTGGTGGGCTACAGTCTGTGGGGTACCAAACAGTCAGACAGGACTGAGCGACTGAGCACTCACGTGCACACCATGAACCCACCCATATGGGAAGTAGCTTTTGAAGACAGAGATCCTGTCTCCCTTCAGGGCAAAGACCAGATAGGATTACTGCTCTAAGTTCAGTTACTCTCCTTTAATCTGTTGCTGCTGCTAAGTCACTTCAGTCATGTCTGACTCTGTGCGACCCCATAGATGGCAGCCCACCAGGCTCCCCCATCCCTGGGATTCTCCAGGCAAGAACACTGGAGTGGGTTGCCATTTCCTTCTCCAGTGGATGAAAGTGAAAAGTGAAAGTGAAGTCGCTCAGT
>NW_011494832.1:3921444-3924326 GCF_000754665.1 Bison bison bison | reverse complement strand
CCTGGGATTCTCCAGGCAAGAACACTGGAGTGGGTTGCCATTTCCTTCTCCAGTGGATGAAAGTGAAAAGTGAAAGTGAAGTCGCTCAGTCGTGTCTGACTCTTATCGACCCCATGGACTATAGCCTACCAGGCTCCTCTGTCCATGGGATTTTCCAGACAAGAGTACTGGAGTGGGGTGCCATCGCCTTCTCTGCTCCTTTAATCTACTCCACTGTGTATGCAGGTATCACCCAGCCCTCCTTTTAGTGTCCTGTGGGCTTTGTGTCTGGCAGAACCAATGCAAATGTTTATCCTCTGACTTTTCCTGTTGTTCTAAATAATAAAGCCCTTCATCTCTGACCCAGGAGTTTGATGTCTTTTACCAGCTCCTATAAAACAGAGGCAGACTTCCCTGGTGGCTCAATAGGTAAAGAATCTGCCTGCAATGCAAGAGATGTAAGAGACATGAATTCGATCCCTGGGTCAGAAAGATCCCCTGGGGAAAAAAGTGGTAACCCACTCCAGTATTCTTTCCTGGGAAATCCCATGGACAAAGGAGCCTGGCAGGCTACAGTCCATGGGCTCCAAGAAGTGGACATGGCTTAACAACTAAAGTACCATGCATAAAACAAAGGCAGGATAATTTGTTAACATGCAACTAGGGAAAATTTCAGATCTTTTCAGTTTTTGATACCAAAGGTCATATCTCATAGGAGGATCTTTGTTTCTACAAAACAGGGGAAAAAAAAAAAACAAACAAGCAAAGATAAATAAACTTGCTCAAAAAAATTATCTAAGAGCTTTTTAAAAGTTACAAATATAAAAAAGAATATTTCAGATTTTGGTTCTTTTTTTTTTTTTTCATACCTCATTAATTTTGCCTGGAGAATCCCAGGGACTGGGGAGCCTGGTGGGCTGCCGTCTCTGTGGTCGCACAGAGTCGGACACAACTGAAGTGACTTAGCAGCAGCAGCAGCAGTAGCATTAATTTTATCTTTTGGTGTTGGTTTAGTCCCTAAGTCCTGTCTGATTCTTGTGACTGCATGGACTGTAGCCCACCAGGCTCCCCTGTCCATGGTATCTCCCAGGCAAGAATATTGGAGTGGGTTGCCATTTCCTTCTAGACTTAGGGATCAAGGGATCGAACCTGCCTCTCCTGCAATGCAGAAAGATTTTTTCCTGACAGAGCCACCAGAGAAGCTTATTTATCTTTCATCTTTATTAAATCCTCAGTTATATATTCTCAATCACAGTGTACAATTTATAGACTTATTGAACAACAAAATTCTTATGCTCTATTAGGCTTTGAGTTTAAAATTATGAGCAAAAATATGCATTGTCTGTATTCCACTGGAATTTTTCTTTATTGTTTTTTCCTAACTCCTTAAGTTGAATGCTTTAGATATTTTAAAACTGCTGCTGCTGCTGCTGCTAAGTTGCTTCAGTTGTGTCCGACTCTATGTGACCCCATAGACGGCAGCCCACCAGGCTCCCCCATCCCTGGGATTCTCCAGGCAAGAACACTGGAGTAGGGTGCCATTGCCTTCTCCGATTTTAAAACTAATTATGACTTTAGTTACATTTCACGTTTATTTGAAGTATCCTTATTTTCATAAGTTTCTTAGTTATTTGTCTTCTATAATTTTATTTCTTCTTCTAAGCAACATTTTTAGAAAACTGTTTTTGTGATTCTTTTATTTCTTAAATGTGAAAGATATTTGCACAAACTGCTTGTCATGCTAAATGTAAAGGAATAGGGAACAGATTCTCTGAAATAACTGAAAACTTTTTTGAGTTTGAGTAAAAATGATTTTTTTCAAAGCAGTACACATCAAAATATTCCTTGCTCTAGAGTGGTACAATTTCTTGTTTCCATTCTCCCAGCATACTTCTGATTTTAAATTCATATAGACTTTACACTGGGACATTTAGCAACATAGACAAAAAGTCAAACATTTTCAGATTGTTTAATCAAGAAATTCTACTTCTAATACTATAAAGAAATAATTGTACATGTTGGCAAATATGTGTGTGTGTGTGTGTGTGTGTGTGTGTATATATACATATATATTCAGGAGAATGGCCACTGTTATTAGTGAAAAATCAGGCAGAACCCTAAAAATATCCATTAATAGATATTGAGTAAAAATGAATACATATACATATTGAAATTCTATGTATCATTGAGAATGAAGATAAACATGTATTAACAGGGAATGGCACAGTCTTCATGGTAGAGGATTGTTAGTAGTAGGTAGTAAAAGGAGGTTTAGTTCCAATATCCAATTAAAAATGTATGTGTTTTTTGTAGTTATGTATATATATGAAGTAAGTCTTTACACCAAAATGGTATTAGTTATTTTTCTGAGTGTTTTGAAAATAGGTGATTTTTCCTCTTAGTTTATTTTCTACTTTTTTCTAAAGGTGTATATATATATATATATATATACACACACACATATATACCATTATATATAAAGGTATACATATATGCCTCCTATATATCTCCCAGGTGGCACTAATGGTAAAAACCCACCTGCCAATGCAGGAGATAGACATGGGTTTGATCCCTGGGTTGGGAAGATCCTCTAGAGGAGGAAATGGCAACCTATTCCAGCATTCTTACCTGGAAAATCCCATGGGCAGAGGAGCCTGGCTGGCTACAGTCCATAGGGTTACAAAGAATCAGACACAAATGAAGCGACTTTGCACACACGTGCACACATATATTATCAGTTCAGTTCAGTCACTCAGTCATGTCCAACTCTTTGCGACCCCCTGAACTGCAGCACTCCAGGCTTCCCTGCTGCTGCTAAGTCACTTCAGTCGTGTCCGACTCTGTGTGACCCCATAGATGGCAGCCTACCAGGCTCCCCCGTCCCTGGGATTCTCCAGGCAAGA
>NW_011494832.1:3920894-3921242 GCF_000754665.1 Bison bison bison | reverse complement strand
CAGGTCCCTGGGATTCTCCAGGCAAGAACCCTGGAGTGGGTTGCCATTTCCTTCTCCAGCGCATGAAAGTGAAAAGTGAAAGTGAAATCGCTTAGTCGTGTCCAACCCTCAGTGACCCCATGGATTGCAGCCTACCAGGCTCCTCCAGCCATGGGATTTTCCAGGCAGGAGTACTGGAGTGGGGTGCCATTGCCTTCTCCCAGGCTTCCCTGCTGCTGCTGCTGCTAAGTCGCTTCAGTCGTGTCCGACTCTGTGCGACCCCAAAGACGGCAGCCCACTAGGCTCCGCCATCCCTGGGATTCTCCAGGCAAGAGTACTGGTGTGGGTTGCCATTTCCTTCTCCAATAC
>NW_011494832.1:3909665-3920794 GCF_000754665.1 Bison bison bison | reverse complement strand
GCCCGGTCGTGTCCAACTCTTCACGACCCCATGGACTGCAGCCTACCAGGCTCCTCCGTCCATGGGACTTTTCAGGCAAGAGTACTGGAGTGGGTTGCCATTGCCTTCTCCAACCATCACCAACTCCCAGAGACTGCTCAAACACATATTCATCAAGTCAGTGATACCATCCAACCATATCATCCTCTGTCGTCTCCTTATCTTACTACATTCAATCTTTCCCAGCCTCAGGGTCTTTTCAAAGTTTTCAATAAATCAGTTTGCATCAAGTGGCCAATGTATTGGAGTTTCAGCTTCAGCATCAGTCCTTCCAATGAATATTCAGGACTGATTTTCTTTAGGATGGACTGGTTGGATCTCTTTGCAGTTCCAAGGGACTCTCAAGAGTCTTCTCCAACACCACATTCAAAAACATCAATTCTTCAGTGCTCAGCTTTCTTTACGGTCCAACTCTCACATCCATACACAACTACTGGAAAAACCATAAATGATACTAATCATGGTGTAAAACATCACTTTTGTGACCTGTTCTACTCCAGATTTGATAATGAAAAAGGTCAGAACACAGTAAAGACGTCTCTTTATATCTCAAAGAAGCTAAAAGATATTGCCAGAGTGTACTACAATCTTAAGTCCCAATCATGTATATTGTTTTGCTGACCACAGGAAGCCTAAGGAAACCCTAAAAATGTCTGGCTAAAACCCTAAAGATGTCTGGCTCTAGGTGGGTAATGACACCATCATGGTTATCTGGGTCTTTAAGACTGCTTTTGTATAGTTCTTCTGTGTATTCTTGCTACTTCTTAATATCTTCTGCTTCTGTTAGGTACATACTATTTCTGTCCTTTATTGAGCCCATGTTTGCATGAAATGTTCCCTTGGTATCTCTAATTTTCTTGAAGTGTTCTCTAGTCTTTCCCATTCTGTTGCTTTCCTCTATGTCTTTGTGATGACTGAAGAAGGCTTTGTTATCTCTCCATGCTATTCTTTAGACCTCTGCATTCAAATGGGTATATCTTTCCTTTTCTCCTTTCCCTTTTGCTTCTCTTCTTTTCTCAGCTATTTGTAAGGCCTCCTCCAACCACCATTTTGCCTTTTTTACATTTATTTTTCTTGGGGATGGTCTTGATCACTGCCTCTTGTACAATGTCACAAACCTCTGTCCATTGTTCTTCAGGCACTCTATCAGACCTAATCCCTTGAATCTATTTGTCACTTCCACCGTATAATCATAAGGGATTTGATTTAGCTCATACCTGAATGGTCTGTTTGGAGAAGGAACTGGCAACCCACTCCAGTATTCTTGCCTGGAGAATCCCATGGGTGGAGGAGCCTGGTGGGCTATAGTCCACGGGGTCACAAAGAGTCAGACACGACTGAGCGACTTCACTTCACTTATTTTGAATGGTCTGTTATATATATTTATATATTATTTATATGATATAAGCAACATTAACAACAAAATTCCTCTGTATAGTGCTGTGTTTTCAGTATATGTAGTACGTTCCCAGCTGTTGCACATGCGGAGGTAGTTACAGGAGATAGAGTGTACCAATTAGTGAAAGTGAAAGTCGCTCAGTGGTGTCTGACTCTTTGCAACCCCATGGACTGTATAGTCCCTGGAATTTTCCAGGCCAGAATACTGGAGTGGGTAGCCTATCCCTTCTCCAGTAGATCTTCCTGATCCAGAAATCAAATAGGGGTCTCCTGCATTGCAGGTGGATTCTTTACCAACTGAGCGATGAGGGAAGCCTGTAAATGCCTCACTAGATGAAGATTTTATTCTAAAAACAACAATTACACTTTGTCCAAGCAGTCTACATGATCACAAACAAGATTTTTCTTGTTTTAAGCAAGACCTACTCTCTGTGTTAAGCAAGCTAAAATTCTTTGAAGATGCTAAAGCAATCGTATTAAATACTTTACTTCTAACTTAGTTAATGCTAGATTTTAAGAATGGGGGTGGTGGGAGTTGGATCATGGAACTTCTCAGTATCAAGCTTGGGGAGAAGAGTTGCACAATTTGAGAAATAGAATCTAATTCTTCTCTGCTTTCTTTTGTATGAGTTGATTTTTAAAATACAGTAATCTGAAAAGGGTTCCATTACTAAGTGAATGCTGCTGATCTAGGATAGTCAGTGTCAAAACAGCATGGGTGTTGTTCTCCCTGAAAGATAGATTTCCTGTTTTCAGAAAATTTAGGAATGAGTCTCAAGCCTCCTTTGTAGATGAGAGCGCCTAATTGTCTAAGCTTTTACCTTGTGCTTTCATCTTCCTGAAGCATCATTTCCTAGGATATTGGTCTTGATTCCTGCTGAGTCAAATTCCACTGGCACCAACCCATATATCAGGGGCATTATAAACTTTCACATGAATTCAGGATTCTCTAAATACTTCCTTCATGGGATCACTCTCATTTTCTCCATAGACTTTGGATACTGGCAAACTGCCTGTGATTTTCTTTGTAATTACATGTCCCTTTGCCACCCATTCATAAACTAGTTTCTGTGTTACAATTAATCACAGATTACTATCAGTAAGATCTCTCTCAATATCATTAGCATCACACAATCTTTTATTGGCTTAGAGATTATTCTTGGCTGCTGAGAAGAAAAAACAAAAAAAAACAAAGAAAAGAAACAAACAACAATGGCCACAGAAACCCATAATCTCTTTTCATTCTGTTTCTCCTTCATAGAATCCAGTAGTTGAATTAATTTTACAACATAATTTCAGAAATAAAAAGTTATATAATACATTTCTTTTGATGCTGACACTAGTGATCAACCAAATATAAGACAATAGAATATGTAATAGCAATTATCTTTCTTAAAGTCAAAAGTGTAAAAAAAAAAAATTCTGAAACAGAAACTAGAGGCTTCCCACAGGCTTAACTTTTCAACAATAAAATAATTTCTTCCGAGGAGTCCTGTGGAATCTCTTTCCTTAGTTTCGGTAGACAGATGGTTCTCTTTGTCAAAGAAAAACCAGAGTCTGATAGTAGTTGAGATGATAAAAAAAAAAAAAAGATTTCACTCCAGAACTGTTGCAATAGGAGAAAAGAAACCTTAGTATAGCCTAGGCTCAATTCTGAATACAATAAAAAGTGGGACTTTCCAGCCAAAGAGAAGATGGAGGGAAGGTAGTGGGGGTGGAAACTTACTAAGAGGAAACAGGACAGGCAAAAGGGATTCTGGTTAAACCCATCTAACAGGATTCTCAATGAAGTGAGCAGCCAGGGTGACCAGACATCAACTATCGAGGGTGATCAGATACCAAGGGTCAGGGAGTTCTGGGTAAAACTGGGCTGTTGGGCAACATGCCCAAGAATGGGGCTTTGTGTAGCTCAGAAGAACCAGACTAAAGTTTGGTGAAGGAGTGAATCCTGGTCAGTCTCTCCTCTTGTTCATGGAAAGAAGAATGTCTTTTCTAACTTAAGACATTTCTCATTTGGTCAAATTTTATTCATTAAAGATCAACTGAAAAAAAAAAAAGAAAAGATCAACTGAAGCATCTGCTGGAATTTGTTAGCAGAGGATATTTACTGGGTGATACTACTAGTCAAGCATCTAATGAAGGCATTTTCTATAAAAATAGAAGAAGAGCAAACACTAATAATTGGAAACCCAGTTTCTGAGTCCAGAGCACAATCAGTTGAGATTTCTAGATGCTGGACTCAGAGACAGCAGTGGCCAGCCAGTGGATCTCCTGGTTTGCAGTTTGAATGTCTTTGGTGATGGCATTGGTTATTCTGCTAAACTTTCTGAGTTGCCCACATAGTAGCAGGCCTGAGGGTTGTTCATATATGATCTGTTGTGATTTATTTGAAGTTTATATCAAGTCCTCCAGCTTCAGCCTCCAGGTTTCAGGAGAAAGGGCAGGAAAAGGGGCAATTTTTTTCTCAGTACTGCCAAGTAATGACATAGATGAAGAAATAGAAACTTTAATTTGGAAAGTTGTCACCAGATAGCAGAGAAAACTAGGAGAACTGAGAATCCACAGATGAAGGAAGGAGATGATCCAAAATTTTGAGTGGAAACACTGAGCATGTGTGTGTGATTTTTGAACTTTAAAATTTGACTAGGGGGATGAATCACAAGTATTAGAGTCTTTATTCCTTTTCTTTTGAGCTGGTCACCTTCCCCAGAATGTTCTCTTCATTTCCTACTTGGTGGGTAAAGATCTAGCTGTAAGAATTCTGGGAGTTCAGCAGAAAAATAAAGCTGGGGACTTTAACGCAGCCTGCAGATGCATCTAGTCACTGCATCTCCTACTGTGTATGTGATACCGACATTTTCATTCATTGCACTTGATGCTCATTCTGAAGATCCTCAGTCTTACCTTTTCCAGGAAATGAGTCCTTTGTCTTCTATCCAGTGGGATAGCAGGGAAGAGGGACTAGAGTTCCAACTACTTTGCAGTTTCCTCCAGTTTTCTTCATTTTAGCTTCTCTCGCTTCACTTTTATTTCTGGAGACACGTGGTGTTACCTACTCCTGACTCTTGATAATTTTCTGCTTTAAATCAGGAGGCTTCTCAGACCTCAGAATACCACTTCCTTAGAATTCCTCTTTTTCAGGTATGCTCAGCCAGTTACTGCAGGTCCATCTGTTTTCCAGCTTGCAAATTTCGTTGCTGTTGGCTTTGTAAATGTCATGAATTGCTGAGACTGTAAGTCTTAGTTCCTTTATCCCAGTTAAACTGCTTAAGATCTGCATATTTCCCTGAGATCCTTTATTGGTCATCTGAGAATATACTCCTAGAAGTATATCCCTGAGCTACCCAATTTGTATGCAGCACACCATGGGGTTCCACAAAAGGATTCTGGGTGTGCCCTGAAATACAGATCACTAAATTTCTTTCTCCCTGAGTTTCTCAGACAATGGTCCAGGCAGAGCAAGCAAGCCAGAAAGTGTGCCCAAGGTCCCTGTGAACAGTGAACACACAAAACATCCAGTAGGTTCTGCTCTATAATAAGAATGCAAATCCCCTACCACTGGGACATCTATATCAGCAGCCACTCTGGATGTGCAGTCCATTGAGCTGCTGCATGCATGCTGCCTGTGTTCCAGGCACACAAAAGAGCATGGTGTATAGGCCAAGGTCAGGGCTAGGATCTTACACTGTCTTTACATACATTATATTCCTCTTGCAGTCCAAATGCAATTTTAGAGACATCTAAGCTAGCAGCCGGGTTACAGTCCTAGCAATGTATTTGTATTCTACAATTGAAATATTCACCTTATTTTGAAATTATTGATTTGAAAAAGTTTGAATGAATTTGAAATCTATTACAGTTATTATAAGAAAATTTATCATTAAAGTATTAATGAAGGAAATAATCTCTTTAATAGCTTTAAACATAATTTCAATAGTTTTGAATTTTTAAACAGTTTTTAAATATATTTAAATGGTATCTCATATATCTGTATGAACAAAGGTTTTCCTTGATGGTGACTATCAGTAATTTGAAAAGATCATCATTAAAAGGTCTTGATAAGGAGTTGTAGATAGCCCTTTTAAGCATAAAGAAAAAAAATTTTAAGTATTTTTTTAAACAGATGTGAGCTCAAGTTTCTTGTTTAAAGTTTTCAGTGAATGTTATTTGCATGTTTCATATTCCTTCAGTATCAAAATTTACCCCCAAATGTTGTACTTATTTCCTTTCATATTAAAACTGTACTTAAGAAATAATTGTAAGTGGAAAGTAACCTTAAAATTTAAATTTTTTAAATAAAAAAATAAATGTTTTTAAAAAGAGAGTGAAACAACTCAATAAAAATCGGGCAGAAGACCTAAACAGCCATTTCTCCATACACATACAGACGGCCAATAAACATGAAAAACTACTCAACATTGTCATTATTAGAGAAATACAAATCAAGACAACAAAGAGGTATCATCTCACACCAGTCAGAATGGCCATGATCAAAAAATCTGCAAACAATAATGGTGGTGAGGATGTGGAAAAAAGGGAACACTCTTGCACTGTTGGCGGGGATGTAAATTGATACAGCCACTATGGAGAACAGTATGGAATTTCCTTAAAAAGCTAAGATTAAAACTAACATATGATGTAGCAAATCCACTCCCAGGCATATACCCTGAGAAAACCATAATTGAAAAAAGATATGCGTACTCCAAAGTTCATTGCAGCACTATTGACAATAGCCAGGATACCAAAGCAACCTAGACGTCCATTGACAGATGAATGGATAATGAAGATGTAGTACATATATACAACTGAATACTACTCAACCATTAAAAGGAACAAATTTGAGTCAGTCAGTATCTAGAAGTGGATAAACCCAGAGCCTGTTATACCAAGTGAAGAAAGTTCAAAAAGAGAAAAAAATATTGTATATTAATGTGTACATATGGAATCTAGAAAAAATGGTACTGATGAATCTATTTGCAGGGCAGGAATAGAGACACAGAGAACAGATTTGTGGACACAGTGGGGGAAAGAGAGGGTAGGATGAGTTGAGAGAATATCATCAAAACATATATATTACCATATGTAAAATAGATCACAGGAAGTTGCTATATAACACAGGGAGCTCAAGCTAGTGCTCTGTGATAGCCTAGAGAGGTGGGATGGGGTGGGAGTGAGGTTTAAGAGGTAAGGGGACATTGTATACTTATGGCTGATTCACATCGTTCTATGATAGAAACCAATACAACACTGAAAAGCAATAATCCTCCAATTAAAATCAATTTTTAAAAAAGTGAAAAGACAACCCACACAATGAGAAAAAATATCTGCCAATCATGTACCTCAATAGGAGTTTTTGCCCAAAATATATAAAGAAATCTTGCAACTCAATAATAAAAAATAGAGAGAATCCAATTTTAAAAATGGGCAGAGAATCTAAATAGATACTTCTCCAAAGAAGATATACAAATAGCCAATTAGCACATGAAGGAAAAAAGTCTGTACTGAATTTTCACCAAGCTTCTTAGGTAATCGCTTGACTTCCTTCAGTATATCTGTGTTAGACTGGATCCCTGGAAACGCATTACAAGATGGAGAATTTCAGGCAGAATGTTTACCAAGAAAGGCCTTCAGGAGACACACCTGTAAGGAATTAAGGGTGGAGGAACCAAGAGGCAGGAGCTGACCAATCGCGCGTTTACAGCGCAGGCCTCAGCTGATCTCACTTGGCGATCTGGCGTTGTGATGGCCTTGAGAGTTGTCTATATCTGGTGGGAAGGGCTGGGCCTAAGTGTTCTCTCATCAGTCATTCGTCGCACCTGCTCTGAGGGTATATAACACTGAGTGAGAAACACTGTGAGCTGGTGGAATTTTGTTTCTCTACCAGCTTGGAGAGGGGTAAGTCAGCTCTGGGCAGAGCGCTGCAGAATTTGCCACACTGTGAGTTATCACAGATACTGACTTAAATTTCCTCAACTTCCTTGGGATTCTCCTGGGTGACATTCATTTGGGTTATTTACATTCAGCCTACTTTTCCAGGTTATTTACATTGGGCCTACTCTGTACCTCCTGAGATTTCATTAACATTGTGGATTTTGGTACTATATACTTTTTATAGCACTTACTACTATCTAATATTATAAATTACATGCAGTCACAGTCACATCTTTGTGGGCTTTCCAGGTAGCAGAGTAATAAAGAATTCACCTGCTAATGCAGGAGACACAAGAGACATGGGTTTGATCCCTGCGTCAGGAAGGTCCCCTAGAACAGGAAATAGCAACCCACTGCAGTATTCTCACCTGGATAATCCTATGGACAGAGGAGGCTACAGTCCATGGGGTTGCAAAGAGTCAGACGTGATTAAACATGCCCGCACATCTTCATTGCTACCATAAAACCTGAGAGGATGACACTTCATTAATTATTGTATCACCAGCACCTAGAACACTGACTGGAATATAAGCAGGCACTGGGTAAACATTTACTAAATTAGTGATAAAATAAATGAATGAGTGAAAGTGTTCCTGAATCCAATTCCAACATGTGTGTTTGGAGGCTTCCACACCAACAAGCAATTCTCAGATGCCAGCAGGGTGTTGGAGAACTCAGCTCTGACACTGTACTTAGAGATGGAGTCAGACTCCACACGGAGAAAGCAATGGCACCCCACTCCAGTACTCTGGCCTGGAAAATCCCATGGACGGTGAAGCCTGGTAGGCTACAGTCCATGGGGTCGCTAAGAGTCAGACACGACTGAGCGACTTCACTTTCACTTTTTACTTTCATGCATTGGAGAAGGAAATGGCAACCCACTCCAGTGTTCTTGCGTGGAGAATCCCAGGGACGGGGGAGCCTGGTGGGCTAACGTCTATGGGGTCACACAGAATCGGACACGACTGAAGTGACTTAGCAGCAGCAGAAGACTCCACAGCTAGATGCCTCAATCCCACAAAACCACTCTTCACTTCAGATGCCAGCTGCAAGCCCAGGTTTTTACCTGTGCTTCTGAGCTACTGGCTCTAGGTCAGTAATCTCCTCGACCCTCTCCTCGGGTTCAATTAATTTGCTGGAATGGCTCACTCAGGAACTTAAGAAAATCTGTTTATTCATACAATAACCAATTTATTATAAAAGTGTATTAAATTATACAAATCAACAACCAGATAAAGAGATACATAGGTCCCAAACAAAGAATCGTACGTCCTTGTGGAAGTTGGGGCTCAGCACAGTGGCATGTGGAAGTGTTCTGGCTCCCCAATGCGGAAACTTTCTGAAAAGGGCCAAAGAGCTGTCCTTTGGGGTTTTATAGAGGCTACATTATATAGTCACATGCATGTGCATGCTCAGTCATGTCCAACTCTTTGCAACCCATGGATTGTAGCCTGCCAGGCTCCTCTGTCCATGGAATTTTCCAGACAAGAATACTGGAATGGATTGATATTTCATACTCCAACATTATATAGTTATGACTGACTAAGTCACTGGCTAATGGTCATTGACTGAACCTCAAGCCTCGCTCTCCCCTCCTGGAAAATCAGGTGATGGGACTGAAAGTTCCAATCCTCTACTCACATGGTTGGTTCTCCTGGCAACTGGCCCACCCTGGGGTGGGATCCAAAAGTCACCTTCATTAACATACACCCAATTGTGATGGGAGAAAACCCAAGGGTTTGGGGAGCTGTGTGGCAAGAACTATGAATGAAGACCAAATATATCTGAGAAATGTATTTTGGTCATCTGATGAGTATCACAATTAATGAATTCATTAACTTCTCTTTCTCCCCCTCCCTGCCCCCTTTTCTTCTTCTTTATTTTTTGCTTCTTAGTATCTCATTCTGCTATGAAATATATTTGAATGGCAATGTCATAAGGTCAATCAATCCTGGTAACTCCTGTGGACATCAAAGGACTTTACACATTCTTGAAATATCACCTGATGAGATGTCCTGTCTAAGAACTTACTGTTTACATTTTAAGGAACATCGTTTTCTTAATTTCAATCTTTTTTTTAAGTGCTTTCTTCTATTATAATTTATATGTAAGAACCAAATTGTCAGTTCTACAGAAAATGAAGTCCCACGTCCAAACATTTTTCAACTAATTGCTATTGTCTTTGAGTATATTTAGAACTTAGGCACATCGACTCAATAATATTTTCCATCTCTTATCTTTTTCAGGATGTTGTCTTACTCTGATAATTCTCTAACTCTCTTAGTAGAGTTATAAATTTCCCTTCTGGGTGTTGATAACTTATCTGAAAAGCTACGGTACATTTTATACCTTCTGTGAGGACATTTGCTATTAATCTGTTCAGAAATTACTTCAACTACTTCTTTATCACTGGAGACAAATGGTCACAGCACTGTTTTTTGTTTTGTTTCTTCAGGTTTTTAATCAGGCCATACGTTTTAAAATAAGTTCCACTTTTTCCATTTCTCTCCTGTAATTATCTGATTGGTTATTAACTTTGGACCTCTTTTTTCTACAGTCCATAATGCATGTTTCACTGCAAATGTTATGGAACTTGTGATACATCTTGGGGACAAATTTAATGATATAGCTTATACTTTCCCAATACAGAAAACAAATTTCTTTAGATTAAAGACATTTCTGTTGGCAAATGAATTTCTTTGTTTTTTGAACCTTTCTCTGTCTTGGTGTTCTTGGGTGTATGTCCAAAATGACCACTTCCCTATACTTTGTCTCCCTTATACACAGGGATCTTTCATATATACACCTTTTTGTTCCTGTTATTTTTAGGGCTGGCCTTTGTTTCAAACAAATGTAATCAGTTACATTTCCACTTTCAAACAGCTTAATTCAAACAAAGTTCTAGAGAGTCGAGCACCATTCACAAGAAGTTCTATCTTTAATGTTTCAATGTTGATCTTTCTATGAATGTATTAAATTCCTTTATAAAGGATCAGTTAGATTTGTCCCTGTCCTGATTCTGTTTAGATCTGCCTTTTCTTGTCTATGAGCTGTTTTTTCTATGTTTTTATAACACATAACAGTGATTTCTTGATGTCCTAGTATTAGGAGTTTCTATTTGCTTAAAAATTTCTCATTAATTGTAATGCATGATTATTAACATTTACTAGTACTGTGTTTCAAGTGCTCCTAGTTCGTAAATCATTTCATTATGTCCTTTAATCGTTTTTACATTCCTTACAAAATATTTTTTGAATGAGGAAACTAAAATCAGATTGGGTCAGGAACTGTCCATTATCAAACTACCAGTACATAGGGGAATCTGGTTTCAAATCTTAGTTTATCTGTGATACTTCACTGCCTCATAAATGTGACATTTTAAAAAATATTGATTTCTTTCCACCATTAAAGACCCCGAATCATAATTCCATTGGTCTCACAATTCCTATGAGAGCATGCAATGCCATAACTGCTAGAGATACGAGTCTTGCTTGTAACTTTGTTCAGTGCAAATCTTCTATACCATGTTAGTGTGATTGCAAGCAAATTTCCCAAGGTAAAGAAATTTCTTGCTCTTGGGGTTAATGATACTCGAATTCAGTAATATATCTGAACTTACCAGTTAAACATTTCATGCCTTCCCAGTATAAGATATTCTTTATTGCTACCACTCTTGCTTTAAAAAAAAAAATTCTGTATTCAATTGTCCATTTTTCAAGTTGCATGAACTCAGAACAACTTTTGCAACGTCTTTCTGTTTT
>NW_011494832.1:3906440-3909565 GCF_000754665.1 Bison bison bison | reverse complement strand
CCATACCATCCCTCTGGGTCGTCCCAGTGCACCAGCCCCAAGCATCCAGTATCGTGCATCGAACCTGAGCTGCAATGTCTTTCTGAACTCCTGCCCAATGTTAACTCTTATTCATCCAAGGTGCTCTGTAAAAACAGTTCTATAAATTCTGAGTTCAGTATGTACTATTTCTGGCAACTTTTTACAAGTTTGAGATAAATGTTAAAAATAAGGCGGAACAAATAAAGTAAATAGAAATGAAACAGGAAAAACATTGGGAATATTGATTGAGGGTGAGGATTTATTGAGCTTATCTGGAAAAAGTAAATGAGACTTGTGTCATGTTAAGGAAGGAATTATGCTATCGGATTATAAACTTTATTTTGAAGATGCAATAGGTAATATAGTGTGGTAGTGTCTTAACTGAGAGACAGATACTAGAGAAACTCTAGGATAAATACTAGAATCTCATATAGGGTGTAAAATGTCACAGATCCATAAGAAAAGGATATATTATGTTTAACATTGTGTTGGAAAAATTCTTTTGAAAACAAAATCCAATTCTCAGTTGGCATTATATCAAAAATATATTGAAATGATGAAAAGTTTAAAGGTAGCATCTAAAACTATAAAATACATGCAAATTTTTCAATGTGGAAGATAACCTTCTAAGAATGAAATCATTATAATATGTATGAAGACAAAATAGACTTATCTATTACATAAAATTTAAACCTTTAATATATCAAATATTGACATTTTCCATTCTATTAAAATGTTTAATTCCTTTTATATCTAAATCATTAATATAAATCAATAAGCAAAATGGCCAAACTCAAGACTAATTATTTTGTCATATAATTAACAGACATATAAAAATCCAACTCATTATAATCAGAGAAATACAAATAAAAGTTTCACAGTTCAGTTCAGTTCCTCAGTTGTGCCCAACTCTTTGCAACCCCAAGGACTGCAGCACGCCAGGCCTCCCTGTCCACCACCAACTCCCAGAGTTTACTCAAACTCACGTCCATTGAATCTATGATGCCATCCACCCATCTCATCCTTTCTCATCCCCTTCTCCTCCCGCCTTCCATCTTTCCCAGCATCAGGGTCTTTTCAAATGAGTCAGCTCTTTGCATCATGTGGCCAAAGGATTGGAGTTTCAGCTTCAATATCAGTCTTTCCAACACATATTCAGGATTAATTTCGCTTAGGATGGACTGGTTGGATCTCCTTGCAGTCCAAGGGACTCTCAAGAGTCTTTTCCAACACCACAGTTCAAAAGCATCAATTCTTCGGCACTCAGCTTTCTTTATAGTCCAGCTCTCGCATCCATACATGACTACTGGAAAAGCCAGAGCCTTGACTAGACAAACCTTTGTTGGCAAAGTAATGTCTCTGCTTTTCAATCTGCTGTCTAGGTTGGTCATAACTTTTCTTAAAAGGAGCAAACATCTTTTAATTTCATGACTGCAGTCACCATATACAATGATTTTGGAGATCAAAAAAATAAAGTCCGTCATTGTTTCCACTGTTTCCCCATCTATTTGCCATGAAGTGTTGGGACTGGATGCCAAGATCTTAGTTTTCTGAATGTTGTGCTTTAAGCCAACTTCTTCACTCTTTCTCCATCACTTTTATCAAGAGCCTCTTTAGTTCTTCTTTGCCTTCTGCCATAAGCATGGTGTCATCTGCATATCTGAGGTTATTGATATTTCTCCTGGCAATCTTGATTCCAGATTGTGCTTCAGCCAGCCCAGTGTTTCTCATGATGTACTCTGCATATAAGTTAAATATGCAGGGTGACAATATACAGCCTTGATGTACTCATATCCCTATTCAGAAACAGTCTGTTGTTCCATGTCTAATTCTAACTGTTGCTTCTTGACCTGCATACAGATTTCTCAGGAGGCAGGCAGGTGGTGTGGTATTCCCATCTCTTTCAGAATTTTCCACAGTTTGTTGAGATCCACACAGTCAAAGGCTGGAACTCTTGCTTTTTCAGTGATCCAGTGGATGTTGGCAATTTGATCTCTGGTTCCTCTGCCTTTTCTAAAACCAGCTTGAACATCTGGAATTTCACAGTTCATGTACTATTGAAGCCTGGCTTGGAGAATTTTGAGCATTACTGTACTAGCATGTGAGATGAGTGCAACTGGACGGCAGTTTGAGCATTTTTTGGCATTCCTTTCTTTGGGATTGGAATGAAAACTGACCTTTTCCAGTCTTGCGGCCACTGCTGAGTTTTCCAAATTTGCTGGCATATTGAGTGCAGCACTTTCACAGCATCATCTTTCAGGATTTGAAATAGCTCAACTGGAATTCCATCACCTCCACTAACTTTGTTCGTAGTGATGCTTCCTAAGGCTCACTTGACTTCCCAATCCAGGATATCTGGCTCTAGGTGAGTGATCACACCATGGTCATTATCTGGGTCATGAAGGTCTTTTTTGTATAGTTCTTCTGTGTATTCTTGCCACCTCTTCTAAATATATTCTGCTTCTGTTAGGTTGATAACATTTCTGTCCTTTATTGAGACCATCTTTGCATGAAATGTTCCCTTGGTATCTCTGATTTTCTTGAAGAAATCTCTAGTCTTTCCCATTCTATTGTTTTCCTGGGTTTCTTTGCACTGATCACTCAGGAAGGCTTTCTTATCTCCCCTTGCTCTTCTTTGGAACTCTGCATTCAAATGGGTATATCTTTCTTTTTCTCCTTTGCTTTTCACTTCTCTTCTTTTCACAGTTATTTGTAAGGCCTCATCAGACAGCCATTTTCCTTTTTTGCATTTATTTTTCTTGGGGATGGTCTTGATCCTTGTCTCCTGTACAGTGTCATGAACCTCTGTCCATGGTTCATCATACACTCTATCTATCAGATCTAATCCCTTGAATCTATTTTTCACTTCCACTGTATAATCATGAAGGATTTGATTTAGGTCATACCTGAATGGTCGAGTGGTTTTCCCCCCTTTCTTCAATTTAATCTGAATTTGGCAATAAGGAGTTCATGATCTGAGCCACAGTCTTGTTTTTGCTGACTGTATAGAACTTCTCCATCTTTGGCTGCAAAGAATATAATCAATCTGATTTTGGTTTGAGCATCTGGTGATGTCCATGAGTAGTCTTCTCTTCTGTTGTTGG
>NW_011494832.1:3883176-3906340 GCF_000754665.1 Bison bison bison | reverse complement strand
CCATTTTAGTTCGCTGATTCCTAAAATGTCGACATTCACTCTTGCCATCTCCTGTTTGACCACTTCCAATTTGCCTTGATTCATGGACCTAACGTTCCAGATTCCTATGCAGTATTGCTCTTTACAGCATCAGACTTTGCTTCCATCACCAGTCACATCCACAACTGGGTGTTGTTTTTGCTTTGGGTCTGTCTCTTCATTCTTTCTGGAGTTGTTTCTTCACTGATCTCAGTAGCATATTGGGCACCTACCGACCTGGGGAGTTCATCTTTCAGTGTCCTATCTTTTTGCCTTTTCATACTGTTCGTGGGGTTCTCAAGAATACTGAAGTGGTTTGCCATTCCCTTCTTCAGTGGACCACATTTTGTCAGAACTCTCCACTGTGACCAGTCCATCTTGACCCTACACAGCATGGCTCATAGATTCATTGAATTGGTCCATGTGATCAGATTGTTTAGTTTTCTGTGATTGTGGTTTTCAGTCTGTCTGTCCTCTGATGGAGAATGATACGAGGCTTATGGAAGCTTCCTGATGGGAGAGACTGACTGAGGGAGAAACTGGGTCTTGTTCTGATGGGCAGGGCCATGCTCAGTAAATCTTTAATCCAGTTTTCTGTTGATGGGTGGGGCTGGGTTCCCTCCCTGCTATTTACCTGTAGGGCTGTAAGGAGATACCCCTTGCCCAAGGGCAAAGGAGAAGCCCCAGAAAGAAGGTAGGAGGGGCGAATTTGAGTTTAGAATCAAATCCCATTCCAGAGATGCTCAGAGGGCTCCAACAGACCTTGTGGACACCAGGACCCAGGGACCCCACAGAGACTGAGATGGAACTGTGTTTGAGCGTCTCCTGTGGAGGTACGGGTCAGCAGTGGACTGCCACAGGGACACGGGCTCTGGGAACAGCAGACTTGGGTATGGCATAAGCCCTGTTAGAGGAGGTCACCATTAACCCCACCATAGAGCTGCCAGAACTTAGCAGGACTGGGAAATAGACTCTTGGAGGGCACAAACAGAAACTTGTGTATACCAGGACACAGGAGAAAGGAACAGTGACCCCACAAGAGACTGACCCAGACTTGCCCGTGAGTGTCCAGGAGTCTCCAGCAGAGGCGTGGGTCAGTGGTGGCCTGCTGCAGGGCTGGGGCCACTGAGTGTAGCAGTACACGCATGGGATCTTTTGAAGGAGGTCGCCATTATCTTCATTACCTGCAGCATAACTTGGCCCCAGGTAAAAGCTTGACAATTTCCTATAATAGCCTATAAACTGGCACCAAGAAATACATAGTACTGACTATTTACCACTTCAACCAAAGTTGGCGTCACAAGGTAGCAAGAAAGAGGCCCAAGAAATGAGGATACAAGGGTTTGCCTGAGAGCAGTGAATGCAGGAAAAAGTAAATACTACTGGTCCATATAATTTATGGATCTACATCTCCACTAGTATGAGGGGTAGAACAGGGGCAATTTCAAAACAATTAAATCACACTTAAGACAGAGTGCTCTAGCATTCAAAACACAAATATCAAGCTTCGGAGCATGTGTAGGTGGTATCTTAGTCTTTTCAGGCTGCTATAACAATACTGTAGACTAAATGGCTTATAAATAATTGAAATTTATTTCTCATTGTTTGGGAGGCTGGGCCATTGAAGATCAAGGTGCCAGCAAATTACGTATCTGGCAAGGTCCTGCTTCCTGGTTCACTCTACAGTCTTTTCTCCTTGTCCCCATATGCTAAAAGGGGCAAGGGATCTCTCTGGGGTCTCTTCTTAACAGAATACTAATCCCATTTATGAAGGCTCCACCTTCATGACCTCACTAACTCCCAAAGGCCCCACCTTCATATACCATTACATTGGGGGTTAGATTTTAATATATGAATTCTGAGGAACACAAATACTCAGTCTATAGCAGGTGGTAACTGTTTATAGATATTACAAATATTATATGCCTATATGTAATATATATTTATATTTAATAGTCTGTACAGATATAAAAGCAATGACTACTCTTTTAAGATTCATTGATGCTTATAAATGCCAGTATTTCACAAATGTATGCCAAGTTTAAAAATGCATAGCCTGGTCAGAACGCAGACATACTAAATATCTTTATATATTATTTAAATTGAAAAAAATCATACTTAAACTATTGCATGGCTTTCCTTTTCAATTTTAATATAAACATTATGGCAGCTCATTAATTTTTCTTCCATAGCTTCAATATTTTAGTTGAGGTACAGAAATACAAAATGAATACTATGCATATATTTTTAAATAGAATATTTTTTCCAGGTTGTGTTTCTACCAGAATCTTTTGTTCCAAGTCATTGAATACATTTTGTAAGAATGAGTCACTTCAAAATGAGATTTCTTGGGTTATAAGCATAATGTGCATGTGTTTGGGAAAAAATAAGAAAGAAAATTATTAAAACAAAAAAAAAGCCAGATGAGTAAGTTAGCATAGCCAAAGGGCAGCACCATCTGATGTGGTGACAAGCTTTGCATGCTTCATGTATTAATGCAGTTTCCATAGCAGCCACCGTATCACATGATAGTTCAAAATAATTTATAATTGCCAAGAATCCTTAAAGGGAAACATATCCAACTCTGACATAATTTAAAAAAATCAACTAAGTGTTTCTGAATCTAGATCCTGACTCAGGCCCCAAAATGAAACTTGATGGGTACCGTGACCTCCAAGTGCCTCCCTCTCTATCCATAAAATACAGATAAAAATATACGCCATGCCTGTCTCAAATAGGATCAGTGATTAACAGTTACAAACATGCTTTGAACAGTGAAATCTGATGGACAAATACCAGGCACAGTCACTTTGCAGAATCATAGTCTTACAACCGGTAGAAACATTAGCAGTCACCTGGTCCCAGCGCTCACTTCACAAGTGTAGTATAGGCACTGAACTTGTCTGCAAGGTCACATTCGATGGGCAGCACGGTCATCACTAGCACTTGGTAGGTCATTTGTTTCCAGGTCCAGTGCTCTTGGCCTTTGCCCCTCTGTCTCTCTGGCCAGCTACTGCTGTTTGAGATCCACCACCCCTGCCTCCCCGAGTCTGCACACTGATTACTACGGTGGAAAGTAATTTCTCTGGTCTTCAGAGGACACAGTCTTCTCAGATCTGGTCATATAGAACTTCAGTATGTATTGCGATCTTTTTGCACAGCTGAAATCTTCCTATTAATTCCACACTGAGTCCTTAGTATACTCTTATCCTAAGCTCTTTCAACTGTCTAAGTGTTTATGAATGATCTTTTGCTATAACAGGGATTTCTAATAGAACTTTGAAGATGCTAGCTAACTTTCAAGTGTCTAGGCATCATGTAAATCAGAAAGGGAAGAGACTCCATCTCCTGAAAGAGTTCTTGTCTGAGTTGTCAGCTGAAATACAGCATTCATAGCCGATTTTCATTACGTGTGGTATATTTTAGTTTGGGTATGTATTTTAGTTTGTGGTATATATTTAGTTTGCAATTTCATGTACAGACCTAATTTAATACTTAAACTCTCTTGGAGGAAGATTACACCCATTTTGCTGTTGGAAAAAAACTGCTTTTCAGAGAAATTAGTTAACCTTTCTATTGTGACAGTGATATTGGAGCCAGGATTTGAACTTAGGTTTTTGTTTTGTTTTGTTTTTAATCTGATGCTTTTTCTATTTCTCAGCAGTGGGTGCTTTTGATCAGACTTGCTCACTGACTTGGTGTCATGAGCCTATAGGGCCTAGAAGGAATGAAGCCTGACACAGCGACCAAATACTTACACAGGATCTGATATTTACGAACCCATTTGAACTTGAATTCTTAGTCTGTATCTTCTGCCTTAGCTGCTAGCCTTGCCTTTTCAACTTGACCCATAGTCTCTCAACTCTTGGCTGTAACACTGATTACTGATTACAACCATCTTGATTTGATCCCATAAACAATCTTCACCTACCCTGTCCAGGCCTGATAAAAACTGCTAAGGATGAATTGACATGCTAACTGATTAGCTAGTGCATGATCAAACATAAACTGCTACTGGCAGAGACTCAGCAGCTTGGCATCCCTAGACTACTAATATAATCTATTCTAATGATTTCATTTACTTTATAAATTACCTTTTCATTGTATGTCCGCATCCACAAACTATCACCACCATTCTTCTCAATCTCCCCAATCTTCCTTTACAATATACCTCTTATTTATAAACACTTAAATATTAGAAATAGAAGTCTCTTCTATAGATCATTGAACCCAACCCCACCATTATACATAATTCTGGATTTTAAATATTACAGGAAATGTAAGGTCATCCAGATTATTGGTGGTAAAGTCCCTGACAATCAACTATCAGTCTATTCTCTTTCTAAAATGTCAGTGTTTAATTTATTCATTCCTGTTGTTAGCTTCTCCCCTTTCTACAAAGAATACATCAAGAATACCATGTTGAACAAAGTTCACAGGTAAATTTTACCTTATCTAGTTAATGTGATGTCATCTTCCTGCCCAGAATGTAATCACTGAGAGAAATAGTAACAACTCTACCAATTACAAGACAGGGATAGTTACTCATATAAGTTTGGCATGTCTTGGCATACTCAAACATTAATAATAAGTCCAAGAATGCTTTGGCAGAGAGTGCAGGATTTAAATCTGCAGCTAGTCAGAATACACGGGAAAGAACGTATTATCTGATAGTCAATCTCCATGGGCTTTAAATGGTCCTAATTATTGGTGCTCCCTGGACTTCCTACTTCATGGTATCAGACAAACTCTACATCCCAAGGGGACAGTAATAACATCTCAAGGGGGAGATACCCTTCAGTTTAACTCTAAACTTCATGTGTTAGTTGCTCAGTTTTGTCCGACTCTGCGACCCTATGGACTGTAGCCACCTAGCTCCTTTGTCCATGGAATTCTCCAGGCAAGAATTGTGAAATGGATAGCCATCCGCCTCTCCAGGGGATCTTCCCAACCCAGGGATGGAACCCAGGTCTCCTGCATTGCAAGCACTCTGAGCTGAGTGTTCAATAAATATGGGTGGTTGACTAACTCACCGAATATGGAAAGTAATGGTAAAGGATATGAGCCCTGGAATCTAACTACCCAAATCCTGTGTTCCTCTTACTTTTTGAAATTTAGACAAGTTATTCGTTCTCTGATCCTCAGTTTCCTTGTCTTTAAAACGGAGCTAATAATACCTCAAAGGATTATTGCAGCCAATAGTGAGGTATTTCAGCAAAGAGCTTAAAAGTTCCCTGACACAGAGGGAGTGCTTGATAAATGTCAGCTATTACGTTTTAAATCACTGAAAATTTCTTTTTCATAGACATGAGACAAATGACAGATTCTGTTCTTTTTCAGAAAAAGGAATCCATTCATCTTCAGGAAAAAAAAGGGACTGATTTTACAAGCACAGCCTAGGTCTGAGTTCTAGCCACCACCCAGTTGTGTGATCTTAGCCAAGTAAGTTAACCTTCCTGTTTCTGTTTGTTCGTATTTAATATCAATATCATAGTACTGGCTACTTTGTGGTGTTATGAGGTTTGTATGAGTCACCACATATGAAAGACAAAATTACTAAATTGGCCTATGGTTAGCACATTGAAAACATTTGCTGTTATTCTGGATCTTATGCATAAAGAAGGATATGTTAGATTAGAATTATTCCAATCCACAGATTTACTTGAATGTAAATAGGTTTTCCAGCCATTTTCATCATTCTTTGAATCAAAATATTTTGGTTCTTATTGTACCCAATAGCTATTACTCTCTTTGACAGGAAATGGTGTGAGATGAGAATGCCTATAAATCACACTTTTTTTTTTTTTTTTTGAGTCTGCTGTTGAATTACTGATTTGACCTTTCAGGATTGTGTTAGATTAGTAGAATAACACCCCACTACCAACCACCACCACCACCCAATTTCCACCCAGGTTTTCTGTGGATTTGTGTGTTTGTAAGTAGAAGAGATTAATTAAATTACAGAAGAGTATAGATGCCAAAAGTGTTGTGCAAGCAGTGTTTCTGCTAGGTGGAATGTATCGGGCATCCTGATGCAGAGCCTTAGAAACAAAGGTTACCATACTCTAGGCCACAAGAAGGGACAAGGAGCTATTGCTGTAATGCAGGTTAGATGAGTGAGAAAAAAACATAATGCCACCGAAAGTCTAGTTTTCCCCTCCCCTAACTGCCAGGATACCTTGATCTTTGGTGTTTTAGGCTCTATCAGATATCGTGTGTGTGTGTGTGTGTGTGTGTGTGTGTGTACAAAGAACAAATAATTATACACCTGTATCTTTTTTAAGAAATTTAAAAGAAAAACTTACATCTCTATCATGCAAGACATTTCTCTTTGTCTTCCTGTTTGCTTATGATACTTCGTTATTGTAGTGAATGTGTGTGTGCGTTTTTTATATCATGATCTTTACTGTTAAAATACTGTATTTTCACATGACATAATTTGACAAATACCAGGAATGCTGTCCCTTGCCTGTGTGTAAAGCATGGTCCTTTCCATCTATTTTATTAATTTTCTGTCATAACTATTCCCGAGAGGACGAATGAGCTATTCTTTTAAACATATTGAGTTCCTAACACCTTAGACACTATCCAAACACTTTGCTCTAAGAGTGACAGGAAATTTGGAGCCTCACATTCACACCCTTTACAAGCAGGCAAGGAAGAAAAACTAAAGGAAGAAAATAAGACTAGCAAGCAGGCAATACAAATTAGAAGTATTTCCTACTTCCATGGCTGCTTAAGCTGTGTTCTAAATAGGATATTTCTCTGGAAGTCCAAATAAATAAGAACTTTATTTTCTCTTCCAAAATGGAAACAAAATACTTCCATAGTTTGGAATAACTAACTAACTGTAAATTACACAGAGTCTGTACTTACCCTACTCCACTGCCTATTCATTTGCCTGTCATGGGGTGACCCAAACACATCACTGGGGCCGTTGTATTTTATAACATTGCTCTCTCTTTTTCTTAATTTAGAGAAGCATAACAAAAGAATCTTTACTTCTATGACCAATCAAGAAACCATCTCTCTATATAGTATTTCCCCTGGAGAAGGGATAGGCTACCCACTCCAGTGTTCTTGGACTTCCCTTGTGACAAAGAATTCACCTGCAGTGTGGCAGACCTGGGTTTGATCCCTGGGTTGGGAAGATCCCCTGAAGAAGAGAAAGACTACCCACTGCAGTATTCTGGCCTGGTATATTCCATGGACTATCCATGGGGTCGCGAAAAGTCAGACATGACTGAGTGACTTTCACTCACTCATATAGTATTTCCACACGTTACTCTTCGAAAAACAAGGAATCTGCTATAAAAACAGTCATGAGTTCTGCTTGGGAACACTGTGTTGCCTGTGCACTGGGCTGAATTAGTGCTAATGGAAATGAGGTCATGAGTTTTAAGTCTCATGAGCCTTCTCTTTGCTCTGTGGTTGTCCTAACCTCACCTGGTTTGCTGGCTTGCAAAAAGAAAAGGAACCTCACAAGCTCCTCTCCATATGAACGGAGCTCTACTAGACCTAGACTTTTGAGAGTGTCGGGATGGAGGGAACTCATGAGTCTCCTTGGGATCCCTAAAGACCTACACATGCCTTGGCAAAGTGTAACATGTGACTTTAGGAGGTCAGAGCTGCCCAGCCCAGGGACCTGGCAAAGTTTCCCAAAGCAAAATACATCTCAGCTGCCATCCAAAAGGGGCCCTCTAGGTCAGCTTTTCCTTAAAGCTGGAGTTTGGCCACCTTTAGGAGCCCGTAAGGCTGCTGCTTCCTCTTCTCTATGAGGGGAGCATTTAGGCAGGCTCCATGGAAATAGAAACTTCTGCTTGTTTCTCTGAGTCAAAAGAGCCAGTGCATTTTGATCTTCTCTAAAGACTTTTCAAGATTCCTTTTCATTTCTTCTTTTTGACATTGGTTGCAGAAGTTTCTGGAATATGCAGACAGTCCTTTTCTCCCTGTGTCCTTGTGAGACAAAAGGACTCTTTCCAACAGGAAGGAGAGACCAGAGGCTCTCATAGAGGGAGCGCACCACACGTGGGCCCTCCTGAGGATGAGTAGGTAGTGATTTCCTCCTGTAGATGGCCCTTCCCCTCCAACAGTCTGAAATGGTTGACTCATCGTCTGAGAGCCAATAAACTGCTGGAGCACAAAAACTCCTCTCCCTCCCTACCATAGCACTCGACATCTAGACGAAGCCCATTCTGACTATAACATGGAGTGATAGTCTCTACTCTTTTCCATTGGGAGGTGGAAGGACACAGAGTCATGTACATCTTATGGGATGGAGAATTTAAAATTGATATGAAAAGTACAAATATAAATGAGGTTATATACTAACCTATGAATATGAATAGCATCATAGGAAAAAAGTTATTTATAGTTGGTCATATTCTGTGGGGGATTTTCCACTCTGGAAAAACTACCATACCAAGATTGTACATCCATTTGTTTCTGAGTAAAGAGTAGTAAATAAAATTGAGGGAAACCTCAAAAAATGTAAAACGATAGCAACAAATAGTTAAGTAATTATCACTGGACATTTTACACAGTGTGATCCAGATACTACCAGGTATTCTGGTATAGGTTTGTGAACTTACTCATATGTAGAATGAAACATGCACATGCTCTGATTAACCTCTTAAGACAGTCTGTGAAGGAGCCTTGCCTATGATACTGAGTTAAACTACCTGGTCTCTAACTTCATACATGTCCAAGGTGGGCCAGCTTTGTTCAGTGAGTGTGTGCTATGGTCATCCCTTCCTTTAAGGCTGAGAACAAGCAATGGGAAAACCTGAAATATGTGCCCTTAGACACCAAATTATCCAAAGTTTAATTATGTTTATTACAGCTGAACCAGCATGAACAAAGAATAGTTAGGTGTCCTATTTCTCTCTCTTCAAACTCACAGCAGCCTTAGATATAAATGAGAATGGCTGAGTGTTGAAAGAGAGGGTCAGGTCATGGAAGGTTTAAAATGCCCACCAGAATGTCCCATCTCTACAATCCAAATTTTACCAAGTATTACACAGCAAACATCCCAAAGCCAGAACATATTGAACAAAATTGCTGAGAAATAAAAGTTTAGATAGCTAAAAAAAGTGATCTTGAGTAGAAGGTGTGGTGAGTAGGAGTGTTAGCTGCTGCTGCTGCTGCTGCTAAGTCACTTCAGTCCTGTCCAACTCTGTGCGACCCCATAGACGGCCTCCTACCAGGCCCGCCTGTCCCTGGGATTCTCCAGGCAAGAACACTGGAGTGGGTTCCATTTCCTTCTCCAATGCATGAAAGTGAAAAGTGAAAGTGAAGTCGCTCAGTGTCCGACTCTTAGCGACCTCATGGACTGCAGCCTACCAGGCTCCTCCGTCCATGGGATTTTCCAGGCAAGAGTACTGGAGTGGGGTGCCATTGCCTTCTCCAAGGAGTGTTAAGAGGACTCTTCAAAATGTTTAGGAAAATGATAACTTGATAAATAAGGGGTTAAAAGTTAAAAGACAAATTGATAAAAGGACCGTTTTCTATCACATTTGCTTAAATTTTCAGAGCTGAAAATGACAATTCCAACCCCCCAGATAATTTAAGCAAGTGAAATCCCAAAGCTGTGAAATAATTTGTCCATGTTGACACTGCAAGCATAGCTCAACTCTTCGAACTCTTGGTCCAGTGCTCTTAAACTCATCTTAAACTCATCTCTTGAACTCTTAGTCTAGTGTTCTTTCCATCATCCTCTACTGACAGTAAAGAACAGCACTTTATCATGACTTTTGGAAAAAATCTTATGAAGTTTCCAGTATACTACCCACAATTTCCATATTAGCCTGTCTTGAGACACAGATATTATCACAACCAGTGTGTGCTTTCTGAGGGCTCCAAAAATTCAGAGGGTGAATTTGAAGATGATATACTTCTGAAGATGATATTATCACCAGGCAATAACAAAGACATAAGTAGACTTTCCTCACTAGAATTTTGTAAAAGCTGTGACTAAGTGACTAATCTAAGTATGCATAAAACTCTGGCAAAAAAGGGTGATACATAATTTGCTAGTGAATGTTCCTTGAGATGAGAAAGGGAAATTAAAAAGAGAATTCAAATAGGTATTTAAGAGAGATGGTTTGATATAAATGCTGTATTTACATCTTTTAGGAATCCTGTTTTCATATTTCTATAAAACATGATTGATAATAGAAAAGGAACATTGCAGTGCCTAGTGAATACAGAGCCTGAAAAGAATCACTTGTTTTTTTCAAACTGGATAGGTATCTGTTGTATATCTAATTTGTTCTACTTCATGACTCTGAGCTGGGGCTAAAGCTGAGGTTCTATAAACGGGTTCTATTAGTAAGCAAGAACAGTTTTTGTATAACTTAAGATGAACACTTTTAATTTCTCATCAAAGAATTCAGCATGAGAATTATGCTTAAAACATATTTTAATATGTTTTTTAGAATAGATTTGCTTTCCATACGTACTACAAATTTCCTACATTTTTCCCTAGTCCCACTTTCATCAAATAGAGAAATGACCCACTTTCCTTCTATAGAGAGTCATTTGTCAGGCTAGGAGATGTGAGATTGCAAGAATCCTGGGGTCAGTTTCAGTCAACCATTTACTTGAATTCCCCTGGAGAATGTGAGCCATGACTTGTGGAAATTTAAGGGTCAAAATCAAAATTATATCAAGTTTCAATCATAAATTTGGAGCTGGAAATGAATTTATTGCTTAGCAAGTGTTTGGGAAGGAGTAAAAGAGGAAAAGCAAGATGAGCAGATCAGGTATAATTGCCTCAGCTGGGAGATGATTTGTCTGACAACCATCTTTAATGACCAGTGACTCACCATATATGAATAGCTGAGATTGACTTAATGGTACACCACTCCCTCTTTCCGTGTCTCACAACTAGGCACAGTTTTTCCAAGACTTCCATCAGCAACTTCCGAAAATTTACTATATCTTCTAGTGTTTTCTAGAGATAGGAAAGTAGCTCTCACACATTGTGTCTGAATACATCTTGGCTTTATGAGTAGTTTGGGTAGCTATTTTAGCACACTTAATCTGCAAAGCACGGCTAATAATACCTATTCTACACAGCTGTTTTGAAGATTAATAAGATAATATACATGCTACTACTATAGGGTTTGGCCTTGGGTAAGTGGTCAATGCGGAGAAGGCAATGGCACCCCACTCCAGTACTCTTGCTTGGAAAGTCCCATGGACGGAGGAGCCTGGTAGGCTGCAGTCCATGGGGTCGCTACAAGTCGGACACGACTGAACGACTTCCCTTTCACTTTTCACTTTCATGCACTGGAGAAGGAAATGGCACCCCACTCCAGTGTTCTTGCCTGGAGAATCCCAGGGACGGGGGAGCCTGGTGGGCTGCCGTCTATGGGGTCACACAGAGTCAGACACAACTGAAGCGACTTAGCAGCAGCAGCAAGTGGTCAATGAATGATGGATGCTGTTACAAACTACTACCATTATACTTTTTATACCATTATGCTGAGACTTCAGAATAAAATGTAATGGTAGTAGTTGGTAGTAGCATCTATCATCGACTGAGCACATATTCAAGGCTAAGCCCTCGGTAGTGGCCTGTATGTTATCTTAGCCACTGGACCACCAGGGAATTCCTTCCTTCTATATTTTAAAAGCTGACTTCCTCTCTGGGATTTCTGGTAGAGATGGCAAAGGCATAAAGCAGATGTTATGCTCCCCAGGAATAAGAGGAATTATCAGAAGTCTGAGCTGATGGATATTCACAATCTCTATGATTTTGAAGGGGGAGAAAAAGTGGCTTCCAGGTTATCCAGGGAATGTTTTAAATAGTCTGTGTCTGGAAAAAGATCACCCAAACCTTCAAAATTTACAATGTTATATTGTCACCTTATTTCATGCTTACTAGATTCTCTACCAAGAAACTTAACTACTTGATATACGGTAGAGATTCAGGAAATATTTGCTAAAGGGTAGACATTTTCAAAGAAATTAAGTTGTATTTATTTGCAGGGAAAGCAAAACCACTATAGTAAGCTGCTGTGTCTACTGTGCTTCTTCTGATGGTCCATTGCTCTCTGTGTGATCAAACTGACTCATAAAATTATCCTTATCATGTTTAGTTCTGGTTTGAATGTTGATTGGTGTTCTAAATGTGTCTGGAGTTGTGTAGGTCTGGTCTCAAAACAGTGCTATTACTTCTTAGTTGTCTCTAAGTAATAATGTCATTATCAAGAACATGTACACTTCTCTGACCTAATACATGCACCGAGTGTGTCTTTATTACTATGGAAAGCAAGCATAGCTGTAGAGTAGAGGCATGTATTTTATGAGCCGACTATAGCTTTCATTTGGGGAATTCTTTCATTCATCTTATCCTTTCAAATGTGTCTCAACATTTGTTTGAAATTTTGCACAACCACCATGTCCTTTGACTGCGATTACATTTATATTATGTAGAAATTTTTTTAATAATGCCAAGTATGAAAGTATCTTGAAAAAGTTTGATGCTATCATGGTCAGAACTTAACACAGTCACCTAAAAAAACATATATCACACTTCCTTTACTAAGTTATAAACTCTTATGAAGCCTGGCTTACTTCACTGTGTGGTTTCTATTGTTAAAAAGCAAAATAATTGAGTAAATTGTAAAGATCGAATTGGCTTTACTCAATGATTCATGAATAGAGCAGCATCCCACCTAGGAAATAAAAAGAACTCCAGAGAGCTCTACAAAATGACGACTTTCATAGGCAGAGGCAGGTGGGACAAGGAAATTACTAGCAAAGAGTGGATTGTTTCAGGCAAGATCACTTTCTTTTGGGAGAACAGCAGGCTGTATCAGGCAGATTACTTCACTAGCGTTGACCAGGAAATGTCAGACTGACTGGTTAAGATTTCACTCCTGGGAGAGGCTGACACTGCTGTTAGGTTAGATATTAAGCCTGGGTTTGGTGAGGTGAGCTTAGCACAAGTGACTCATTTGAGGCCTGTTATCTATTTTTTAATGTTTAAGGAATATATTTATGAAATCATGGCATTTTATTTTGGTCGTTACTATGTGCCAACCAAAGTTACTTATTTGCTATATTTTCCCTGTGGTACTTGAATATCACTATAGTGTACATGTCTCATTGTCAAACTAAGAAAATTGGTGAGACTATGGGATTTTCATGTTCTTTGTGGTCATGATTGCAAGTATGGAATGCCCTACCTGTTCATGAATAATAGCTTGGTTTCTCTCCAGTTTGAGTTGCATAATGCACTAGAAAAATCATGTCCCAAACACCCAAGTATCTGTCTTTATAAAGATCAAATGATTCTGAGCCAACATTAATTTTCTAAAATCAAATTTATTTCAAAGATAAATTAATAGATACTGTAATCATTATAAGAAGAAGCAAGATATATTTATTTCTAGCCCTATACAGAAAGATAATATGGCATGATCCCATTTATATGTGGAATATAAAAAATTTGAATTCATATTAGTAGAGAATAGAATGATTGTTACCAGGGGGAGGGGGAATAGTGAAGGGTAGGGGAAATTAGATGTTGATTAAAGGGTACAGATTTTCAATCACAGAATAAGTAAGTTCTGAAGACATAATTTATAGCATGGGGACTATGATTAATAATAATGTACTGTAAACTTGATATTTGGTAACGAAGAAGATCCCAAGCGTTCTCACCACACATACACAAAATGGTGACTATGTGCTGTGAGGAGTATGCTGATATCTTGATTGTGGTAATCATTTCACATTACATATGTTCATCAAAACATCACATTATATACCTTCAGTAAATATAATTATTGTCAGTCAGATCTTAATTAAGCTGAGGAAAGTGATATATTTATTTCTGCTGAAGTTATCCTACTTTGTCCTTCAAAATGCCCAAATAATGATGAATAAACAAAATATATCTATAATATAGATTTTTTATTAGCAAAGACCATATACATAAATTTCTACAAAACAATAACATTATCTACTGTTTCAATATTGGGCTTCCCTGATTGCCCAAATAGTAAAGAATCTGACTGCAATGCAGGAGACCTGGTTTCAACCCCTGGGTCAGGAAGATCCCCTGGAGAAGAGCATGGCAACCCACTCTAGTATTCTTACCTGCAGAATCCCAGGGACAGAGGAGCCTGGCGGGCTCTAGTCCATAGGATCACAAAGAGGTGGACACGACTGAAGCAACTTAGAATGCACTCAGACACATACCCATTAGGATGAGTATCCCAGAGACATCTCAACAGCTCAGTAGTAAACTCCTTGGCGGCAGCAGCACCTACAAGCTTGAGATTGATGTATCTGTTGGGCACCTTAGGAGGATCCCAGCTTCCATTTACTTCAGGTAATATCTAGTTTCCCTTTTTATCCAAGGCAAGAACTTAATTGATTTTATCTGGTAGAGATGATAGAGTAAAATGATAGGGGAACGACTGAGGAAAGGGGATATACAATCAAGAAAACTATTTCAGAAAGCTCCTTTGACAGATCAGAGAAAGATGGAGGGATAGAAGGATGGAAAGAAAGAAGGAAGCTTCTCACTTGCCACAAGTGAAAAGACCATTGCTATTCCACTTCACATAGATTTGAGTAAGGTAAAAAAAAAAAAACAAAAAAAACTGTATTTGTCTTTGTTTTCTAGTTTTGTTTGTACAAACTGAGGGCACAAACTCATGGGCCCTTATGCCAATCTTTCAGGAAACCACTTTTTTTTGTTTCACAAAAGCATAGTAGTTGATATGCATAAAGAAGGAAGAAAAAATTCTCATTTGCTCCTGAAGGCAATCTGCTTGGTTCCTCATGGATGAGCCCTAGGAAAAACAACACTAAGCCCCAGGAAAAGCTCCTAAAACCCAAACTCATTCAAGACTGACTTGTGACTGAAAACTAATTGCATCATTTAAACTATAATTGCATCATTTTAAAGAAAAATTGAACACAGTTGCTCATATGATTTAGTTACACATAACTAGTAAAACTTACAAATTTCTGCTCAAAATTAAATAGTACCTCAGGAATAAAGCTTCAGTTAGATGTTAATCTCACTTGTGATAAACTGTAATCTAAGCACTTTCTATTAACCACATAAATCAGTTCAACATATCCTGCTACAAGTTGTCCCCTGCCCCTTCCTTTTAAATTAAATGCCTTATTAATAGTGGTTTGATCATGGTCTCCACTGAAATCTTTGATAGTTGTTGCCGTAAGCAGAAAGTCATGGGTCAGATGTTAATTTCAGAACTGAATATCTTTATATAGGCTTATTAATTTAATAGCCAACATGTGTTTAATGAACGTCTATTATGTGTAAGAAATTGTCTGTAAATTATTTTGTCTTACTACCAGTAGGAAAGGTAAAAATTCACATTATTCTAATATTCATATATTGGGCTTACAAAATGGAGGCCACTCCACTGACCTCATGTTTAGCCCATTGTCAGAAATCTGAAACTAAATCAGTCTGCACTGACAGGAAACAGCTGTCAAAGAATCGCAATGGACATCGTTCACCATCCTCCAACTCGGCTAAGGTAGCTCACCTTCCCCGAGAAAACAGGACCTGCTAGTCTTAGAGGGAAATGCCTGAACTCTTGACCAATCATGCCCTGTCTCCAGTCTGCCTCTTCTGAGGAATTCTTCTGTAGAATTTGCTCTTGCTCAAAATCCCCAGATAAAAGCACTCCACTGCTTGTGAGGCTCTGTAGTCCTCTATCCATGGGCTGTTTTCTGTTGAATAACAGACATCAAACTCATTACTAAATGTGTTAACTTTGTCATTTGACAATCCCAAGTATCATAACTAATAAGATAGTAAATGGAATGATTCATCTATTTCATTTAAATACCCGTTGTGATTAATACCCAGAGACATCTCAACAGCTCAGTAATAACATAGCCAGTAAAATTTCCAAATTTCTGCTCAGAATTCCTGAGGAATTCTGTATTACCTCAGGAATAAAGCTTCAGTTAGATGTTAATCTCTTGTGATACCTATAACCTAAGCACTTGACTCTATTTACTGCATAAATCAGTTCAACATATCCTGCCACAACGTGTCCCCTGTCCTAATAAAATAGATTAATTTAAAAATCTTCAAATATTTTTTAAACTGATTGCCAACGTTTCTGTAACTGTTTCTCTTGAGTTTTCCCTATGGCTGACTTGCTAGTATTCGAGCTCTTTGTCTGTTAAGCACCCCTTTCAAGAGGAAGCCTTCTTACTTTCCTTCTTTCTCCTGATTTATTGAAGGAACTTTCTGAAACGGTTTTCATGATTGTTTATCCCCTTCCTCCATCATTCTCCTATCATTTCACTCCACCATCTCTGTCAGATATAACCAACTAAGTTTTGCCTTGGAGAAAGAGGGAAACTATCACCTGAAGTGGAAGCTGAGGTCTTCCTAAGGTGCCCAACAGATACGTCACTGTGAAGCTCGTAGGTTCTGTCGCCAATGAGGTCATTACTGAGCTGTTGAGATGTCTCTGGGATACTTATGACCATGGATATTTAAATGTAATAGATGAATCATTTCATTTACTTTCTTAAAACCAACATTTTTACAGATAGGATACCCTAATATTGAAATAGATAATATTGTTATTGTTTTCTAGAAGTTTATATAAGTGGTTATGGTCAATATTTTGCTTCTGTATCTATTAAATGATAGCAGTTTTACTTATGAAATTTTAAGCTAGGAAAACATAGAATCTTGAAACCTGAAATACACTTGCTTTTGAACATTTCCAAAGAATGAATTATCTTATGTCTTTTTAATACTCTCTTAATATTTATTGTGATTTTAAAAGTAATCCATGCTCAGGGTAAACAAAAATAATTGATTAATAATGAGAAAAGTAAAAGGCTTCATCTCCACAACTCCTTTGTCTCTAAGAATATCCAGTGTTGACTATTCCACAGGTACCCTTAAGAAAATATCCATGAGTTGACAAGGATATACATGTGCATATTGTAGAGGAAGATACACTGTTCAGTAGTCTTAGGATATCTTGCTGGGTCTGAAAATTAAACTGACACAAACAGACTGACAGTAGAAAAGTATACTAATTTATTTATTTTATGTGACGTGAGAGCCTGCATGAGGAAATGAAGTCCCAAAGGAATAGTTAGACCTGAGCATTTTATGCCAGGTTTGGTAAAGTGCACGGCAGTGAGTGGAGGAATCTGATAACTTACAAAACGTGAGGCTATTGCAGTAAATGGGGGGAAACAGCAAGACCTGTTGGTTAGGATTCTTCTCAGCATCCCTTTGTCTTCAGAGATAAGGATGCTGCTTCCCTCTGGGTGTAGGTAGAGTTCCTCACACATGACTGTTTCTTGGCCTGACTCAGGGAAGAAGCATGATGGACTGGAGGTCACAATGACTTTCCTGCTTCTTCCATTTTGTCAAAGTCCTTCAACTTAAGGTATTTAATATGTCAAAGTGTCATATTTTGGAGCCCTATCAATATATATGTATGTGGGTTTATCCGTCATAGTCACCTGTCCTTATTAGCATACAGACAACTACCTCATGAACTGATTTCTACAAAAATTAGCTTGACTTAACCATTCCTCTACAAATGCACATTTAGTTTGGTTTCATTGTTTTACTAGCACCATCAATACTGCAGTAAACCACCTGGTACCTTTGAATACTTCTGCAAATTGCTAGCAGTGGATTTTCTGGGTCAAATTTTATATGCACTTAAAAATTTAATAAGATTACTAAATAAGCATCTGAAAGGTTGAAACAATTTACATGTCTACCAGGACTGTCTGAGCATGCCTGTTTATCCATACTCTCATCAACTCTGGATATGATCAAGCTAAGTTTTGCCTCTGTCATGAATTAAAAAAAAAAAAAAAAAAGATTCTGCACTGTTGTGGTGTTCTCTTTTCCTTATATCCCACTGTTAAGGAAAGATTAAGTAGCTAAAATCAATGGTCAAATGTTGGATAAGTAAATTAGAATAGTCCTGATGCCTTTCTGTGTTGTTAATCTGAACGAGTGAAGTGAAGGGAGGAAGGAGAAACACCCTATTGCATTTGACTGTGCTAGGTTGGAAAATATTCAAGGCACATAGAATGTGGAGACAAGCTCTAAAAACTAAGCTTGTCTTTTGTTCCACAAATGTACTGTAATATGCACTAGTCAAAATAAAATCTGTCTTGGAGAGCATTGAAATTTTCAGCAGCAATAATTATCTCTGTGTATTTCATTTTCTACTTTGGGAAAAGCTTATGATGCATGCAGAGTGTACATCTGAGTTTCACAGATGTGGTCTAAATTACTCAGATGCCAAGCCCTCTTATCTGGCCACTGCTGGGTCAATTGCCAGACATAGAAAAGAACAGAGTGACATGAGTTTTCAAAGAGATTGAAACTGAATTGAGCTTACCGTCTAGCTTTGCCTTTGAAGACACTATGTAATGCAGTGAAACTCTGCTCAAAGCGAAAGGGAGAGTGTTTACTACTTCCTCTTCTGTGTCTTAACCAAAGAAAAGAAACAGCAAAAATGCTCTGACAAACATTAGGCTCAGCTAATCAAAGTAACTGACCTATTGTTATTACTTAAAAAAAAAAAGAATTCTAACACAAAAATATTTGTACCTACATAACTAGAGAACAGCAACAATAAAAGAAATGTAAAAATTCTTCTTTGATGTACAATTATTGCCGTGTATAGGTACTCTACCAAAGGATACTTGAGTTAAAAGAAACAGTCATGATTCAGATTTTGTTCAAGTTTTATCAAGTGTAACTGACATATAAAAAATTGTATTACTTTGGCCATGTAACTATTACATTAAATTATTTATCAAATAACTATAGATTTCCACAGTTTGGCATTCTAAATTTTTTCACTTACATATTATTCTGATTTTGAAAATCCAAAATTCTTGGGATAATTTTGGGGAAAATTATTATTTTCGATAAAATTGAGAAATTCAAGTTACTTTTACCACACTCTGATAAAAGTAAAAAGAGATACCTTTTTCAAGTACTTGTGTACAATTTAACAAAATTCATAGTCAATTTGCTCAAATTATTGGTTAATTAAAGAAAAATTTGGTTGATTTATTTGAAGGCCCTTTTAATGAACATAACTTACTAGTTCATCCAAGACTGAAAAATCAACTTAAATTATACCATTCTACAGTCTCCTCCCTATGACTTCCATGACTCCAAACTGAGTCATAAAGTTGGTTCTTCAGCTTATATAATTGCAACTTTTGTTCCATTATTATCTCTTCTTTCTGAGTGTGATCTGTCTCGTGTTTAGACTTCCACTGCTTTCCACAATTATCTCCCTGATTCTTAGTCTTTTCTTACAAATTGTGTACTGCATACTGCTGCTAAGTCATTTCAGTCGTGTCTGACTCTGTGCGACCCCATAGACGGCAGCCCACCAGGCTTCCCCGTCCCTGGGATTCTCCAGGCCAGAACACTGGAGTGGGTTGCCATTTCCTCCTCCAATGCATGAAAGTGAAAAGTGAAAGTGAAGTCGCTCAGTCGTGCCTGACTCTTAGCGATCCCATGGACTGCAGCCTACTAGGCTCCTCCATCCATGGGATTTTCTAGGCAAGAGTACTGGAGTGGGGTGCCATTACCTTCTCCAGTACTGCATACTAATGCAAGATTAATATATTTTTTAAAAAGACTGTTTTTTAGAGCAGTTTTAGGTTTACAACAAAATTGAGAAGGTGATATAGAGATTTCACATATACTCCCTGCCCCACACATACACAACCTCCCTCATTATCAACATCATATAAAAAATGGTATATTTGCTATCAAAGCTGAACCTGCATTCACACATCACTATCATCCAAGTCCGTTAGGGCTCACTCTTGGTGCTGTATATTCTATGAGTTTGAGCAACTGTACATCCATCATTATGCATATTTTACAGAGTGTTTTCATTGTCCTAAAATCCTGTTTTGCCTATTCATCCCTCCCTTCCTTTATGTCAACCACCAATCTTTATTATCTCCACAGTTTCACCTCTTACAGAATGTCATATGAAATTGTATGGAATTCCATATGGAATCCATACATTGCATATGGAATCCATTCCATATGGAATCATATAATATGTAGCCTTTTCAGATAGGCCTTCTTCACTTAGTCATGCTTAAATGTCTTTTAATTTAATAGCTTGATAGCTCATTTCTTTCTAGCACTGAATAATATTTCATTATCTGGGTATAACACAGCTTATTCATCCATTCACCTACTTAAAGACACTTTGGCGTCTTTACTTCCGAGTTTTCTGGGCGTCATAGGTAGTGCACAGCGGTAAAGAATCTGCCTGCCAATGCAAGAGATACAAGAGATGTGGGTTCTATCCCCAAGTCGGGAAGATCCCCTGGAAAAGAAAGGCACCCCACTCCAGCATTTCTTGCCTGGGAAATCCCATGGACAGAGGAGCCTGTCAGGCTACAGTCCATGGGGTCACAAAAGAGTTGGACACAACTTAATGACTAAACGACAACAACATCTGAGCTCTTTACTCTGTTCTTTCATTAATCCATGCTGTTTTGAATAGAAATAGCTTTATAGAAAGTTTTAAAGGTGGATGACATCAGTTTTCCAACTTGGTTTTTCTCCTTTAATATTGAATTGGCTATTCTGGGTCTTTGCCTCTCTATATAAATCCTAGAATCAGCTTTTCAGTATCCATAAAATAAATCGCTGGAATTTTTACTGGATTTGCAACTTGATCTATAGATCAATTTGGGAAAAGCTGACATCTTGACAATATTGAGTCTTATATCCATGAACATTCTCCAATTATTTTTTATTTATCCAATAATTTCCAATTTTTTAGTTCTTTGCTGATCTTAAGTTTTTCAGTTTCTCTCATCTTCTGATATAGATTTCCTTATACATATTTTCTCATATAGATCATATATGTATTTTGTTAGATATATATCTTTCAATTTTGAGGTGCTAATGTAAATGACATTGTATTTTTAATTTCAAAATCTATTTGTTTATTATTGGTATATAGGAAAGCAAATGCTGATTGTGTATTAACCTTGTATCCTACAACCTGGGTATAATCGCTTATTTCTTTCAGAAGTTTTCTGAAGATTCTTTCAGATTCTCTGAATTAGATGAGCATGTATACAGGAGCATTTTCCTTTTTTTCTTCTCACTCTATCTTGTATTTCCTTTTTTGCCCTATTTAATTAGCAAAGACTTTTAGTACAATGTTGAAAAGCTGAATTGAGAGGAAACATTCTTGCTTTGCATCTGATCTTAGTAGGAAAGCTTTAAGTTTCCCACCATTGAGTATGATGTTCACTGTAAGATTTTTGTGGATAGTCTTTATCAAGTTGAAAAGGTTCCTCTCTGGCCCTCATTTGCTGAGAGTTTATCATGAATGGGTATTGAGGTTTTTATTTTTTAATATTTTATTTCTGCATGATCATTATTATTAGCATGATCATGTGATTTATTTTTTTTAGTCTATTGATGTAATTGATTGCAGTAATTGATTTTGGAATGGTGAATCAGCTTTGTATACTTGGAATAAATCCTACTTGGTTATGGTATATAATATATATAATTATTTTTATGCTTTTTTAGATTTGATTTGTTAATATTTTCTTGAACGTTTGCACCTACATTCATGAGAAATATTGGTTTATAATTTTCTTGTCATGTCTTTGATTTTTCTATCATAGTAACACTTGCCTCGTAAAATGAGTTAGGACTTACTCCCTCTGCTTCTACCCTCTGAAAGAGATTATAGAGAATTAGTATAATTTCTTCCTTAAATGTTTGGTAAAATTCACCATTGAACCCATATGAGCCTGGCAATTTCTGTTTTGGAAGGTTATTATTGATTCAATTTATTTAATAGACATAAGCCTATTGAGATAATCTATTTCTCCTTGTATGTGTTTGGGCAGATTCTCTCCATTAAGAAATTGGTCCATTTTATCTAGGTTATTAAGTTTATGGGCAGAGAGTTGTTCATAGTATTCCCTTATTATTCTTTTAATTTCTATGAGGTCTGTCATGGTGTCTCCTCTTTCATTTCTGATATTAGTAGTGTGTGTCTGCTTTCTTTTGATCTTAGTTAACCTGGCTAGCGTCCTATTGATTTTATTGACTTTTTTCAAAGAATAGCTTTTGGTTTTGTTGATTACTCTATTGACTTTTTGTTTTCAATTTTTTTACTTTCTGCTCCTATTATTTCTTTTCTTCTGCACTAAACTTAATTTGCTCTTGTTTTTTCTAGTGTCCTACATTGGAAGCTTAGCTTGTTGATTTTAAATCTTTTTTTTTCTAATATATGCATTCAGTGTTATACATTTCCAAGAACTGCTTTTGCTGTATCCCACAAATTTTTATAAGTTATATTTTGATTTAGTTCAAAACAGTTTTAAATTTCTGTCAAGATTTGTTCTTTTGTCCATATGTCACTTATAAGTGTGTTTTTAATGTTTTGTATTGGGGGATTTTCCAGTTATCTTTCTGTTACTGACTTCTGGTTTAATTCCATTGTGGTTTGCGAGCAAACATTGATTTCTATTCTTTTAATTTTGTTAAGGTGTGTTTTATGGCCCAGAATGTGGTCTATCTCCGAAAATGTTTCACATGAGTTTGAGAAGAATGTATATTCTTCTGTTTCAGAATGCAGTAATCTATAGGTAGATATCCATTATATCCACTTGATTGATGGTGTTGAGTTCACATGTCCTTACTAAATTTTCTGACCACTAGATCTGCCCATTTCTGATAGAGAGTATTGAAGTCTCTAACCACAACAGTAGATTAAACTATTTCTTCTTGCAGCTCTATGGTGTTCTATGGTTAGGTGATACACACTGAAAATTGTTACATCTTATTGGAGAACTGAGCCCTTTGTCATAAGTAATGTACTTCTTTATCCCTGATAACTTTTGAAGTTCTGCCTGAAATTAATGTAACTAATGCTGCTTTATTTTCTTTAGGGATCAGTTCAGTTCAGTCGCTCAGTCGTGTCTGACTCTTTGCACCCCATGAATCACAGCACGCCAGGCCTCCCTGTCTATCACCAACTCCCGGAGTTCACTCAGACTCATGTCCATCGAGTCAGTGATGCCATCCAGCCATCTCATCCTCTGTCGTCCCCTTCTCCTCCTGCCC
>NW_011494832.1:3832501-3883076 GCF_000754665.1 Bison bison bison | reverse complement strand
GGCCAAAGGACTGGAGTTTCAGCTTTAGCATCATTCCTTCCAAAGAAATCCCAGGGCTGATCTCCTTCAGAATGGACTGGTTGGATCTCCTTGCAGTCCAAGGGACTCTCAAGCATCTTCTCCAACACCACAGTTCAAAAGCATCAATTCTTCAGCGCTCAGCCTTCTTCACAGTCCAACTCTCACATCCATACATGACCACAGGAAAAACCATAGCCTTGACTAGACGGACCTTTGTTGACAAAGTAATGTCTATCTTTAATCCATAATTTCTCTAATACCTGTTGTCTACAAGTAACTCACTTTAATTTCTTTATATCTAAAGTGAGTTACTTGTAGACAACAGGTATTAGAGTCAGTCCACTCTGATTTGAAAAGACCCTGATGCTGGGAAAGATTGAGGGCAGGAGGAGAAGGGGATGACAGAGGTTGAGATGGTTGGATGGCATCACCAACTCAATGGACATGGGTTTGGGTAGACTCCGACAGTCAGTGATGGACAGGGAGGCCTGGCGTGCTGCGGTTCATGGGTTCTCAAAGAGTTGGACATGACTGAGCAACTGAACTGAACCACTCTGATCTGTCTTTTAAATGATACATTTAGACAACTGACATTCTAAGTAATCATTGCTATAGTTGAATTATATCTACCGTATTTGTTACCATTTTCCATCTGATGCTCCTGTTTTTTGTCCCTATGTGTCTTCCACTCTTTTTCTGCCTTATTGTCTTGCATGCTGCTATGCTATTCATTAGAGTCTCTAGCATATTAATCATAGTTGTTTTAAATTCCCAATCTAATAATTCTAACATCTCTGTCATGTCTGGTCCTGACGCTCATTTTGTCTCTTCCAACTGTGTTTTTGCCTTTGGTGTGCCTTTTAATTTTTTATTTTTATTTTTTGATGGGCAGGCCTGATGTACTGGACAAAAGCCATTTAGGAGGTAAATAGGCCTTTTTTAATGTGATACTGAGGTATGAGGAAAGGGGAAGCATTTTATAGTTTTCTGATTAAACTTCAGTCTTTTCAGTGAAAACATGCCTCTACAATGTGAACTTAACAAGTGTTTTTCAGTTTTTTCTCTTCCATCTGTCCTGTAGGAGTAGGACAAAAAGGCTAGAATTGGGTAATTTTCTTCTCCAGGTCCCTATTATCTGGCTCTGATAATACCCTAGCACGTTAGGCTATGGTTACATGGTTTCTCCTGAAGGCAGGCCTTGTTTAGAAGAACAGAGTGCTCTGATATATTTCAAAATGATTATTTTTCACTTCCTCTTCAGGAAGCAGAAGGGGATTGTTCTCAGATACTTACTGTGGGAATCTAGTCAAGCTCCAGGACATAAATCTCACAATACGGTAGCAGCCTCCCATATGCATCCCCGCGGAGTTAATAGATCTCAGATTTGTCGACACTGACCCTCCAGCAATTCTTCAATGCCACAGCAGGTTTTCCTTCTCTGCCTCTGGTTGATGTAGTAGTTTCTGCCCCTGAGTCTCTGCTCTGCTAAGCTGGGACTCCCTGTATTCACTTTGCCTCTCCAACCTTGGGGGCAGAAATTTTCCACATGTTTTCCCCTCTCTTATGGTTCCTAGAAAAACTGATTTTTTACTCTCCTAAACTTTTTACTTATCGGTAGCATGGAGTGACAATTTCCAAGCTCCTTATATGTAGAACAAGGCAAGATTAATATTCCTAAAACATTATTTTCTTCACTTCATTACTTCCCAAAAAAACATTTCACTAGATTTTTAGTAGCTATGTTCCAACTGCTTAGGTTGGCATTCAAGGCCTTTCAAAACCTGAAATAAACCTTTCTTTCATGTGTTATTTCTACCTACATGTTGATAGCTTCCTACTATCCATTTTCCCCTTCAACTTTTGTACATTTCGTATGAGCACTTTCTCACCTGATATAATTATTACATCCCCCAGTCACTTCTGTAGCTACATGTGGCCAGGAGACTAAATTTTGTCCTGTCAGTTGTCAGCAGAAGCGTGCCATGGGGTGTCTGTGGCAGCTCCTTAAAGAACAGTTATATGCAGAAATTAGATCCAATGGATACATGTATCCCTTTTGTTCTCCTGCATTTTCCTTTTCTATCCTTCCTTCCTTCATTTTGTTCTAGGCATTGTTCTATATGCTAGAGAGCAAAACAGTAAAAACTGAGTGCTCACGTTCAGCTTATATCCTAGTGCTTTTTAGAATTTAGTGTGATGGTTGGAGCTGTCACATGATATCAGAAAGAAAATTTAAGGATAGAAATCATGTGTGCAGAGAAGGAAAAAGGACAGAAATCATGGGCTTTGATGACTTCATGAAACATTAACTGGAACCATAATCCCAACCACATGTGTCACAACTTCTAAACTTCTTTCACCCTAGGCCATAAACTCTTCTGTGTTTAAGCCTCTTTGAGTCTCTAAAACTAGTAACCAAAACTCAACTTTCCTGATACTCAATTTTCAAAGAATATCTCACATTTCCCTCTGCAGTCTTTGCATTACTGGTTACCTTATCATTTGTAATTTTTAGTCCCTTGACTTTACTCTAAATAACGTAAGAAAAGGTAAAAGGGGTTTATTCAGTCTTGGGATTCCTCAAGGCAAAATGTAATAGTACCTTGTAATCAATATTTAATAAGAAAATGAAAGAACACATGATTTTGCTACATGATTACCACATAGTAGGTGAATGTTGAAGTAGGAAGATTTTTCTCTGGGTTTCTGCTTATATTTTCCATTAGACGATGTCTAGATAAGAGGGTTCTAATCTAACAGGCGTTCTTTCAGTTCAGTCAAATAAGATGCTAGTGTCTGTTTCACAGCAGGCAGGAAATAGAGTAACATAATTTATTCCCTCAATGATCTTACAGATCAAAAGGAGAAATGGATATTTAACAAATAATTATAATAAAGAATAAAAAGTATCACATTAGATGGAGTAAAGGGTTTAGTAGAACAGAGAACTGGGAAACCATATGTGTTAGGTGAGAAGAGCTCTTTGAAGACGTGATACATAAGCTGAAATCCAACAGTGAGTATTTTTAGTATTTTGATTCAGATCTGATATGCAATAACACCATATGCAACACAGTTCATGTGGCTACAGAAATCCAAAAAATGCAAGCATGTCCCCAGCCAAAGGTGATGCTGAGAAAAAAAAGTGAAAGAGAAAAAGAAGGAGAGGAAGGAAGGAAATGTCACTAAGGATATATTAGAGGTTAAGTTGGAAATGTTTTAGATTAAGAAAGAGAAGGTGGGGAAGGAGAAAAGAACAGGAAGAAGAGAAAGATAGGAGAAACAGGAAGAGAAGAAGGGCAGGAGGAGGAGGAAGAAAAGGAGAAAAAAGGAGAAAGGGGGAGGAGGAGACCCCTCTGAGAGAGCCTTGATACAAATCAATCTGAGGACAAAGTCCAAACTTGAGAGTCTTTAATCTCTTCCAGATCTATGATTGATTGTCTAGATATTTTTACTCACAAAAATATGCTTTTTGGATTAAGAAACATACATTTTTAAAAACTTCATAAGGTATAGTTGATATAGTTCACATAAAATAACTTGGATACTTGTAGGTGTACAATTCGATGAGTTTTAACCTGTATATTCACCCATGAAACCATCAACACAACCAAGTGAATGAACATATGTAACGCTCAAAAGTCTTACATATGTTGCATTGACGAGCATCCCACTGTAGTCCTTTACCCCTGCCATTCCTTACATCCCTCACCCTTGTCTGTAGTGTCCTTTCTGTAGATTCATTTGCATTTTCCAGAATATTATATGAACAGAATCATACAGTACATACTATCATATTTTTCACTTGAAATAACCATTTGGATTGTTACTCAAGTTGTTGCAGGTATCAACAACTTTTATTGCTTTTATTGCTGAGTAGTAACCAGTTGTGTAGATGTCTTATACTATGATGTGTTTATGTACTTACCTTTGAAGGCTTCTTGGGTTTCTCCAGCTTATGACTATTAAAAATAAAGCTGCTATAAACATTCTTATACAAGTATTTGTATAGATAGAAGCTTTCATTTCTCTAAGGTTAAATGCCTAGGAATGGAATGACTAGATTATATAATAGGTATATGTTAGTCATTTTAAGAAGCTGACAAACTGTTTTGCAAAGTGGTCGTGCTGTTTTACATTCCCGCTAGCAGTTCACAAGAGTTCCACTTCCTCCACACTCTCCCTAACACTTGATCTTTTAAATTTTAAACATGCTAGTAGATGGCTAGTGATCATCCCTTTGTGGTTTTAGTCTGAATTTTCTCAATGGCTGATGATATTGAGCATATTTTCATGTGCTTCTTTGATGAAGTACCTTTTCAAATATTATGATTATTTCTATTGAACTATTTTTTTTTCTTATTATTGAGTTTTGAGAGCTCTTTATATATTCCAAATACAAATTGTTGATTCTTAGTAGGGTATATTTCAACAAATATTTGCCTGCTTTAAGTGGAAAGAGAAATATTTAGGAGATTTTGTGTTTATTTAAAATAATGCAAAACAGGAAAGCAACAATAAATTTGAAAAGTGTTTATTAGAAATAATATATAAATATATATTTGTCTATGCATACATATATGTATTTGTGCATCTGTGTATACAAACAGACCAAAAGAAAAGTCATTGAGCCAGTAAATTAAGTCTATCATTAAAATAAAAAACACCAGAGGCAAGAAGTGAGAAGCTGCTGCATTAAGAGCTGTCTTATCCTCTTGCTTGCTGCAGCTTTTCTCTCCACTCATTTCTGACTGATCATGGATAGTGGCCCACAGTTTACATCATTAGCTATTAATGACTTGGTTAAAATTTCCGGTTACTCAATCCACACAGCCTTCTAAAGATCCATTTTAAGCTCCTGTTAAAGACTGTGCAGGAAGAAGATTTACTATTTATGGAACAACCTTGAACATATTTTCTGGCAGGCATCTTCAGAGGCAAGAGTTGCATCAGCAGCAGTTCTACAATTTCAGTGCTTAATCTTACTAACTAGCCTAAATGATAACTCTTCAACAAGCAATTGATAAGCATGCTTTGCTGATGGCTAATCTAATCATTTAATGGGAAAACAGGGAAAAAAAAAAAACCTGAGATAGTAGTTTGTTCCCTCCCTAGGGCACAAAACAATATCAATAACTTAGTTACCAAAGGAAAACATATTCATTCAGATAGTTTTATAAATCATTTCCTTCCTAAGATAAAAATTAAAAGGTCAATAAAAGTTTTTATTACAAAAGAAATTCAATTTGGCATCCTGCTGTACAACACCCTAATAAAATCAGTAAAAGTATGTTTGCATGAGGAAATTTAAAATTTCATAAATTTAACTGAGAAAAATATGTACATTGACAAACTAGTCTGGGGTTCCCATTGTTAAATTAAAAGGTTCCAAATCTGAACTTCATGATATTATGATTCTAGTTTATATTCCACTTTGCAGGTGTGAGCATATATATTCAGAAATCCTTAAAGCAAAATTCAGACTTAAATAGAAGAAAGTAGGGAAAACCACTAAATCATTCAGGTATGACCGAAATCAAATCCCTTACTATTATACAGTGGAAGTGACAAATAGATTCAAGGGATTCAATCTGATAGGCAGAGTACCTGAAGAACTATGAATGGAGGTTCATGACTTTGTACAGGAGGCAGGGATCAAGACCATCCCCAAGACAAAGAAATGTAAAAAGGCAAAATGATTGTCTGAGGAGAGCTTACAAAGAGCTGAGAGAAGAAGAGAAGCTAAAAGCAAGGAGAAAAGGCAGTTAAAGTGAAAGTTGCTCAGTCGTGTTCAACTCTTTGTGATCCCATAGACGTCCATGGCATTCTCCAGGCCAGAATACCAGAGTAAGTAGCTGTTGTATTCTCCAGGGGATTGTCCCAACCCAGGGATCAAACCCAGGTCTCCTGCATTGCAGGTGGATTCTTTACCAGCTGAGCACCATGGAAGCCCTGGTGGGAAGCCATCAAAGAAGGCAAAGGAGAAAAGAAAAGATATACCCATTTGAATGCAGAGTTCCAAAGAATAGCAAGAAGAAATAAGAAAGGCTTCCTAGGTAATCAGTGCAAAGACATAGAGGGGAAAAAAATAATAATAATAGAATGGAAAACTAGAGATCTCTTCAATAAAATTAGGGATACCAAGGGAACATTTCATGCAAAGATGGGCACAATAAAGGACAGAAATGATATGGACCTAACAGAAGCAGAAGATATTAAGAGGTGGCAAGAATACACACAGAAGAACTATACAAAAAAGATCTTCATGACCCAGATAAACACGATGGTGTGATCACTCACCTAGAGCCAGACATCCTGGAATGTGAAGTCAAGTGGGCCTTAGGAAACCTCATTATGGACAGAGCTAGTAAAAGTGATGGAATTCCAGCTGAGCTATTTCAAATCCTGAAAGATGATGCTGTGAAAGTGCTGCACTCAATATGCCAGCAAATTTGGAAAACTCAGCAGTAGCCACAGGACTGGGAAAAGTCAGTTTTCATTCCAATCCCAAAGAAAGGCAATGCCAAAGAATTTTCAAACTACCACCCAACTGCACTCATCTCACATGCTACCAAAGTAATGCTCAAAATTCTCCAAGCCAGGCTTCAACAGTATAAGAACCGTGAACTTCCAGATGTTCAAGCTGGATTTAGAAAAAGCAGAGGAACCAGAGATCAAACTGCCAACATCCGCTGGATCATCGAAAAAGCCCGAGAGTTCCAGGAAAACATCTACTTCTGCTTTATTGACTATGCCAAAGCATTTGACTGTGTGCATCATAATAAACTATGGAAAAGTAAAAGAGATGGGAATACCAGACCACCTGACCTGCCTCCTGAGAAATCTGTATGCAGGCAAAGAAGCAACAGTTAGAACCGGACATGGAACAACAAACTGATTCCAAATTGGGAAAGGAGTATGTCAGACTGTATACTGTCACCCTGCTTATTTAACTTATATGCAGAGTACATTATAGAAATGCTGGACTGGATGAAGCACAAGCTGGAATCAAGATTGCTGGGGAAAATATCAATAACCTCAGATATGCAGATACCATACCACCCTTATGGCACAAAGTGAAGAACTAAAGAGCCTCCTGATGAAAGCAAAAGAGGAGAGTGGAAAATGTTGGCTTAAAACTCAACATTCAAAAAATGAAGATCATGGCATCTGGTCCCATCAACTTCATGGCAAACAGCTGGTGAAACAATGAAAACAGTGAGAGACTTTATTTATTTATTTATTTATTTATTGAGCTCTAAAACCACTGTAGGTGGTGACCGCAGCCATGACATTAAAAAGTGTTTGCTCCTTTGAAGAAAAGCTATTGCCAACCTAGACAGCATTTTTAAAAGCAGTGACATTACTTTGCCGACAAAGGTCTATGTAGTCAACGCTATGATTTTTTCCAGTAGTCATGTATGGATGTGAGAGTTGGACTATAGAGAAAGCTGAGCTCCGAAGAATTGATGCTTTTGTACTGTGATGTTGGAGAAGACTCTTGAGAGTCCCTTGAACTGTAAGGAGATCAAGCCAATCAATTCTAAAGGAAATCAGTCCTGAATATTCATTGGAAGGACTGATGCTGAAGCTGAAACTCCAATACTTTGGCAACCTGATGCAAAGAACTGACTCACTGGAAAAGACCCTGAGGCTAGGAAAGATTGAAGGCAGGAAGAAAAGTGGATGACAGAGGATGAGATGGTTGGATGGCATCATCGACTAGATGGACATGAGTTTGAGCAAGCTTTGGGAGTTGGGGATTGACAGGGAAGCCTGACGTGCTGCAGTCCGTGGGGACACAAAGAGTCGGACACAACTGAGAACTGAACTGATCAAATAAACAAATGAAAGAGACACAGAACATGTCACAGTGCTGTTCACTCCTTCAGTGTAAGTTATTGCTAGTGTTTGATGTGTATGTTTCTGTCTAGCATTTCACTAGCCTAGATTCTGTTTTGTAGTCCTGTTTTTAGTTTTGACTATGTAAACCAAAGAAAAAATGAGCCACCTCCTGAAATATCTCTATTTACTTTTCATTAAAATCTTGATATCAAAACTTTTCACAATGTCAGTAAAATATTATCATACCAAGTAGATAAGAAGCCAAATGCACTCTTCTAAAAAAAATTACCAAATGCACACTTCTAAAGATTAATATCCATAAAAACCTGAAATTGCATTCTTGGAGCAACCTTAACGATAGTAATGTCATAATTATGATAACACATTCAGTCACTCCCCAATAAATTTTCAGAAAAGCATAGTATTTAATTTCAGAAAAACACATTTAACCTGTTTATTTTGTTGTTTGAATTAAAAAAAAAAATTTGTCTCTACTTTGACAACAAAAGCATCAAATGTAAAGGCTGGATGCAAACTAGAGTTCATTAACTAGCTGTTAAATCCAGAATGTCAGCATACGGAGTTCAAACAAGAAATTAAAACATATAGGAAGAAAACTAGAGTTCATTAACTAGCTATTGAATCCAGAATACCAGCATACGGAGTTCAAACAAGAAATTAAAACTTGTAGAAGCTAACAAACATTGTTCAATATTGCAAAATCTTATTTCTTTACCTTGGAAAAACTAGAGTAAATATGAATCAGTTTTGAAAATCAGAGAATCAGACTTTAGGCCCAAATCTGGTCCTCATCTTTATAAATGAGAGTTCTATATAATAAATATCCTTGCTTACTTTTAAAATTAATCCTTTCTGTATTGTGGCCCAAGAATAACTGATCTCATACTAAAAGTTATTTTATAAGGATCATTGTGTTCTAGAATGTGTTCAGTGTACTGCTTTTTTTCAGTAAAAATCTCATCTAGCAATTATCTTTGCAATTAAAAATTGTTCTGCATATCTATTTGCAGAATGTATATGCACAAATTTTAGTATTACCTTAATATAAAAGTTTTACAAGTGTGTTTTATTAAGGGAAGAAGAGCAAGTTTGTTGTTTATACTAACAGTCTGTAAATAGGCTATAAACATTTGTTGAAAGAATGAGTCACTAAGAAAAAAATTCAAGTAACAAGATGAAATGTAGATGAAAATCTACATTATTTGTTTAAGTTATTTTTAACTTATTTATCTTTAAGTTATTTATACCAGAATCAAACAAGCACATGCTAGAATTAAGTTTGAATCCACTTTGAAGGCCTAGTCATTGGATAATATACAGTGACTTGAAAAAGTGAATAAATATCACCAAAATAAGTAAGGTCAACTTGGAAACAGAAGGATATGGGGACAGTGACAGACACCCGGGACCCTGGGTTTCTGGCAAAGCAGCTGGGGGAGTTTGCCCCCTGAGTGATCAAGCCTTGGCCTACGACCGCTACTCCCAATATCTACTGCCTCCTTATAGCACCCATCTTTTGCCCTATCTCCCCAAGAAAATGTATTCGTACACCACCTGTGTTGTGTCCAATTTTGTTGTTATGTAAGCGTAAAATTTGATAGCTTACTATATTAAAAGTTAATAAAAATTCACCTTTAATTCAAGGTTTGGCCGTAAGTAAGAGTTGTTTATTTCTCTGGGGTAAAAAAGAACTTTAATTTATGGCCAGACTACTCCCTTGGGCCCCAAACCTCTTGCTTCATTTCTTGAGGAAACCATTTCCTTTTGCCTAAGTAACATGAACTTGGAATTCCCTGGGCTCTGCCTGCAGAATTACACTGTACTCTCTTTTTCTTTCTCTGACACTATTCCTCAGATTTCCAAGCTGTCTTGGAAATCTCTCAGACAGCTTCCTTATGTTATTAACTGCTTTATCTCACGTGTACCCTCATAATTTCTATAAAATCAGTCAATTACTTTTCCACAAAATCTTCCTTTCCAGGCTCACTAGTCTCCTTAATTGACTTGAATCTCACATGCATTTGTCACTGTTATTACTAGGCCGACAGAATTATAAATTGTGTGTGTACTCTGTCTACAAAATGTTTGTACTTTGATTTGACCTAGCTGAAGGCGGCTTACTCCCAAAGCTCACAAAATTAGAAAGGTGGCTTTAAACAAATTATTTCTTTAATTGGCTCCACCAGGTCTTAGTTGCAACAAGCAGGATTTTCATTTCAGTTTGTGGGTTCTTCAGTTGCAGCATGTGTTTTTTTAGTTATGGCATGAAGGTTCTTTAGTTGCAGAGTGCAAACTCTAAGTTGCGGCATATGGAATCTAGTGTCCTACCCAAGATTGAGCCCGGACCCTGACATTAAGAGTGTGGAGTCTTAGCCGTTGGACCATCAGGGAAGTCTCTCGAGGAGTGGTTGTTTTGTTTTGTTTGCACCTCTCTAAAGTTCACATTCTAACCTAACCCAGCAGTTCTCCAAATGTAGTCTGGGGACACGCAAGACCGAAATCATACATAGGTAAAAGATCTACTCAGAGTTCTAGATAGAGTAATGGATTTTGTGCTTCAGATTAAGAAATGTTTATTGAAATGGTTTCAGATTCCACATTACAACTAACTTTTAAGGAACTAACACTTGTGGAGTTTTTTAAACAGATTTATTCACAGATATAATTCACATACTATAATTCCAATATTAAAAGTGTATACTCCAGTGGCTTTTAGTATACTAACAGATATGTGAAACTACCTCTACAGTAAATTTTAGAATGCTTCCTATCATTGCAAGGAAGAAACCTCATACCCTTTAGCTAGTACCACGTTTTGTTCCGTTCAACCAGACCTAAACAACCACTAATGTGTTTCCTGTCTCAATAGATTTACCCATTGTAGACATTCATATAAATTTCATATAAATGAAATCATAGACGTGACCCTTCATATTTGGCTTTTTTTCACTTAGAACAATATTTTCAAAGTGAATACATGTCATAGCATATATTAATACCCCATTTCCTTTTATGGTCAAATAATATTCCATTGTATGGATACGCCACGTTTTATTTATTCATTCATACATCGATGGATGTTTGAGTTATTTCTACCTCTTAGCTATTATGCTGTTATAAACATTGTTAGAAACATTTACATAACTGGATAATGTTGTTATAAACATTTATATACAAGTTTTTGTGTGAACATTTGTTTACTTTTGAGTATATCGCTAGGACTGAAATTGCTGGATCATGTGGTAACTCTAGGCTTCCTTATTTGAGGAATTGTCAGACTATTTTCCAAAGTGGCTGTGTCATTTTAGATTTCCACGAGCAGGTTGAGGGTTCCAGTTTCTCCACATTTTGTCAGCACTCATTCTGTGTCTTTTTCATTATAGCCAGTGGATGTGAAGTAGTATCTCACTGTGATTTTGATTTGCTTCTCCCTGATGACAAATAATGTCAAGAATCTCATGTGTTTATAAGCCACTTCTATATCTTATTTGCAGACATGTCTGTCCAGATCCTTTGTCTATTTTTAAATTATGTCAATTTTCCTTTTATTTAGTTGTAAGAGTGCTTCATATATTCTGGATACCAGGTCTTATCAGATACATGATTTGTAAAAATTTTTTCCATTCTGTGGGGTACCTTGTCACTTTTTTGATAGTGTCTTTGAAGCACAAATTTTTAAAATTTTGATGAAATCTGATTTTTCCAGTTTTCCATGTTACTCATATTTTGATGGTACATTATTCATGGCAAACCCAAAGTCATGAAGATTTACCCCTATTTTTTTTTTCCTAAGAGTTTTATACTTCAGTGCTTACATTTAGATCTTTGTTCCATTTTGACTTGATTTTCCATATATGGTATGGCAAGAGTCCAATTTCTTTCTTTTTTTTTTTTCTTTTTTGCATGTGGCTTTTCTAGGTGCCATTTGTTGAACAGGCCATCCTCTCTCTCATGGAATGATCTTGGCAGTCTTGTTGAATGTCAGCTGACCATAAACATATGGATTGACTTCTGGACTGTCGGTTATATTCTGTTGATTTCTAGGTCTACCTTGGGCCAGTATCACTACGTCTTTATTACTGTTGCTTTGTGGGAAGTTTCGAACTCAGGAAGCACTAGTCTTCCAACTTTGTTTTTCAAGATCATTTTAGTTAGTTTGGGGTCCTTCGCAATTTCTTATGAATTTATAATCAGCTTGTCAAGTTTAACAAAGAAACTAGCTGTAGTTTCTATAGGAATTAAGTGGAATCTGTAGATCAATTTGGGAAGTATTGCCATCTTAACAGTATTAAGTCCTCCCATCCAATTCTTGAGTTTTTTATGTAGTCCCAAAAAAGAATATCTGCAGTTATCTGAAGTAGTTGTGAAAAGACTAATAAGAGACTCCTTCCTTTTCCAAATATTTATGTTGTGAGGCTGAATTTTCTCCATTAATTTGGCCAAAATAAAACAGTGAATGTAGAAACATATGTGAGAATCCAGCTGTATTCCCCTAAGCTAGACATTAAAGTGAAAGTGAAGTCACTCAGCCGTGTCCGACTCTTTGCAACCCCATGGACTGTAGCCTACCAGGCAGCTCCATCCATGGGATTTTCCAGGCAAGAGTACTGGATTTTCCAATGGAGTGGACTGCCATTTCCTTCTCCAGGGGATATTCCCAAACCAGGGATCAAACCCAGGTCTCCTGCATTGCAGATGCTTTACTGTCTGAGCCACCAGGGAAGCCAAGCTAGACATTAAAGAGATCTGCAAAAAAGTAAAACTTACCCCACAATTTTTTTGTTTGGGAAAATATAGTTATTTTTCATAAAAATTTGTTTATGTAATATGAAATGGGCTTCTTGCTATTTTCCAATAGATTAACAAACATTTTTAAAATTCCCTCACTTGAATTCTGAAATGAAACTAGCAAAGATATATAACGCATGTAGCCAAATGTTCTTTGGAGACCTCAGTAAAGGGATCCTGAGGCCAAAATGTGAACTGTTGGCTTAATACATGATGCCCTTCATTGATGGGTCTGGTTGATTTTTCTGTCCGTATTCTCCTATACTGACCAAAATACAACATACCTGTCACATCAATCATAAAAAATGACTTGCATTTCTTTTGATGTATCATGTTTTTCCAAACCTCTGTGCTTTTTCATTTGTTGATGCTTCTGCCTGGAACAAATGCCCCATTGCTGCCCCCTCCTCCCAATTCGTAATATGTCAAAACTTTCAAACTTCACTCAAGCCCCAAATTCTCCAGATCTGAGCTCTTTCCATGTGACCACTCTGCTTTGTCCTTTGGACTTCTGAGTGTTCTTTTTTTTCCTTTAAATACTGTATATACTCCTGGAATAGGAAACCCCATCGTATTCACTTCAGTACATGTTCTTAGCACACAATAAGTGATCAGTTGTATGCTGTAATGTGCTTAGTCGCTCAGTCATGTCCAGCTCTTTACGACCCTATGGACCGTAGCATACCAGGTTCCTCTGTCCATGGAGATTCTCCAGGCAAGAATACTAGAGTGGGTTGCCATGCCATCTACCAAAGGATCTTCCCAACCCAGGGATCAAACCTAGGTCTTCCACATTGCAGGCAGATTCTTTACCATGTGAGCCACCAGGGAAGCCCAAGAATACTGGAGTGGGTAGCCTATCCCTTCTCCAGGGGAACTTCCTGACCCAGGAATCAAACGGGGATTTCCTGCATTGCAGGTGGATTCTTGACCACCTGAGCTACCTGGGAAGCTCAAGTGATCAGTTAATATTTGGTAACAAAGTATATAATCCTATGGTACCATTAAAAAATTGTCAAACCTATTAGAAACTAGCCTCACACTATGTATTGTTGAATGTTTTATTTCCTATAAAGAATAAACACTTAGAAGTATAATTATTTAGAATTTATAAAAATGAATGCTTCCAGAATAAAAAGTGCTACATGGAAACATTGTTACAGGATTTTTCAGTTCGTGAAATATAATCCTCTGATATTGTTACCTTTGTGATGTTCAGACCCATTATCATTTCATAGGGGCTTCCCAGGCAGTGCAGTGATAAAGAACCCACCTGCCAGTGCAGCAGACACGAGAGATGCAGGTTCAGTCCCTGGGTTGGGAAGATCCAGTGGAGAGGGAAATGGCAACCCACTCCAGTATTCTTGCCTGGAAAATCCCATGGACAGAAGAGTCTGGCTGGCTATAGTCCATGGATCGCAAAGAGCTGGACATGACTGAGCACGCATGCACAGATGCATAGATGCAAATAGCTTAGATAAGTAGGTTAGCTTAACTAAAGCAATTTTTCTGAAAAGTAATTATAAAAGTACTTTAATTAATGGGTTCTAAATTATTTGCTTAGGATATGGGGATATAGTGAATTGATAGCCACTTCCCCTTTAATAAAACATATATGAATATTTTGTTACAATTTCCTGGAAAAATCATTATACTTCTTTATAGTTATAAATCTTCCTTTTCACATAAAACTTTTCAATTCCCAAATATTCAGTTACAATAAAACTGTAAATTAGCTACATGGCTACAATGTATTTTGTGAATAAGTTCAATGAAATCAAATAAGCACCAAAGATACTATTTTAACATGACTTGAAATTATATAGATTCAAATATCTTAGATTTCAATTAATAGTTGCAAAACCACAATAGGTAGTGATGTATGTAACACTGCATTTAGTCTATGATATGGGTGTTATATCTCTTTTTAGCATAATAATCAGACGATGTATTTCCTTTATAAATTCCTGAGAAGTCACTAGGTAGAGAACAGTTTGCATTTTGATGGTAAGGAGATAGCTTCAGAATACAAGCTTCGGAAAGTCAAAGTCTTCTGAAGGTCTCAGCAGCATGTTATGGGGAGACAACTAAGCACGCAGGGTGATAGATGTTAACTAGACTTGCAGTGATCATTTCAGAAGAGAAACAAGTATCGAATCATTGTGTTTCACACCTGAAAGTAAAACAATGTTGTACGTCAATTATACGTCAGCAAAATAATAATAACCATCTGTACTCAAAGCTAACTGCAATATAACTTCTAATAAAAATATAATTGCAATGCCATTTAAATCAACCAGATCTTTTAATAAATGGAATGATTCCTAATATAACTTTACTATAATATCTTAAGATAAAAGCAATACAAACAGGAAAATCTACGAATTAACTTGACTATTGACTAAAGATGCAAACATTCTAAATTTTAATAAATTTAGGGTAAAAATATTCCATTCAGAGTAACAACAAAACTATGAGAATTCATTTTATCTGGTTTACCGCTGATCCACCTGGGTTTGGAGACAGTAAAATGTGAAAGTAATGTGCATGGCATCCTAGAATCAATGAAATATATAAAAGGACTAGAAATATACCTGGCTATGCCTAGTTTTAGAAAAACATAAATCTTAAATTAAAAAACTAAAATCTTACTGAGTACTCAAATACATCCTTAGATTTATTTACAACAGATTCTATATTGAAAGGTCCCTGATATATTCCTGCATACAGCCAAATTGGAAAAGTCTTGCATTTAAAGGTAGAAATGAAGAGGGTGGGAGGGGATATAGATTGCTGCTTCTTTATATAAGTTTATATTGAAATATGTCACTTACTAAAGCAAGCATTGTTATATTGAATTTGGAAGTAGAATTTTCTTTTTGCTTTCAATATTTTATGAAAAGAACAAAACTGGGAGGTATTATTGGGTCAGTAATTAGACACTTAAAATACAGATGAAGGGAAAGAGCAACAAGGCAAATGAAAAATGAAGCTTTAGAGAGGAAAATAGGCTTCTATATCTCAATTCTCACTCACAGAAAGGGCTTCCTTCCTCTGTACATTGCTTAATCTGCATGTTAATGAGGAACAATGGTTACCCCAAGTTTTTATTTATAAAATTTGAAGGTATAAGAATGGAGTTGCCCAGAACTTAGGTCTTAACTGTCCATTGATAGGGATAAAATATGAATTATAAGATCCTTCTTCAAAAGAGTAAATTGAGGAAATTATGTAAAAAACTTGGAGGAAAGGGATTCTAGAAGAATAAACCAGAGATAAGAGAAAAAAATGACAAAGATGCAAAAAAAAGAAAATGTGCCAGTTTTCTCCTTTAGTAATTTGCAGCTTTTAGACTATGAGTTCAATTAAGAAAGAATTCTTAAAAGCAAGCTTGATGTTACACTTAAGCAGGGTAGAGACCAGAGGACAGTCTATACGAAATTAGTTTAGGGACCTGGGAGATCTCCTCTAAATATTTCCTCTATATTTCATATCTGAAATGTTTTTAGTAGGGAAAAAACACTTCATTTTGTAATTAATTAGAGGTAAATATTGTGTACACCCCTTGGGAAAACTAAATACGGAATAAAATTCATATGTTATAATAAAATAATATTAAATCTTCTGATAATTATAGGGAGATGAAAAGGACACGTTTGTGTGGTGGAGGGGGTTTCTGTGGTGAAGGATGATCGGAGCGATCACAGTGGAGTATAAGGTCAAAGGAGGAAATTGGTAAAATGGAAAGCTCATGATTTGTCCAGGGCAGGCCCTACCAAAAATCTTCAAGTTCAATCTACAATGTGCCAAATGCAACCAAGAAATAAGTCCACAATCTCTTTGTCTTTTTATTCTCTTATGCTTGATTAGAGTGTTTGAAAGTAATAGAAAAAAATGTTAGAGTTAGTTATGGGAAACAATGAATGGAGGCTCTCACTATGTGCTTCATAGTACTCTGACTCACAGAACACACACAGCTACCTACCTTAGCAGAGTGCTGAAAAGCGCACAGGACACAGGGGAAGAAAGCCTGTCGGGTTCCTTATTGCCTGTAGTTTTGTATGCAGATCCGCTTTAGAGACAGCAGTGATACATTTTATCACTGGCTTCCAGGAGGGATACTCCTGGGAAAGGAGCATAAACTGTTTTTCACCTAGCGACTAATAACTTGGCAGGAACTTGCTGGCTGAGATACAGAAAGTATGCTTTAAAATGGTGTTTGTCAGTCCTTTTTATTTACATTTTTAGCCATTTTCCCCCTAGCCACTTCCCATGAAATTTTAACGCCACAGATATACTGTGTTTTTAATCTGTGTGTCATGGTCCGTGCGTGGGTTGGGAAAGGAATTTCCAGACATGAGGCAAAATGAGAGAAGAATGGTGTTTATTAGAGTGGGAGATGCTGTTAGAACAGTGGGTCAGCTCAAGGGAGAGCTGAATGCTTTTGCAGGCTTGCAACCAATTTTTATAGGCTCAAGACAGAAAATTCCTACTGGAATGGTGGCATTAGGTGATTGGTTAGGATGCTATAGGGTGGATAGTAGGGTGGGTATTTTACGTAAAATACGGGGTCAGGAAACTTGCTGGTTTAGATCCAGAGGCTCATGGCAACTGTTGCTAAGGGGCTTGGTCAGTTCCAGAGATTTTTATCCTGTGACCTTGGTACAGGGCTCCACACCTTTGGTATAGGACTCCATAGTGTGCATGTCTATCATTTGTACACAGAGGTTTTTCCTTCCCCAAGAACTAAGTTCTGCTCCATTGAAGGAGATATTGCTTCCATTGAGAATATTTGTCTTAAAGTAGTATCTTTGAATGTTATTATTGCATGAGGCAGCTAGTATTCCCTTTTTCCTAATTTGTGAAACTACAGTAGGCCATTAAAATTTGTTTTTATCCTTTAGAAAAAGACTCAACACCATGTTCATGAAAACTGTAGAGAAATCACTTAGAGTAAGCAGTTAAGGAAGATGAGTCAATTGGAATTTTTCTGGCATTAAGTCAATTGCTGAGATACTTTCACATCTTCCCACTACTAGAATTTGAAAGAAAACGTCTCATGCCTTTAGAACTAATCTACAAATAATTAGTAAGTCATTCATGTTACAAACACTCCATAGTCTTATATACATTGTTTAGAACAAAGAATTGGGATTTTATAGAATCAAATTAAACCAAAGAGGCAATTCTGCCTCCAGGATGGGGTCACATGACTTTTACATGTTTAACTGAATTTACTTAAATGTTCTCCATGGTAATATTTATTTCACTACACATTTTGAAACTAATATCAAGAAAAATATATATGCATCTTATTTCTGCACACACACAGACACACATGTTCTTTCCTCTGTTACTAAATTATTTTATTTTTCTCTGGCATAACAGCTCTGCCTTCATTACTTTGTAATGGACTATGTCCTTTCCTAGGTAAAAGACAAGTTTTTATCCAATTTTACTTGGGAAGGGAAGAAGTAAAGTCCAAGTCCTTTACTTGGGAAGGAACCCTATACCTTCCACCTGCACTGCTCAGCCTGTTCATTTATCAAGTGTCTTCCACCTGCAGCAAGGTGGAAGCATACAGATTGATGCAGGGCCTAGAAGGTTCCGAGAATAAACTAGGTATGCAGCACCGATACCACTGGAATTGTCTCATTAATGTTTGCATATTAAACATGGCACGCATCTTACAAAGTTTTTGAAAAATAAATGTAATTCAAATACTTCCAGTGATTGATGGTACATGAGAGTTAAATAGTTGCCCACTTTAAAAATAAGTTAGATAATGATAGGCAAAGAATGTTTACACAGATTTATAAATAGAGGTCACCACAAATAGATTTAAAACTATATCAGCTTACTGTAAGATAAAGGTAATTCATGTCATTGGGGAAATGACAAACAACGGCTGATAACTAAAGAGGATCCCTCCCTCCTGCCTTTATTTTTAAAATGCCAAAGGGATCCAAGATATAAATGTAGGATATAGAATGATAGAAGTTGTAGAAGAAAATATGAAATAACTGGAGACTAGAAAAATGACTGATCAACTCAATTACACAAAAATAAGACATAACTACAGAGCACAAATATCCTGAATATAGTCAGGATAAATTCAAAATTGTAAAAAAAAATAATTGTAACAGATGATTATAGGAATAATTAGACTTAAAAGAGCTTCTAAAATTAACAGAAAAAATCAATAACCCAATTAAAATAAGGATATTAATAAATCATTCACCAGAAAAGGAAATATAAATGTCTTTTAAATGTGAAAAGATTTCCATCTTCAATAAATTATAGTACATCTATATAATGGTATCTCTGTATAAACTATGAAACCATTTCAAAGATGCATTGTTAAATTTTCAAAAACAAGGTTAAAAACCAAGAATTTTTAATCTATATATAAAAATGAATATGTGCATATACTGCTTCTGTGTGTATATGCTTGTATATGCATAGATTACAGCTAGAGAAAGATAGGTGTTTGTCACTCAGTCATGTCCGACTTCGCGACCCCAAAGGCTGTAGCCTGCCAGGCTCCACTGTCCACCAAGTTCTCCAGGCAAGAATACTGGAGTGGGTTGCCATGCCCTTCTCCAGGAGAGAGAGATATATAAGTTATCTATAATCATGGTGTCCCTTGATGGGGGAGGAAATGGGTACTGAGAAGGGATGATTACTTTTCACTACAAACCCTTTCATATTTTCTGGATTTTGTACCTTATGCATTTATTAATTATTTTTTAAAGTTGGTTATATAAGTCAATTATTTTCACCATGACTATGATTTTAGATGATCGTTTACATCATTTATTATTTCTTAGAATTCCAGTATAAATGCACACACACACAATAGTTTAATCATTTCTCTCTTGGTGAACATTTTTTCTAATTTTTCTTTAAAGATTTCACAACTGTATATAGTATTTTTCTTTCATGTGCATTGTCTAGCCAAGATGGTCTCTATGTAGTCTTTTTCTTTCCATCAATTTCATATGCCTTCACCAGCTTCTTCTCAAGAGTTTTAAATCCAGTTCATCTTTTAAACCCTATTTTCTTTTTTCACTCTGGCCCTGAATTTTTTCTTTTCTTTTATTTCCTATTATTTATTATCACTCTATACCTATTTTGCTTCATCAATAAAATAGGAATAATAATATCAATCTCAGAGTTTTTATGAACATTAATGTGGGAAACATGTATAAATGATTAAATGCTATAAAAACATAAATTATACCATTCATATTTTGTACTTTATGATAATTATTTCTTTATTATTTGCACTAGTGTCACTGTTACATTATTATCATCTTGTGTACCTACTGTCTATGTACATACTACCTTTTTTACTAGCTTTGAGTGCTTTAAAGAAGGATTTACTGTTCATCTGTGTATCTTCTACCAGCATATATAGTTGGCATCTTCACTGAGTGGTCCTCAATAATGTTGATAGTACAATAAATGCAATAAACAAAATATGATTGATTCTACTATTTGGATTTGGAGTTAACAGTTCCATAATTTTTTTAATTCCACAATTGGAGTATAAATGATAGTCCGTAATATGGCACCCCACTCCAGTACTCTTGCCTGGAAAATCCCACAGATGGAGGAGCCTGGTGGGCTGCAGTCCATGGGGTCGCTGAGGGTCGGACACGACTGAGCAACTTCCCTTTCACTTTTCACTTTCATGCATTGGAGAAGGAAATGGCAACCCACTCCAGTGTTCTTGCCTGGAGAATCCCAGGGACGGGGGAGCCTGGTGGGCTGCCATCTATGGGGTCACACAGAGTTGGACGCAACTGAAGTGACTTAGCAACAACTTATATATAATGCTGCTTTAAGAGAAATGTTCAACCAAAAGGGACACTTCTTGCCTTAATATGTCCCGATCTGCCACCAGCTCGTGTAAGATCACATCTTGAAGGAGGCTATTGAATCTACTATAGGTCCCCAGCTTCTCTAAGGGACCTATAAACCTCTCAGACATAATCACATTCCCTGACTTATTACTATGCCACCTATTTTATCTGTAGACTTTGCCTTACCTATTGTCCTGTACATTATTATCCATTTTCATGATTTTTCCCTCTATCATATGGTGACTTTTTGAGCACAGCAACCATGATTTCTCATCCTCATATTCCTAGTCCCTACCACAGTGTCTGGCACATGATATGTCTAGAAACAGTCATTAAATGCGAATTAGGCTAATTTGAGGAAATGAATCACTTCTATTGCATTGTAGCTGCAAAAATGACTTTGGAGCAGATTTGATCAGATGAAATATATGTTTTATGTAATTCTTATCATAATATCTGTGGTAAACTTAGTAATAATGAGAAAACCCAAAGATGATATATTACAATCAAGCACAGAGTTGAAAAGAAAAAGAATTGCACAGTGTCACTTAATATAGTTCAGTTAACATCTGTTTGTGGTGCCATTATTACTACCTACTGGCTAGTGTTCAACAATGATCAGTAAATTAGTAGGCTGTATTCCTGATGATACATCTATTTTCTGCCTAATGGTATATTAACTTAGCTGACCTTGGCTGTCCTGATTAGAAAAAATTCACACATCAGAACATTGTTTATTGAACATGTCAAATATTTGCCCTAACTCCTTTGCTTTCCTCTCTTAAAAAAAAAATGATGAGTTAAGAAGGCCTAGTAAGAAATTTAAATGATTCTGTTCAGAGCAAGAGCATCTTCAGTCCCAATCAAATCTGTATATTTATATATAAATTTATTCTAACTTATAGATGTTGAAAAATTAGTGAAAATTTTAACTAAGAAAAAACATAAGTAGGGCATAGAGATTATACTATAACAGAAACATTATTTTTGGTTAACATAAGAAGTTTGCCCTCAATTATAAATTCATAGTTAATTGAACACTGTATTTTATGCACTAAAGCAGGATGTGGGAAAACTAGTCCTTAAAAGTAGTTTGATGTATTGGTTTTTCTCCATTTAACTTTTCCTCTCACCTCTGCTTTAAACTTTTCAATGGATTGCATTCCTGGGTGCACCTACTCTCTGGCTTATGATTGAATCTGGTCCAACAAGGCACTGGCAGGCAATGAGAGAAAGGAGGAGTCTAGAGCATTTATTCCCTTTACCCCTTTCATCCTGAGATAGTGTTTGATTATGCCTGCACTGTTTTTTATGGTCAAGGTTCTGTCAGGGAGTTTTACTTCCATGGCTATATCTTCTGTCAAGTTCTAACAGCACTATGGGACTTCTAGTTTCAAGAAGGCGGACTGAACATTTATGTCAAAATTTCTGGCTCCTATTCAAGACTGACACTGTAGTGTAAGTTTAATACAGACACTACATAAGGTTTATAAAAGTAAATAAATATTAATATATAATTACATTGAGAGGGAGATGGGATAAAATATTTTGGTATCAGTGAAGTAATGAACAAAAGCTACTGCTGCTCCTAGACGTAAACCAACGAGATCACCAAGAAGGTGACTACTAGGAAAAGCCATGGTGTCAGTCGGTGGTCATAATTGAGGACATGGAATCAAGACCAACCAAGAATCATCAGGCATCTGAGAAAGGCTACAAATTCTGAGGCAACAAATTCATAAGTCAAAGGATTTGTATCCAATAACATAGAGATAATGTAATAATATCAAAAGGAATTAGAATACATATAGTTCCTATTCATAAAGAAATAAAAATACACTCATGACACAAAAGTAAATCGCTATAAAATAAAAAGTTACAGTTGTGGAAAAAGAACTTAGAAATCACAGAAATGTCAACTTGGAAATTGGTAAAAAAAAAGAAAAAAGAAACTCATTAGAGTCAGGTTAAATAACAAACTGAACCTAGCTAAGAACAAAATAGTTCACACATGTAAGATCTGCATCTTTCCCTCCAGGAACAATAGCTCAGTATTGCTAATTCAAGATTCCCGGAGACTTTATACAGTATATTACCAGGAATAACAAGAGTTGGGTGGTTGGGCAGGCATGTAGGAGGAGGAGGCGGGATCTTGGTGGCAGGGCAAGCCTGGAGGCTGAGGTACTCAACAGGACTTTGGCAGGATGGGGATTTTACTGGGGCTGGGTGCATTGACCAGGTGGAGATATCTATCACAGAAGCCACTTAGGCATCTGGGAAATGCAGTTCACATGTATTGATATTTACAATGCAGTGGATTTGTTTATGAAGACAAAAGACAATAGAAACAGAGAGCCCACTTCCAAGCAAGATGTTTCTGCTTAATCAGTTCAGTGCTGGAATCACATTGGTGTTTGCTTTACTTGCAGGTTCCCTTCTAGGTTTGCGCTGTGGTGAGATTTCATTCTCTACATTTAAACAACATCCTTTCTGAGCTGCTGTGAATAAATTTGCAGTGATACTGTATATCTTCATCTAATGGAGAATTAGCTGTACCTTGAATAAAGACTGTGGACAACTTGATAATATTACAATGTCATCGGACTGGAGCCAGAATCCCAGTGAACTGAATCATCTTGGCATTGACGAGCTCTGGGATAACATCAGAGCGGGAATCCAGCAAGTGTATGCCAGACAAAGTATGGTGAAATCCAGATACATAGAACTCTACACTCTTCTTTATAACCACTGTTTATATGTGTCCCCTCAAGCCCAGACTCAATCAAAAAAGGGGCAGAAGCTGAGGGAAGATAAGACTGTTGGCTTCGAATTATACAAACGAATTAAAGAATTTTTGAAGAATCACTTGACAAATCTTCCTAAGGATGGAGAAGATTTAATGGATATAGGAATACTGAAGTTCTATACTCAACAATGGGAAGATTACCAGTTTTCGAGCAAAGTGCTGAATGGGATTTGTGCCCGCCTCAATAAACATTTACTTAATAGCACAAATAACGAAGGACACAATGTTTGTGAAATATATTCTCTCGCAATGGTGACTTGGAGAGATTGTCTTTTCAGGCCATTGAATAAACAAGTAACAAATGCTGTTTTAAAACTGATTGAAAAGGAAAGAAATGGTGAATCCATCAATACAAGACTGATAAGTGGTGCTATCCAGTCTTACTTGGAACTGGGGGTGAATGAAGATAATCAGTTTGAGGAGGGCCCTATGCTAACAGTGTACAAAGAAGCCTTTGAATCTCAGTTCTTGGCTGACACAGAGAGATATTATACCAGAAAGAGTACTGAATTGTTGCAGCAGAACCCAGTTACTGAATATATGAAAAAGGTGGAGGCTCTTCTGCTGGAGGAGCGGCAGAGGGCCCGAGTCTACCTTCACCAGAGCAGCAAGGGCAAGCTAGCCAGGAAATGCAGGCAGGTGCTCGTGGAGAAACACTTGGAGATTTTCCTCACAGAATTCCAGAATTTACTGAATGCCAACAAAAGTGAAGATTTGGGTCGCATGTATAGGCTCATATATAGAATCAAGAATGGCCTGGGAGAATTTAAAAAGCTCCTGGAGACACACATTCATAATCAGGGTCTTTCAGCAATTGAGGAGTGTGGAGAAGCTGCTTTAAATGACCCCAGAATGTATGTAGAGATAGTATTGAATATCCATAAAAAATACAATGCCCTGGTGATATCAGCATTCAGGAACCATGCTGACTTCGTGGCTGCACTGGACAAGGCTTGCAGTGGCTTCATAAACAACAATGCAGTTACCAAAATGGCTCAGTCATCCAGTAAATCCCCTGAGTTGCTGGCTCAATACTGTGATTCCTTGTTGAAGAAGAGTTCCAAGAACCCAGAAGAAGCAGAACTAGAAGACACACTTAACCACGTGATGACGGTCTTCAAGTATATGGATGACAAAGATGTGGTTCAGAAGTTCTACACGAAAATGCTGGCCAAAAGGCTTGTCCATCAGAACAGTGCGAGTGACGATGCTGAAGCAAGCATGGTCTCTAAGTTAAAGCAAGCTTGTGGTTTTGAGTATACCTCCAAACTTCAGCGGATGTTTCAAGACATTGGTGTAAGCAAAGCTTTGAATGCGCAGTTCAAAAAGCACCTGATGGATTCAGAGCCTTTGGACTTAGATTTCAGTATTCACGTTCTGAGTTACGGATGGTGGCCCTTTGAGGAATCTTGTACAGTTCTCTTGCCATCAGAGCTGGAACCATGTTATCGGCGCTTCACTGCATTTTATGCCAGCTGTTACAGTGACAGAAAATTGTCATGGGCATATCAACTGTCTGAAGGAGAATTAGTAACAAACTACTTCAAAAACAACTACACTTTGCATGTATCTACATTCCAGATGGCCATCCTGCTCCAGTACAACACGGAAGATGCTTACACCGTTCAACAGCTGATGGACAGCACTCAGATCAAAATGGACATTGTGGCACAAGTCTTACAGATTTTATTGAAGTTTAAGTTACTGGTTTTGGAAGACAAAAGTGCAAATGTTGACGAGGTGGAATTGAAGCCAGACACCTTAATAAAATTACATTTTGGTTATAAAAGTAAGAAATTAAGGGTTAATATCAGCTTGCCAATGAAAATTGAACAGAAGCGGGAACAAGAAACCATGTACAAAAACATTGAGGAAGATCGCAAACTGCTGATCCAGGCGGCTATTGTGAGAATAATGAAAATGAGGAAGGTTGTAAAACACCAGCAGTTACTCGGAGAAGTAGCAACTCAGTTGTCCTCAGTATTCAAGCCTCAGATCTCAGTGATTAAGAAATGTATTGACATTCTGATCGAGAAAGAGTATTTGGAGCGGGTGGGTGATGAAAAGGACACCTACAGTTACCTGGCTTAACCCTCCTGGAAGGGTCTGACTGCGGGCACAGCCCCTCGTCCCCTTAGGAAGGAGGGAGACAAGCTCACAGTGGTGGCAGAGTCACTCCGACCTCCTCCTTGGCCCCAGGTCCAGGTACCCATCGCTGGCTCCGGATGGAGAACTGCTTAGAATTACCACACCTCACATCTGTAAATATGGACGCTGATGCCATTTAACCTAATTGAAGACCAGAGGAGAGGAAACTTGCCACCCTGAGGGCTGCATGCTTTTGCATCCAGATCAACCCATTGGCCACATGAATAATAGCTGCTAGCTGGGCAGCCCCTTGGAGGCTGACAGCACCTTGAGAGCAGGTCTGAATGGACCCACTTGTAATCTGTTATGAAAAACCATTTGTCTATGTGCTTCTTTTTTTTAACTGTGGAAATAAAGAAAATTAAAGGGAAAAAAATGAGTTGATTCTAGAAAGTGTCAAAGAATGTTCAGAAGCATGGAGAATAAATCCAGAAGTTCAAATTTTAATTTCAGTAGAATTTCAGAGTAAAGTAATAGAAATCAGAGAAAGTCAATATTTGAAGAAATAATGGAAATAATTTCTCAGAATTATAGAAATGTATGATTCCACATGTTACAAAAATCCATTTAATGCAAAGCAATATCAAAACAAATTTAAAAAGCAAGAAACAAATGAAACCACACCTGAACACATGGTAGAGTAGCTTCCACATGTTAAGGATAAAGGGAAACTTTGAAAGTCATCAGAGGGGAAAAGCAGCATAATAAAGTGTAAAAATTCATTTTCATGAGCTATTTCATTAGACACATGAGGTTTGTTAGATTCATGACATCAATAGAGCAATACTTCCAAATTACTGAGGGAGAGGTCTATTTCTGCAATTGCTCACTAATGGTTTCAAACCACTTCCAACCAATGAAAATTTAATAGACAACATTCAAAATGGAAAGAAAAGGCTGAAAATTGCAGTTAAGCGTTAACCAACAGGATTGGAGTGTTCAAAACTGTCACATTCCAAAGAAAGGATTGGTTCCTGAGTGAAGTCTTTAGAATACCCTTTCTGTTAAGAGTGTATGTACATACATGAGGTCTTGGGGCATGCCAGATAGTTCTGCTAATAATGTGACATGGTGGGGTACTCGGACCATAGTTTATCAGTTGACCTCTGGAGTTGCTGGAAACTAAGTAACCAAGGTCAGCCACTTGGACAATAAACCATGTCTACTTTAATGACTCTTAATAGAAACCTTGACACCAAGACTCCTATGAAATAGGATGTTTTACAAAAGTTCATACACCTTGACACATAAGTTGCTGGGAAATTAAATGCTATTCAATGACTCCAGGGAAAAGGACAGTTGGAAGCTTGTTCCTAATCTCTGCTTGACCCTGACATTTGCACCTTTTGCCTTGACTGGGTTTAATTGTATCCTTTGGTGTAGCAAACTGTGGCTGAGTAAAACAGCTTTTCTGAGTTCTCTTGAGTCTTTCTAGCAAATCATCAAACCTGAGGATGGTCTTGGAGACCTTCAACATAGAATGATTTTCAAGGCAGTAGAGACAAACAAAAGAAAATTCTAAAGATGAAGCATAAGTGGGAATTTGATGTGTTTGGAAGTCGTATGACAAATTAGCAGTTGGAATGATTAATTATTATTGGCTCTAGTTCTCCACATGGACAAATATATTTAAATAGAATGCATTTATTTTATTACTTACCTCAAACACAAACACAGATTCCAGATGAAGAATAAATGTAAAAAGAGAAACATGACTTTTAACCAAGAAAACAGTCTCTATGATATTGAGCCCTTTAATTAAAATTTTTCCAAGGTAAAATTAGTTAAAAAAAAAATTTAAAAAATGATGTGGCTATCTCAAAAGTGCTAATAATCATTGACAAAAGACACCACCAACAAAATTAACAGATGGAGAAAAACTGGAAGAAAAAATTATAACTATAAATAAGATATTATAAATACATAAAATATATATTACAAAATAAAGGACCAGTACATAGCATAAAGAACATCTATAAGGCAATAAGAAATATGCAAACAACCAAACAGGATACTGGAAAAGGACAGTTTTTCAAAAAATTAAAACAGTTGACATATTAAAAAGTATCCAAAGACAGTAACAATTAAACGTGATTTGAAAGAATAGGAGTAGATCATTTTTCATTCATCAAATTTACTTTTTCCTAAGTCAAAAATGGTTTAAATGTTTGAGTCTTGGAAAACTCTCTCAGAGTACTGATTTTACACTGGGGCAGACAGTTTTCAGGGCAACTTGAGTGTCTTAAAATACGAAAGGTGCATACTCTATAACTTAGTATTTCTGTTTCTAGGTACCTGCTTTAGGGATGACCTACTCATGCATGTCAAAATAAACGCTTATAGATTGCTCTTTCTTAATATAACTTGTTTACTGGCTTTCAAGAGCATCACACTCTATTTTGTTCTCTCTCGTCACTATTCACTCCTGACTCTGCACTATGGTTTTCTCTCTCCTGGCGGTGTCAGGTTAAAGTAGCTCCAGGCTCAGCCCCTGCTGCTATTCTCTTCTCCAGCTGCGTTCACCTTAGTTATCTCAGATGGCTCAAAGCTTTAAACAGCATCTATGGGCGGATAACTCCGACGTATCTATCTCCAGATCAGATCACTCTCCCAAACTAAACTCATATATCCAGTGTTCTACTCATTCACTACTGTACAGTTAGACAAAAATCTGTGTCTCCTCAAAGTCCCTTGGCCGCCTCCTCATTTACAAAGATGCTTTCTTCCCTGAGGATCACGCTGCTGCTGCCTTTGCCATTCCCCTTGGCAAGATTTCTCTGCTGGCTGGTGGTCAAGCTGAGGTCCCAGACCGTTACGCCTCTTATGTCCAACAAACCAATCCACATCCGCTTGCATACTGCAATAAAAAATGGGGGTGTGGGATTTTTCATCCTTATTATTGACCACCAAGGTGCTGACCAGTAACATTCAGTAAAGCAAGGCATTGCTCTTGACTAATGGGAATCGAGAGATGGGAGGAAACTGAGTAGAAAAATTCTGTCTCTTCTCTCTTCTAAACTATTCTGAGGTGTAGTTTCTTGGGGTTACTAAATTCCAACTGGGAGGAGATGAGAGAAATCACTGCCCTTAAAAAGTGAAATGTGCCTGTGAGCAAGTCAAAGCAGACCTGTAGTCAGTCACACATTTGTGGCTCCTTCTCCAGCATCAGCCCACACTCATCACTTCCTCCTCTAAAGTCTTAAACTGAGTCTAGATTTCTTCTTCTCATGCATCCCCATGGTATGTAGCATCTTGGTAACACACATTAAAAACTCTCTAAAATGTCTTTTTAAAAGAAAGACAATGAGAATGGGAGATAGGATATGTGAAAGAGAAAGAAGGAAAGAAAAGAAGAAAAAAAAATTCAGACCAACATATTAACTATTCTCTCTCTACACAGTTGTGAAGAACTACTGTTTTATTCTTTCTCTAAGTAACAAAATCCCAATAATTTATGCAGTTAAGAGAAAAGTCAGTGTTCTTCTGGCAAAGGACCTCAAACCAATATTAAAGTTTAGATTTATCTGAGTAAAAACAATTAGCTTCTTGGCAAGTATTGAAACAATACTTGTGCAATATTGTGCAACTTAAGTATCCTAACCTCTCTTTCCCCCCATTTGGAATTTGCCCAATTTATAACTGACAGGTTGCACTTCATAAATGTTGCTGTCTTTGGGCCACTTCCCTGTACAAAGACTTACATTTGTCCCCAGGAGTTTTTTTGTATCAGGTCTATACTCTTATTCCAGGATTTATGATCTACTCTTTAACCATATCCTAACAATAATCTAACCTTCCTGCCAAAGAATTTTATGTTTTATAATTGCCCTGAACAATATCCACTTTGGTCAGAAAGTCTTAACATTCTTCTTTTTATGTCTATACATTCAAGGTAATGCTGCTTTCTCTCCATAGATTTTTTTTTTCCTTCCCACCTATAATATGTTACCATTATAAGAACTTCCTCTTCTTAGTGACTATAGACCCTTGTAGTTATGGGATTAAAAAAAGAAAAGGAAGAGATAGGTCTGGATTCCAGAATTCAATAATTTAGTTGATCTCATGATAACTGTCACCATCAAGAGATGCTGCAATGCAGGTTGTACTAGGACCCAACTGCACCTCAAACCCGGTGTACGAGACAGCAAAAGAGACACTGATGTATAGAACAGTCTTACTGACTCTGTGGGAGAGGGAGAGGGTGGGAAGATTTGGGAGAATGGCAATGAAACATGTAAAATATCATGTAGGAAACGAGTTGCCAGTCCAGGTTCGATGCACGATGCCGGATGCTTGGGGCTGGTGCACTGGGACGACCCAGAGGGATGGTATGGGGAGGGAGGAGGGAGGAGGGTTCAGGATGGGGAACACATGTATACGTGTGGCGGATTCATTTTGATATTTGGCAAAACTAATACAATTATGTAAAGTTTAAAAATAAAATTAGAAAAAAAAAACTCAACATTTAAAAAATGAAAAAAAAAAAAAAAACCTTTACAAGGCACATAAGATTACCTTTTTTTTGTCATCACAGGTAAGCCCTCTGTAATTGCCTTTATAATGTCTCTTCTACTACAAATGTGTCAGCATTAATCATTCAAAACATTTCTCCTTTGGCAGTTTTTATGTCAAATGATATTAAGACACTGAGGATTCATTCATAATTAAGATATAACTCATCCCTGCCCTTTCAGAACTTCTATTTCAATGAAGAGAATTAACACATAAATGAGATATTTTTAGTGCCATCAAAAAGACTAAGATGATGTGACAGTAAATTGGACAAAGGAGAGACAATTATAGATTGAGTCACCTATCAGAGAAGATTTGCTGCTGTTGTGGAATGTTGAGTTGAAGCCTCATTAGAAGACAGTAGTCCAAAAGCCTGGGAAAGGGGATGCCAAGTAGTGGGACTGACAAGAACAAATCTTGAGTTTGGAACGATGTTGGTGTGCCTGGGCAGTGAGAGTGTTCAGTGCGGTTGCAGTATAGTAAGGAAGAGAGAAAATGGCACATTAAGAAAAGAGGAAACGAGTACAAAGCATTCAGACCTTGTGGACCAAGATATGGAATTTGCATTTTATTGAAAATAAAATGAGAAGCTGCTAGAGAATTTTGGCAAGGGATTAACATCCAATTTTCATGTCAAAATTGTTCTGTTTCCTCCATAGAGAAGGGGGAAGAGAACACATCAGTTCCACCTTTGTTCCAACTTCAGAGATAGGTTCTCGAAAAACATGAGTTTTGGAATAAAGTGACTTTTTATATCTGCTGATGATCACCTAAAAGTTTCTAGGTAGACCTTTGTTCTCTTGACATATTAGCACTAAAGGTGTTGTCTGCACATTTAACATCAGTAATTAAATAACAATCAAACATTCGAAAGTGAGAAATACAAGCAGGTAGAGCTGAGGTAAAATAAGAGAAAGTTCTGATTATTACTGCATAGACCAGCTTATCAGACAAGGAAGTAATAAGGCTGAAACAATGCTTAATTACAAATGCACTAACCAGGGCAGTTTTGTCTTTATGTGGAAAACATGGCTTAACTTCTCCAGTTCTTACTGACTGCACTCCATTTCAACTACTTTCAACAACTAGGCATAACTCATTTTATTCTGGTCTGTTTCACTGGGCTTTGCAGATAATGTGTTTTTTTACAACACAAATTGAGATTGTGGCAACCCTGTGTCAAGCAGGTGTATGGGCACCATTTTTTCAAAAGCATTTGCTTACTTGTCCTCACATTTTGTTAGTTCTTGCAACATTTCAAACATTTCCACTATTATTATATTTGTTATGGGCTTCTCTGGTGGCTCAGGGGATAAGGAATCTGCCTGCAATGCAGGAGACATGGGTTTGATCCCTGGGTCAGGAAGATCCCCTGGAGAAGGAAATGGAAACTCACTCTAGTATTCTTGCCTGGGAAATCCTGTGAGCAGAGGAGCCTGGCAAGCTACTGTCCATGGGGTTGCAAGAGTTGGACACATCTTAGCGACTAAACCACCACGTTTGTTATAGTGATCAGTGATTGGCAATCTTTGATGTTACTGTTGCAAAAGAAAATTCACAGCTTGCTGAAGGCTTAGATAATGATGAGCATATTTTAGCAATGAAGTATTTTAAAGTTAAGATACGTATGCGGTTTTATAGACATAATGCTATTGCACTCTTAGACTAGAGTACAGTATAAACATAACTTGTATGCACTGGGAAGCCAAAAACTTCATGTGACTCACTGTATGCAATAGTTGCTTTATTGTGGTGGTCTGGAACCAAACCCATGATATCTCTGGGGAAGTATATATGTGTGTGTGTGTGTATATATATATATATATGTATATACATATGCTAGGTGGCGCTAGTGGTAAACAACTTGCCTGCCAATGCAGGAAACATAAGAGATACAGGTTCAATCCCTAGGTCTGGAAGATCCCCTGGAGGAGGGCATGGCAACCCACTCCAGTTTTCTTACCTAGAGAATCCCATGGACAGAGGAGCCTGGTGGGCTACAGTCCATGGGGTTGCAAAGAGTTGGACATGACTGAAGCAACTTAGCACGCACATGTGCACACACACACATATGTTTTATGTCATTTATGTGCTGAATGTATACTCCTGCTGAAACTACAGGCTTTGCAATGAAGCAAAATAGGGAATTTTGACAGTTTACTTTTGGCCAATATCTGTCCTCGGAATGTATTGCTAACAAAACCAGATAGTATTCAGTAAAGGAAATGAGCCAGGTTGCATTCAACCTGTTCAAACATGTTCAGAAAATTATATAATCCTAGTAGGTAATAAGTGGGAAATACCAAGTGGTTGTACCTGACAAGACACTGAGCACAAGGAAGGAGAAAGTTCTGATTAGAAAAATACATCAGAGATATGTAAGTCCAAAAGTGAATGGGAGCAGGGATAAACTAGAAAGAGCTGCAGAATGTATGCTCTCTACCATCAGTGGTTATAAAACCTGGCTGAATGGGATATGCTGCTGCTGCTGCTGCTGCTGCTGCTGCTGCTGCTGCTAAGTCACTTCAGTCGTGTCCAACTCTGTGCGACCCCATAGACGGCAGCCCACCAGGCTCCCCATCCCTGGGATTCTCCAGGCAAGAACACTGAAGTGGGTTGCCATTTCCCTCTCCAATACATGAAAGTGAAAAGTGAAAGTGAAGTCGCTCAGTCATGTCTGACTCATGGACTGCAGCCTACCAGGCTCCTCCATCCATGGGATTTTCGAGGCAAGAGTACTGGAGTAGGGTGCCACTGCCCTCTCCGAAATGGGATATCAGATCAGATCAGGTCAGATCAGTCACTCAGTCCTGTCCGACTCTTTGCGACCCCATGAATCGCAGCACCCCAGGCCTCCCTGTCTATCACCAACTCCCGGAGTTCACTCAGACTCACGTCCATCGAGTCAGTGATGCCATCCATCCATCTCATCCTCTGTCGTCCCCTTCTCCTCCTGCCCCCAATCCCTCCCAGCATCAGAGTCTTTTCCAGTGAGTCAACTCTTCACATGAAGTGGCCAAAGTACTGGAGTTCCAGCTTTGGCATCATTCCTTCCAAAGAATGACCACCTTCATGGAGCTCTGCTGCTGCTGCTGCTGCTGCTGCTAAGTCACTTCAGTCGTGTCCGACTCTGTGCGACCCCATAGACGGCAGCCCACCAGGCTCCCCTGTCCCTGGGATTCTCCAGGCAAGAACACTGGAGTGGGCTGCAATTTCCTTCTCCAATGCATGAAAGTGAAAAGTGAAAGGGAAGTCGCTCAGTCGTGTCCGACTCTTCGAGACCTGGGGGACTACAGCCTACCAGGCTCCTCCATCCATGGGATTTTCCAGGCAAGAGTACTGGAGTGGGGTGCCATTGCCTTCTCCTAGTAGATATTTAATGTTGTTTTTCTTCACGTCGCCTAGCATTTAAGTTTCTACTTCCTGTTAGAATCTTATCTCCCTGTTGTCAAAGTCCCCATTTGTGTAGCTTTGATGAAAGATCAGCTCCATAGATACCAAAGTGGGTGATAGTTCTCATTCCATTCCAGTACAGCTGAGAGACAGCACATGATTCAGGAGTGCCCATTTTGACGTCAGTGGCAGTCTAAACCAGTCCTTTATTGCTGCATAACCTTGTCCTTCTTCCATTAACTAGCTTTTTAGAACTCCTCTGGCCTTTGTCCATGTCCCAAATCAAATCCCCCAGGCCATCATGAATATTTTGAGCCTCCAATTCCCCTCTAAATTTTTTTTTTTTTTTTTTTGCTTAGAATAGATAAAATTTAGTTCTAATGCTTGAAAGCAAGAAATGTAATTAATACGGACTCAGGCAATGTTTAATCATTTTTTCCTGGTGTCCAACCTCCCTCCAAGCTAATGGGGTCAATCCTATTAACCAGTTCAGTGGAAGTTTCTGCTGTCTTCCCAAGGTGCACAGCACCCCATTTTTCGTCCAACTCAGAACCCACCCTTAGGATACAAAAATTATTACGAGAAGTTTGATGCCAAAACTAGAACAGTTATTCTTAAATTTAGTATTCTTAGAATCTGATATGGTGTTCATTAAAAGTGTGGTTTCAGAGACTACACTAACTCGAAAGTAAAGCATGGGAGAAGCCCAGGGATTTGCATTTTTTATAAGCATGGAGCCAAGGAGCTAGAATTCTATTTGGTGAGCACATTTGTGTCCATTTGGCTTTGAAGGAGAAGAACCGCATTTGGATGGTTCTCCATCCCATCATGTATTTCATATTCCTTCATGTTTACTTCACTGGCTGATTTCCAGAGAAATTTGTGATTTCTTTGGCCTTCAATGTACAATTTGCTCTGATTTGTCTGTGCCTTCTTGGGAATTTCTTGTTACCATTTAAAGTTTATTTATTTATTTTGTTGAAGGGTCTAGCTTCTTATAATCAACTTTAGAGCATTTTGCAAAGGTCAATGTAATCACTGGTCTACTGCAACAGCTTAAATTCTGCTCCTCTGAAGAATGCTTGCTCTCAGCTTGGGGATTGTAAACATTTTCATTAGCAACCAATTGCCAAGGAGTCTGTTATAAGTTGAGAAATAAATATCTACAGCTTTATATCTTCCCCTGTGGCTCAGCTGGTAAAGAATCTGCCTGCAATGCAGGAGACCTGGGTTTGATCCCTGGGTTGGGAAGATCCCCTGGAGAAGGGAAAGGCTACCCACTCCAGTATTCTTGCCTGGAGAATTCCATGGACTGTAAAGTCCATGGGGTTGCAGAGTCGGACACAACTGAATGATTTTCACTTCATGTCTCAGAGAACACAGAAATGTGTTTCCTTTTACTCCATCAAAACTACTGACTACTGAGAATGAAACATCTTCAGAGTAAATTGAAATTAAATTTTATTCTTTAGAAGATAATTGTACATTTACTATACTGAGAACTTCTGTGTAGAAGGAAAAAACTCAAAACATTTTATTCTAAGATTCATATAGTTTTCATATGGCTATATAATAACATTAATCCTGGCTGGAGGTTGACAATATAAGTTTTAATTATGAATCTAACTTTTTTTATTCTTATAATTTAAATATTCATTTTTTCATCTATTAAATGGGTATAATTCTACCTGGCCTAACCATATAGGACAAGATTAAACTTCATAAACTATAAAAACACTTCACAAACAGAAATTACTGGTAAATACGATGCAAATATGACATTCAGTCAAGGCTATGGTTTTTCCAGTGGTCATGTATGGAATGTAAGAGTTGGACTGTGAAGAAAGCTGAGCACCAAAGAATTGATGCTTTTGAACTGTGGTGTTGAAGAAGACTCTTGAGAGTCCCTTGGACTGCAAGGACATCCAACCAGTCCATTCTGAAGGAGATCAGCCCTGGGATTTCTTTGGAAGGAATGATGCTAAAGCTGAAACTCCAGTACTTTGGCCACCTCATGTGAAGAGTTGACTCATTGGAAAAGACTCTGATGCTGGGAGGGATTGGGGGCAGGAGGAGAAGGGGACGACAGAGGATGAGATGGCTGGATGGCATCACTGACTCGATGGACGTGAGTCTGAGTGAACTCTGGGAGTTGGTGATGGACAGGGAGGCCTGGCGTGCTGTGATTCATGGGGTCGCAAAGAGTCGGACACGACTCAGCGACTGAACTGAACTGAACTAAAGAGGTAACAAGAACAACAGCAGTGGTTTATATCATTTCATATATTTGGCTTTATTCTAAGTTCTATGTGTGTGTGTGTGTCTAGGGAGAGAAAGCAAGAGAGTGATTGATTTAACACTCAGAAACACCCTATGAAATTGATCTTTCTCAGATGAGGAAGCTGAGGCATAGAGAAGTTAAATAACCTTTCACAGACCCCATAGATTTTTCACAGGAACTTTACAGAAATGCAGCAAGAACAAAAGATTTTCTTAATTAATTAATTTATTTTAATTGGAGGCTAATTACTTTACAATATTGTGGTGGTTTTTGCCATACATTTACATGAATCAGCCATGGGTGTACATGTGTCTCCCATACTGAACCCCCCTCCCACCTCCCTCCCAATCCCATCCCTCAGGGTCATCCCAGAGCACCAGCCCTGAGCACCTTGTTTCATGCATCGAACCTGGACTGGCGATCTGTTTCACATATGGTAATATACATGTTTCAATGCTATTCTCTCAAATAAGCCCACCCTCACCTTCTCCCACAGAGTGCAAAAGTCTGTTCTTTACATCTGTGTTTCTTTTGCTGTCTCACATATAGGGTCATCGTTACCATCTTTCTCAATTCCATATATATGTGTTAATATACTGTATTCGTGGTTTTTTTTTTTTTTTTCTGACTTCACTCTGTATAATAGGCTCCAGTTTCATCCACCTTATTAGAACTGATTCAAATGTATTCTTTTTAATGGCTGAGTAATACTCCATTGTGTATATGTGCCACAGCTTTCTTATCCATTCATCTGCTGATGGACATCTAGGTTGCTTCCATGTCCTGGCTTTTATAAACAGTGCTGCAATTAACATTGGGGTACACTTGTCTCTTTCAATTCTGGTTTCCTCAGTGTGTATGCCCAGCAGTGGGATTGCTGGGTCATATGGCAGTTCTATTTCCAGTTTTTTAAGGAATCTCCACACTGTTCTCCATAGTGGCTATACTAGTTTGCATTCCCACCAACAGTGTAAGAGTGTTCCCTTTTCTCCACACCCTCTCCAGCATTTATTGCTTATAGACTTTTTGACAGCAGCCATTCTGACCAGTGTGAGATGATACCTCATCATGGTTTTGATTTGCATTTCTCTGATAATGAGTGATGTTGAGCATCTTTTCATGTGTTTGTTAGTCATCATCATGTCTTCTTTGGAGAAATGTCTGTTTAGTTCTTTGGCCCATTTTTTGATTGGGTCATTTATTTTTCTGGAATTGAGCTGCATGAGCCGCTTGTATATTTTTGAGATTAATTCTTTGTCAGTTGCTTCGATTGCTATTATTTCCTCCCATTCTAAAGGCTGTCTTTTCACCTTGCTTATAGTTTCCTTCATTGTGCAAAAGCTTTTAAGTTTAATTAGGTCCCATTTGTTTATTTTTGCTTTTATTAATGAACATACCAATATTCACAAATGTTTTGGAGTTGACCCTGCATCTTGATAGTGCCATGACATAAATATACATTTTTCTTTTTATAAAGCTCAAAACAAGTGCATTTGATTTAGCTAAGTGGAGTTTGTACTACTCTCACTTCCTTTCCAAATCCTATGACTCTAAGATGATTGCCTGCCTTTACACAAATAGTAAAAATAGACAACTGGAATGCCATGTAATTGCTGGAATTTTAATTGGATGGGAAAGAGGAGCATAAAATAGTATTACAGTCAGAGCCAGCCTAGGTTTAAAGACAGTGACTATTTAAGTTTGTGATTTCTGAGGCTTCTTCAGAATCCTCACCAGAGAACAACACCTACACCTTTCCTTACCTAATTTCAAATTCCCACCAACATAATTTCTATGTTATATCACTTTTAAGTCAAATTTGTTTTGATAAAAGGCATAGAAATTATGCTCATTGTGTAGCATTGTGAATTATTGATTAATAGTAACCATGAAATTACAGCAATGATTTTGTGCTCACTAGTTTATGGCATCCTTAGCAGGTTTATGGGGCTTCCCTTGTGGCTCAGCTGCTAAAGAATCCACCTGCAATGCTGGAGACCTGGGTTTGATCCCTGGGTTGGGAAGATCCCCTGGAGAAGGGAAAGGCTATACACTCCAGTATTCTGGCCTAGAAACATTCTGGCTCCTGTATAGTCCATGGGGTCGCAAAGAGTCAGACATGACTGAGCAACTTTCACTTCACTTTAGCAGGGTTAAAAGAGGTTAAAAGTATAAAATTTGATTTATCAGGTGTATTTGGCTCTAGAATTAGGAAAAAGGCTTCCACTACTGGATTAAGTCTAAAGGATAGTCAAGTTCAGTAAGAGATCTTTAGAGTTCTCAGGGTGAATGCAGGAAACCTGGAGAATCTGATGGCCATGAGATCCTGATATTCAACCAGTCAGTGCAAAAGGGCAGCAGAACAGGAGCTGAAGGGAGCTGGGCAGTCCCATGAGGGGTTACAAACAAGAGATACCAGCCTCAGCCAGGTATCAGTATGAAGGCCCCTGGGCCCTGGTTCAGTGCAGGAAGTAGGGCCAGATTCTGGAAAAAGAGCCATGTTGGAATGGGATGTGTCAGGAAAGCCAAATCATTACCACTCTTTGGAAACAACATAGGAGACATTTATTTCATGCCAGACTCTGTCAAGGATCTCATGCTCCTGAGCTGTCTTTTAGTGAGGAAGTATTTTTAGTTGGAATAGCCCTTCTAGTCTCCTTCTAGTCACTGGACAAGCATGACTAATATAATTAGTGAGTTTGTGAGGAGGAGATCGTCATGCTCAGCCCAAAAGATATGGAGTCTCTGTGTCCTGTAGGTCTGCCAACTTTTGGACAGAGCAACTCTGTGACCTCAACTGCGTGATTAGTGTCTGCCCCTACAAACGGGGTTGGGGGGGGTGCTCAGGTCATTTTACTGTGTGGATGACTAAAAATATGACTTTATTTCCTGAACGAAGAATTACCCTATGGTGACCACACGCTGAGGCCATATCAACCAAGTCAGCCTTTATCAGCAATAAGACTAGTATTTAGTTTTCCACTTGTCTTTTGTGTCTTATTTCTCAGATGCTTCTATATTTGGAGATGAAAGGGATGTGATTTATTGACTCCCTGAAATCCTAATCCATATGTCAATTCCTTTAACTCTTGCAATATTCTTGGTACTCTTGTTAGTTTCCATTGCAGTTATAACAAATAACCGCAAACACAGCACTTTTAAACAATACAAATTGATTACCTCGTCATTTCTGTAGGTCAGAAGCATAGCACAATGTGGCTGAATTCTCTGCTCAGTGTCTCAATGATGAAATCAAAGTACTGACTGGAGCTGCAGTCCTCAACTTGGACTCCAGATCCTCTAGAAATATAGCTGATCGTTGCAGGAACTCATTCCTTCTCTTGTTTTCCATGGGCCCCTCCATCATCAAACATTTCCAGGCTTCAAATCCGTCTGAATTGCTCTTTTGCCTTTTTTCTTTCTGAGATTTCATGTGAGTACGTTGGCCTAACCTAGATGATTCAGGATTATCTCCCAATCTTAAACTTGACTTAATAGGCACATTAATTATAGCCACAAAGTCCCTTTCATCACATCAGAGGGTGTGACTCCAGGAAACAAAAATCATGAGGGCTATATTTCTGCTAACCACAGTTAGATAATAACATTCCTATTTTGGAAATAAGAAAGTTGAGACTCAGAAAAGATAAAGAACTTGTCATAAATCACACAGCTGGTAAATGGCAAAGCTAAAATCAAAGGGCGAGTGTCTCTGAGTTCAGGTTCAGTACTGCCCTTGATCTCAGGTTTCCTACATTCTTGCCCACTGTTCACCTTGGACAAATGATGCATAATCAAGCACAACATTTATCTTTATAACAAGGAACAGAAAGACGTATTCATTGTGCTTCCAAACCCCTCTCTTTCCTTCATCTTATTTTTTCTGTTTTAACTCCCATCTGATAAATGTTCCCACTTCCTCACAAATGAGAAATGGTAAGGAAGAGAAAAATACAGGGTCGATAATAAAACAAGGAAATATGAGAGAGTGGTACAACAGGGGTTAAAAAAAAAAAAAAGATGGAAGCAAGAAAGAGAGAGAAAGTGAAAAGAAAAAAGTCAAGAAAAGGGAAGGCAGAGGTAGAGATGACACTGAAGTGACTCAAATAAATTCACTATATTCTAGGATAATGATTTAGGCTCTGAGAGATGAGTTACAAATTTTCCCCACTATTCTGTTTATATTCCCAAGTAAAGCCTGCTTATTGCTGGCCCCAAACAAAACACACAATCTGGCATTAAAGAGCTCAAGATTCTTTAGCTGCTGTAATATGTTAATGACTTGAGGCCAGAATTCCAGCTGAGGCCATGTCAGCCTGCTTCACTTCTCACCCCTGTCCTAGTGAACCGTCCTCAGGGCCAATCCCCAGGCCCTCTCTCCTACAGTACATTCTTGCTGCTCTTTTGCTCTTCCTTCTCCCCGCCCCATCCCAGTACCCACAACTTACTTTTTTGATTACATCTTTGCCATCTTGTCTCCTGAAACCCCTATTTTACTGGAAATGTACCCTCAACCTTTTTTTTTTTTCTTTTTTAATAAAATGTTCCCTTTGCAGGCCGATCTCCCTAAAGGTCAGTTCCTTTCATCTTTTACTATGTGGAAGACACTGTTCTAGTGCTGAGGACAGGAAAACATGAAAAGACATGCTCATTGTCTCTGTAGATTTTACAGCCTGGCAATTAAGTAGGACAGAAAATAAGTAGACAACGTTAATGTTAAAAGGTTAAAGGGAATAATAATTGACACCATGATTCTTTTTTTTTTTTTTTTTCCCTTCCATTCCTGTTTAAAACCATCACTCTTCCACTCTCAAGAATCTCTTTCTTTAAGATGTTTTCTGTGCCAGTATATTTTGCTTACCCTCAAGGCTACCTAGGGATAATTCTAAATATCTCCAGTCCACTGATTTTTCTTTTCCTTTCAGGGACTTTCCCAGGTTTTTCTCTTCTTCATGAGTGTCCTCCCTCTACTTCTGTTTACCTCCTTCTCTCAGGTATTTAAACTTTCTCAACCCCAGGTAAAAATAAATAAATAATTCAATTTGCAGACTTTCTTTTTTGATTCCCTCTTAATGGAAGAAGTGTCTCTCCCTTTCAGATCAAGGCTAATTCTTCCTCATATTCTTTAGATTTATTGCTTTGTGCTTAACAGAAATTGTGATTTCTCAGTGATCTCTGATGTCCTCTTTGAGCAACATTCAGACACTAACAAGCTCCTTAAACAAAAAAAGCTTGCCCCATATCCCATCTTAATCCTTAGTTAGCTGCTTATCTCTCTTCTATATTTTGCTATACACCTTCTTGAAGAAGGAGTATTGGCTACGATCATCACTAGCTCAGCTTAAATTTAATCTAGAACCCAAGAAAATGAAACTAATAATATTTCACTGAAATGTTCAGCAGATGTGACTTCATACGTAGATACACACACATGGAAAAAAGGTAACATATCTTATTTTCTATCAGTAAGAGTAATACCTGTCAGAATGGCTCTCATCCAAAAGAACACAAATAAAAAGTGTTGGCAAGGATACAGAGAAAAGGGAACATTTATGTACTGTTGGTTGGAATGTAAATTGGGGCAGCCACTGTGGAAACCAGTATGAAGATTTCTTACAGAACCAAAAATAGTTTTTAGCAGTTCTACTCTTGGGTATATATCAAAAAACAAAAAAAAACCCACAGATCCATAAAGATACACACACCCCAGTGTTCATAGCAACATTATTTACAGTAGCCAAGATATGGAAGCAACCTAAGTGTCCATCAACAGATCAACAGATAAAGAAGTTGTGGTATAGATACACAGTCGAATATTACTCGGCCATTTAAAAGAATGAAATTTTACCATTTGCAGCAGTGTAGATGTATTTGGAGGGCATTATGCTAAGTGAAATAAGAGAAAGACAAATACTATATGATATCACTTATATGTATAATCTAAAAAAGTACAACAAGCTGGTACATATAACAAAAAAGAAGCATATTCATAGATACAGAGAACACATTAGAGGTTACCAATGGGGAGGGGGAGGAGATGGTACAAACTATTGGGTGTAAGACAGGCTCAGTTAAGTTCAGTTCAGTTCATTTCAGTTGCTGGGTCGTGTCCGACTTTCTTCGACCCCATGAATCACAGCACGCCAGGCCTCCCTGTCCATCACCAATGCCCGTAGTTCACTCAGACTCACGTCCATCGAGTCGGTGATGCCATCCAGCCATCTCATCCTTTGTCGTCCCCTTCTCCTCCTGTCCCCAATCCCTCCCAGCATCAGGGTCTTTTCCAATGAGTCAACTCTTCGCATGAGGTGACCAAGTACTGGAGTTTCAGCTTCAGCATCAGTCCTTCATCGAAAAGATAGGCTCAAGAATGAGTAAATACAATTCTAAGTCTCCATCCCCCAGGATGTCAGGAAATCCAATCTTTGCTTTCGAAGGGCTCCCTGCTTCCCAGGTCACACTAAACTGAAAAGTTTATGCATTATCTGGGAAACAAAGGCTCTACTTGTGTAATCATTTCTTCACTACCAGTTGCCAGTCTCGCCTCCCACCACTTCCTGTTTGCCCTTTTGCAATAGCCTTATCACCTCCTTGCTGTGATGCTCTTTACTGAGTCTAATCCTTCACCGATCCTGTTTCCTATACAGGGTTGTCCTTTTCTTCCTTCCCTGCTTGGATCTCTCCTGTTAATTCTGCAGAACTGAGTTCAAGTTGACCTTCTTCCTTCTCTGAATACTCCCTGACCCACAGAATGATTTACACACCCTCATTGCCATTGCATTCTGCACAAACTTTGAGTAATTATTCCTAGATTCTTGATTAGAACAGAGAATATATTATATTCTCTGAATTTATAATCTGGAGAATTTATAATCTGGAGAAATATTTAAGTGGGGAGAAAAGGTGATTGCAATGCTCTCTGTGATGTTTGGCAGGAGTGATTAAAGAACTTAGGAAATTTTTTTAAATGGTTAACATATATTCAATGTTTTATGTGTCTCATATAATCTAAATATTTCGTATGTTATCTCATTTAATTCTTACCAAAAACTATGAACAAAAAACTTCTACCCATTTAGTAACTTGTCCAAGGACTCATGGCTAATGCACAGACTGATGGAAGTCTAGCTTCAGGACATACTCTGTTAATCTATATACTACATTATTTCACTGTTTGATAGCATTGCCTCAACAGTGAGTATTGGCTAGGACATAAGAACTAAGATGAGATTATCTAGTCAAAGGCTAGGTGCAAAGAGAAACTGTGGAAAATGAAGAGTGGTAAGAAATGAGCCTGCAAGGATAAGGAGTGTCTGAATAATAAACAGACCAGGGAATTCTATAAGAATTTTGCGTTCAGCATGGCAACACAGGGAAGGAGAAGGCAACAATGGCAGGAGGATCCTGGAAGACGAGGTGGCAGCAAGAGTATAAACGTCAGTGCTGCCGTTCCTGGGGACCAGAGCCCCTAGGTCTGTGGAATCTACACTGCATGGGTGGAAAACACAAATTCCCTCCAGGAAACCAGGCCAACCAGAATCCTGGCAAAGCTTTTCCCTGATGGGGAGAAATTACCTAGAAAGCAAGCAGTTGTGAGCCCCTCAGAGATGGAGTGGATACTGTGGTTCCACCCAGGTCCCCGCTGTAGGGCCAGTCTCTCCATCCTCAGCCAAGAGTAACCATTCCCTTAGGCAGCTGTCCTCAGTTGCAGGACACCACCCACCTAAGGCAGCCCAGCCCAGTAACTGATGTGGGGGTTTAAGGCCCGGCCTTCTTGTGTGAGTTTGGAAGGGTTCAGTGCTCCCCACAGGATCAACTGGGGCCTCAGCAGGAACTATTAATACCCTGTAGGTCACTTTCTCCATCTGCTTAATCCTGCCCCTTCACTTTCTTACTAGTGTGTCTCCTGAGAGAATGTCCTCAAACCCCTTTAGTCCAGAATCGTCTGGTCACAGAATCTGTTTCCAGAGACCAGTGTGAGTCCTGGGGTCTGAAGGCAGGCTGCTGCAGGAGGGGGAGCCAGAGGGGAAGAAGCACAGACAGTAACAGTGGCAACTCTTTCCATCAAGGAAACCAGTATGGTGGTAGCTCCAAGAAGCGAGTGGGGTGGAGAGCTTTTCTTCTGTTGTTACTGGCTGTTTAAGACTTAAGTATGCTTCATTTTAGACAGAAAAGAGAAGGAGAAGAGGAACATACACTAAAGATGATGAAAATGAACATTGAATTTGTGGAGGTGAAAGGAAGGACGAAAATCAAAGGCTTAAGTAGTGAGAGTTAACCTGATTTTAGTGCATTGTGGTTCAGTAGCTCAGTTGTGTCCGACTCTGTGCAAACCCATGGACTACACCGGTCTCCCCTGTCCTTCACAGTCTCCCTGTGTTTGCTAAATTCATGTCGTTAGTCGATTAGGCCATTCAACCATCTCATCCTCTGTTGTCTCCTTCTCATCCTGTCCTCGATCTTTCCCAGCATCAGGTCTTTTCCAGTGAGTTGGCTCTTCACATCAGGAGAGCTGCAGCTTCAGCATCAGTCCTTCCAATGAATATTTAGGCTTGATTTCTTTTAGGATTGACTGGTTTGATGTAGTGTACTGTATGACTTACAAATCTGACTTCAGTTTTTGCAAATGGTTAGTCACTCATTTCAGCACTATATTTGACTAGTTCATTCTTTTCATATTTATATAAATTGCTGCTTTTTCCACAAAACAATCCTCATATGGTCCTGAGCCTGTCTTTAGATTCTATTTCATAACTTTTTCTATTTCTCATCTAATATTAAGTTGATACAATTACTACAGTTTATATGACGTTTTGATAAATGGGAGGACAAAACCGTCTGTCTCAGTGCCCTGAAATATTTTTAAATATTTCAAAATTTATGTCATATATATCATGAGTTTTATTTTGCTTTTTAGGTTTATCTCCAGGTGTTATATTAGATATATTAGATATCTCCAGGTATATTATTTTTGTGTTGCTAGACAGAATTTTTACATTGCATTTTCATATTTGTGTTGTTGAGATGAAAAGGGCTATAGATTTTATTGTATTGATCTTTTATTAATCCCTGTATGAAATTTTTACACGCTTTTGTACTTGTTCACTTAGGTTTTTTCAGAGAGCAGCTATTTCTTATTAACCTTATTAGCTAAAACCTATTATATTATATTATTCTCTGAGATGGGTCTTCCCCAGGAATTAGCAGTAAAGAATCCGCCTGCCAATGCAGGAGACACAGTTTTGATCCCTGGATCAGAAAAAGCCCCTAGAGATAGACATGCAACCCACTCCAGTATTCTTGCCTGGAAAATTACATGGACAGAGGATCCTGGTGGACTGTGGTATACAGGGTCGCAAAAGAGTTGGGAACGACAGAGTGACTAAACAACAATAACATCTTCTGAGATAAAGATTTGAGTGCAAGAGGATTTGGGATTAGTGCTCTTGGAGTCAATACCTGTTGGAGGGAAGAGAAGGAAGTGAGACTGAGCAGAAAGATAAGGTGGGTTGCTATGCAGTAAGGATAAAGCAATCACATAAAGTCCTTAGCAACATACATGGAGCACTAAAGCTTATAAGATCCTTTCAGAGTTTTGGCAGGGACCTCAGATGTCTAGTCACTGGATGCTGGCTATTCCTGAAGGGAGGGGGGTGGTGTACAGAGCATGAGGCCAGGTGACTCACATCAACTGATGCAATTCCTGGCAGCACTCTCAGCAACAACCCCAGGAGCGAGGAAGTAAGTGTGCCTGTTCTGAGGGCTATCTGGGTAGCATGTTACAGCGTTCACTACATAACTTCCATGAAAGATGAGGTAATTTTGTGTTTTAAAAAAAATTATTCATTTGGTTGTGCCAGGTCTTACTTGTGGCTTGCGAGATCTTCTATCTTCTTTGCTGCATTCCGGATCTTCATTATCACATGCGAACCCAGCTGTGGCACGTGGGTTCTAGTTCCCAAACCAGGGACTGAATAGGGCCCCCTGCCCTGGGAGCCGCAGTTTTAGTTACAGGACCACCAAGGAAGTCCCTGTGTCTGTTTCCAACAGGATCATGGATTAACTAGTTTATACAATTTGGAGGCAAACTACTACTAAAAGGTATCTGCATATTTGCATTACCTTTTGTGTTTGCAATTAGCAGGATTTCCCCTCTCCTGCTTCCGACCCCCAGCCCCTCTCCACTCTGGCCGGCTGCCCCTTCTCCCCTCAGAGGCCTGGGAGTTCCATGGGCCAGAATCTCTCCCAGGAGGTTCGCGTCCAGGTTTCAGGAATTGGAAGCACCTGCTCCAGGCTTGAAAACAGCAGCGGCTACCATTTTCTTGTACTTCAGGCAGCAGGAGCAGAAGCCCAGATTTCAGTAGAGAAATTGCAGCGGCTTCTGGGCGTTTTCCTGTGAATCTTCTGCCTCAGTTTGCAGAGCACAGTCTAGCCCAGAGGTTTGCAAGAAATGAACATCACCTGGGAGCCTGAAACAGTACAAATTCTCTGACCTACTGCAGACCGACCTGTCCAGAAGCTCTGGAGGTAAGCGTTTTCCTGAGTTCCCTGATTGAGAACTGTAGAAACTGGTATTAATACAACAGATCGTGACAGAGTTTACAAACTGGGTTTGGTTAACAGAATTACCAGGAGTTATTCTGAAAATTACACATTCCTGGGTCCCACCACATATCAACCTGGTAAATAAGATTCTCCAGGAAAAGGCCCCATGAATACATATATGTATATAATTTTGTCTGCACTGCCCAACATGTGGGATCTTAGTTTCCCAACCTCCCCAGCCAGGGACCCAGGGGGTGCCCCCTGTATAGGCGGCGGAGTCTCAACTACCGGACCACCAAGAAAGTCTGCCATCAATGTGTATAGTCTTAACAAGTATCCCTGGTAAGTCTGCATTTGTGGAAAGTTGGTCAAGTATTGCTTTGTGGTCTCTACAGTTCCTTGTTTAAACACCATTCCCTTTTCCTTATAGTGTCAATGGAAGGGAAAAACAGTTATATTTAATGAAAAAAAGCTGTAACTTGTTTGGAAAGCCTGCGTACTCAGCATTAACATCCATTTTAAAAACTTGGCGTTGTAGGTTTTATATTTCTCACTCTGACTCAAACTAACCAAGGATGACTTTATCAGTCACTGTTAAAATTTCAGACATCTAGCCTCTGTTTAGACTTAATTGAATTGGATCTCTGAGCATGGGGCATGCTCAACAAACACACCAGCACCCCAAAATTTTGAGAGCCACCAATTTCCCCCTAGTTTATAGTAGACCACATTAGACCACATGTGTCACCAGATGTGCTAGCTATACTGCAAGCACACTTGGGAAATGGATACCTACAAAGAGTCCTATTAACTCTGGGTTTAGTTTATTCATTGGTAGATGAGGGTGTGGAACAAGATTATCTCTAATTTCTCTTCCTGTTCTAAAGTGTTTTGATGAAATTGGGTATTTATCAACCTGTACACATAGCTACTTCCAATGTTTTATGATTTTCCTTGGGCCTTCTGATGACCACATCATTTACTGCATTGGCTAGAGGCAGATATTTCAATTTTAAAATTTGATAAAATTTTATCTCAATTTTGCACCCTTTTGGTGCAAAACAAAGGGGTAAGAGAAAGAGGAGTGCTATAAATATTTCATTCATACTTTGATCCACTTCTTACAAATTTATTACTTTTTTCCTAAATATTTTTAAAAGGATGACCACATTCTTGAACAGTCTTACAAGATGACTGATTTAGATTTTGCTTCCAGATGAAAACATTTAAATTCTTAAAACATCACAAACTTAATAATATACAAAAATGTTCAGTTTTAACTCAATGTCTACTTTTAGTCAAGTATTCTTTATTGTAAAAACACAGTCTCTATATATTTTTAATGTTATTGAAGTATAGTTGATTTACAATGTGTTGATTTCTGCTGTACACCAAAGTGGTTATTATATATATACACACACACATACACACACATTCTTTTTCATACTCCTTTCCATTATGGTTTGTCACAGGATGCTGAATGTAGTTACCTGTGCTGTACAGTAGGATGTTGCTGTTAATCCATCCTACATATCGATGTATCAATAATAGTTTGCATCTGCTAATCCCTAACTCCCAGCCCTTCCCTCTCTCAACTTCTCTTCCCCTTGGCAACCACAAGTCTGTTCTGTATATCTGTCAGTCTGTTTCTTTCTGTTTCATAGATATATTCACTTGTGTCTTATTTTAGATTTCGTATACAGGTGATATCATATAATACAAGTGATAATCATATTAACCTTTCTCTCTGACTTACTTTGCTTAGTATGATAATCTCTAGGTCCATTCATCTTATTGAAAATGACATTATTGTGTTCTTTTTTATAGCTGAATAATGTTCCATTGTCTGTATATACTATATCTTTTTTATCCATCCCTCTGCTGATGGTCATTTGGGTTGTTTCCATGTATTTACTTCTGTAAATAATGCTGCTGTGAGCATTGGGGTGCACGTGTCTTTTCGAATTATGGTTTTGTCTGGGTATATGCCCGAGACTGGGATTGCCGGATCATATGGCAACTCTGGCTTTTTGAAACCTTCATACTGTTTTCTGTAGTGGCTGCACCAACTCACATTCCCACCAACATAGTAGAAAGGCTCCCTTTTCTCCACACCCTCTCTAGCACTTGTTATTTGTCGGCATTTTAAGGCTGTCCATTCTCACTGGTCTGAGGTGGTGCCTCATTGTAATTTCGATTTGCCTTTCTCTAATAATTAGTGATGCTGAAAATCTTTTTGTGTGATTGCATATCTCTTTTGGAAATGTCTGTTTAGGTCTTCTGCCCATTTTTTGATTGGGTTATTTGTTTTTGTTGTTGTTGAATTGAATGAGCTGTTAAAATACAGTCTGTATTAATGGTTAACATGAATACATTAACCATTCAGGCTTTTTATTGTTGCTTTCAGTTAAAATGTGTCCTACATTGTACTATGAATAAGTTATGATAATGTATACTCTTGAAGAGAAACTAAACCTGTGTTGAGCAGCATTAATACCATGTCTTGCATTAGTATTTACTAAATGTTTCTTGAATGGTGATTAGTTCCTCTGCCAATTATTTCTGGCACAAATGATGATTTTTAAAAACCTTTTTGCATGACTTGAATAGTAAATAGTAAATCCTTCTATGGGCTTACAGATGCTTCCGGTCTTTTGTCTATAATTTTAATGTACCTTAAAATAATTTCCCTTTATCTGAAATGCTAAAATTTTTCTGGATAAATTAAGAGTTCTTAAGGACATGAAAGTGGCAATTGTGAGATTACAGCAGAAACCACCTTATTTCTTTTGTAATTTTGATACGTGCAAGGACCATCTTATTGAATGCGGGTGCATCCACAAAAATTGGGGTAAAGGAAAAATCCATTAACCACACAAATTTGATTAAAAGTTCTTATGTTGTTTGGTGACTTAATCTTGAATGATAAATAAAAGTGTTGGTTTGCTGACTTTTCCTATCTGTTTTCAAGATGTTCCCCAAAGCTAATTTAACAGTCACCTTACTTCTGGAGTATTCCAGTCTGGTAAGTGTTCTGAGTTACTGACAAGGAGAGGGCAGAGCCGGGGCAGTGGTCTTGGTCCCACAAAGCCAAATCTTTTCGCCTTCAGGGTTCAGTTCAGGATCCAATTTGTTTAGCCAGATTTTTTCCTAATTGAAGTCAGTCATCTCCTTAACTTCAAAATTGCATTATTTAATTTAGATGGTTTTACTCTTATATTCCAGAGAAGGCAATGGCACCCCACTCCAGTACTCTTGCCTGGAAGATCCCATGGATGGAGGAGCCTGGTAGGCTGCAGTCCATGGGGTCGCTGAGAGTCAGACATGACTGAGCGACTTCACTTTCACTTCTCACTTTCATGCATTAGAGAAGGAAATGGCAACCCACTCCAGTGTTCTTGCCTGGAGAATCCCAGGGACGGGGGAGCCTGGTGGGCTGCCGTCTACGGGGTCGCACAGAGTCGGACACGACTGAAGCGACTTAGCAGCAGCACTCTTATATTCATAATTCTGGTGATGTTTGATTTTGGTACTTTTTTATCTTGGTGCTGCTGCTAAGTCACTTTGTGCGACCCCATGGACGGCAGCCCACCAGGCTCCTCCGTCCCTGGGATTCTCCAGGCAAGAACACTGGAGTGGGTTGCCATTTCCTTCTCCAGTGCAGGAAAGTGAAAAGTGAAAGTGAAGTGACTTAGTCGTGCCCGACTCTGTGCGACCCCATGGACTGCAGCCCACCAGGCTCCTCCATCCATGGGATTTGCCAGGCAAGAGTACTGGAGTGGGGTGCCATTGCCTTCTCCTTTTATATTGGTACATTTTTATTAATAAAATTCTATGATGATTATTATATTTTTGAACTTTGAGTAGATTTCATTTTGATACTGTTAAAGATAATACTGGTATAATAAAATATACAAGCTTGTATAAAACATGCCAAACATTTTAAAACATGTAGTTTTTGTAAATTACTCAATATAAAAATTCCTTGCTATCCATAAGTTTATTCACCAGCTGGCATAAGAAGTAAGAAATGTTCATGTGCTAAGCAGAAAGAAAAGTATTAAGACCTTTGACATTGTGGGACTTGAGTATTTTTTAAAGAATAAAAGTTACTTTATGTAAAAAATTAAATTCCTATTGTAAGTTATGTTTGATATGCTTAAACACTGCAAAGTTTTTTCTTTTTTTTAAAGATTTTACTTTTTAACAAGAACTTTGAAATGATTTGTGTGTATTTGAGAAACAGATCAGGCTTGACTATAAAATCAAATTTTCCTTGGTAATATTTTGCTGGAAGCAAAAAGGTCTTTTGTAAGGTAAACAATGTTCCTAGAAAATTGAAAGAAC
>NW_011494832.1:3827448-3832401 GCF_000754665.1 Bison bison bison | reverse complement strand
ATTGAAAGAACAATCATGCCACATAAAGAATAATGAGTCAGCAGGATCAGAGGAATATGTACTTGATTCTGACTCTGAGTTATGAGACTGAGAGCTCCAGGTCCTGGGCTTGTCATAGGTAACAGGTTCATTTCAGACAGAAACATAGGTCAGTCATGATTACAGAGGGTAAGTTTTTTCTAAATCATAAAACAATAGCAGACCATCAGATTATTAAGCACTCTCTCATTGTATATGCCTTGTTCTGAAAATATGGGTTTTCTCCCTTATTTGACTCAGAATAAAATTTTTAAAAAGCAGAAAGATCAGCACAAAAAATATGTAGAGGAAATTCTTCAAAAGTTTGTATTTACTTCTCACATGTACAATAAAATAAAAGCATGCCATAGTTTCTTCACCTTGGTTTACTTTTTAGTGTTTTTACACACAAGGTGTGAAACTAAAAAAAAAAACCCACATTCCTTAATTAACTAAAGAATAAGAAAAGTTAGTTTCTCCAGCAAAAATCATTTTTTTTAATTCTGATTTCCTAAATGATTGCTTTAGACTATTGTTTCTCAGAATCTGGTTTCTGAAACAGCAGCAGCACCTTAGTACTTAGAAGTACAGATTCTAGAGTAAAGATTCAGTACTTAGAAACACAGATTCTCAGGTCCCACCCAGACCTACTGAATCAGCAACTCTGAAGGTGGAGCCCATCAGAGTCTTGACAAGCTCCGCATGGAATTCTGATGCCTACTAAAGTTTGAGATCAACCACTTTAGACTCTGGAACCTAAATACACAAGCTGAAATAGATAGGCCTGAATTTCTGGGTAGACTCATTGGTCCTTGTTGGATCTCAGTCTTGCCTGCTGATCCCTCTTGGGGATGATTTCAAGGCCCCAACTCAGATCAATTAAATCTGAATCTGCCTTAACATCTGCATTTTAAAAGTCCTCTGGTGGTGCTGATGAGCAGCAGGATGGAAAGACGCTGTTGCAGGTCAGCAACTTAATGCAGGTTTACCGTAGACTAACCTGTGGTTGTTCCTGTCGCCTTTTCTGTTGACCCTGCTTTTCTGCTTTACTGCATTGGCTGAAATACGTGAGCCAAAGAGGATGTGGATTAACTGCCAGTGTAGCTTAGATAAGACTTATTTCCATTTGGGAAACTTTGTATTCAATTTAAAAATGAACCCACTATCCCTTGGATTATTAAAGACTGCTACTGATTCCCTTGCTCTTGGACTTAACCTTTTCAATCCATTCTCCACATTATATTCAGTGTTATCTTTCTAAAATGCGAATCTGATCATGTCCAGACTCTTAAAAATGGCTTGCAAGGCTGTGCATAAACTTCTGTTTTGTCTTCCACTATATCCTCCCCAAATTCCTTTTGTGTTTTTGTGCTGTAGCCATTCTAATGTTTAGTCTAGTATGTTAGTTTGACCAAGCTTGTCTTCTCTCTCCTCCTATCATAGAACATGTTATTCTCTTTTCTTGGAACACTGCTTCCTGACAGATGGTCATCTCACCATCACACGTTCATCCAAGCCTTTGATAAGATTTCTTCCAAAAAAGGAATTCCCTGGTGGCTCAGACGATGAAGCATGTGCCTACAATGCGAGAGACCTGGGTTCAATCTCTGGGTCTGGAAGATCCTCTGGAGAAGGAAATGGCAACCCAACCCAGTACTCTTGCTTGGAATATCCCATGGATGGAGGAACATGGTAGGCTACAGTCCATAAGGTCAAAAAGAGTCGGACATGACTGAGCAACTTCACTTTCACTTCCAAGAAAACTTAACTGATTATCCAAGCTTGAGAGAACACTCTTTGAGGAACCTTGAAATCTTTATTACAATACTGTTATAACTTGCATACATCTCTGAAATTCCCAGTAGACTGGAAAACTAAAGAAGTTATTCTTCATATTTTATCACTGAATTTTTATTTCTACATCTAGCCCAGAGCCTATCCATAAAAGTTTTCCATAAATCTTTATTGAGTGAACAAAGGGATTATTTTAAAATAATCTCAACACAGGTAACCAAATAGCTAATTAAAAGTAAACAAATCATGAACAAAAATTTTTCTTGAAAAGGTAATCTATAATCAGGAGTTTTCCAAATGGTTGGCATATTGAATGCAGCACATTCACAGCATCATCTTTTAGGATTTGAAATAGCTCGACTGGAATTCCATTACTTACACTAACTTTGTTCGTAGTGATGCTTCCTAAGGCCCACTTGACTTTGCATTCCAGGATGTCTGGCTCTAGATGAGTGATCAGACCATCGTGGATATCTGGGTCATGAAGACCTTTTCTGTATAGTTCTGTATATTCTTGCCACCTCTTCTTAATATCTTCTGCTTGTTAGATCCATACCATTTGTGTAATTTATTGTGCCTATCTTTGAATGAAATGTTCCCTTTGTATCTCTAATTTTCTTGAAGTGTTCTCTAGGCTTTCCCATCCTATTGTTTTCCTCTATTTCTTTGCATTGATCACTGAGGGTGGCTTTCTTATCTCTCCTTTCTATTCTTTGGAATTCTGCATTCAAATGGGTATATCTTTCCTTTTCTCCTTTAGCTGCTCTTCTTTGAGAGCTATTTGTAAAGCCTCCTCAGACAATCATTTTGCCTTTTTGCATTTCTTTTTCTTGGGGATGGTCTTGATCCCTGCCTCCTGTACAATGTCATGAACCTCCATCCATAGTTCTTCAGGCACTCTATCAGATCTAATCTCTTGAATCTGTTTGTCATTTCCACTGTATAATCATAAGGGATTTGATTTAGGTCATAACTGAATGGGCTAGTGGTTTTCCCTACTTTCTTTAAGTCTGAATTTGGCAATAAGGAGTTCATGATCTGAGCCACAGTCAGCTCCTGGTCTTGTTTTTGCTAACTGTATGGAGCATCTCCATCTTTGGCTGCAAAGAATATAATCAATCTGATTTCCGTATTGACCATCTGGTGATGTCCATGTGTAGAGTTGTCTCTTGTGTTTTTGAAAGAGGGTATTTGCTATGACCAGTGTGTTCTCTTGGCAAAACTCTTGTTAGCCTTTGTCTTGCTTCATTTTGTACTAAAAGGCCAAACTTGCATGTTATTCCAAGTATCTCTTGACTTCCACCTTTTGCATTCCAGGCCCTATAATAAAAAGGACATCTCTTTTGGGTGTTAGTTCTAGAAGGTTTTGTAGGTCTTCATAGAACCATTCAACTTCAGCTTCTTCAGCATTCCTGATTGGGGCATAGACTTGGATTACTGTGATATTGAATGGTTTGCCTTGGAAATGAACAGAGATCATTCTGTCATTTTTGAGATTGCATCCAAGTACTGCATTTCAGACTCTCAATGACAATGAGGGCTACTCCATTTCTTATAAGGGATTCCTGCTCACAGTAGTAGATATAAAGGTCATCTGAGTCAAATTCACCCATTCCAGTCCATTTTAGTTCACTGATTCCTAAAATGTTGATGTTCACTCTTGCCATCTCCTGTTTGACCACTTCCAATGTGCCTTGATTCATGGACCTGACATTCCAGGTTCCTATGCTATATTGCTCTTTACAGCATCAGACTTTAGTTCCACCACCAGTCACATCCACAGCTGGGTATTGTTTTTGCTTTGGCTCTGTCTCTTCATTCTGGAGTTATTTTTCCCCTGATCTCCATCCAATAGCATATTGGGCACCGACTGACCTGGGGAGTTAACCTTTCAGTGCCCTATCTTTTTGCCTTTTCATACTGTTCATGGGGTTCTCAAGGCAAGAATACTAAAGTGGTTTGCCATTCCCTTCTTCAGTGGACCACATTTTGTCAGAACTCACCATGACCTGTCCGTCTTTGGTGGCCCTACATGGCATGGCTCATAGTTTCATTGAGTTATGGCTATGGTCCATGTGATCAGTTTAATTAGTTTTCTGTGGTTGTAGTTTTCATTCTGTCTATGCTCTGATGGATAAGGATAAGAGATTTATGGAAGCTTCCTGATGGGAGAGACTGACGGAGGGGGAAACTGGGTCTTGTTCTGATGGGTAGGGCCATGCTCAGTAAAACTTTAATCCAATTAATTGTTGATGATGCTATTAAAGTGCTGCATTCAATATGCTAACAAATTTGGAAAACTCAGCAGTGACCACAGGACTGGAAAAGGTCAGTTTTCATTCCAATCCCAAAGAAAGGCAATGTCGAAGAATGTTCAAACTACCATCCAGTTGCACTCATCTCACAGGCTAGCAAAGTAATGCTCAAATTCTCCAAGCCAGGCTTCAACAGTATGTGAACTGTGAAATTCCAGATGTTCAAGCTGGATTTAGAAAAGACAGAGGAACCAGAGATTAAATTGCCAACATCCTTTGGATCATTGAAAAAGCAAGAGAGTTCCAGAAAAACATCTATTTTTGCTTTATTGACTGTACCAAAGCCTTTGACTGTGTGAATGACAACAAACTGTGGAAGATTCTTAAAGAGATGAGAATACCAGACCACCTGACCTGCCTCCTGAGAAATCTGTATGCAGGTCAGGAAGCAACAGTTAGAACTGCACATGGAACAACAGACTGGTTCCAAATAGGAAAAGGAGTCCATCAAGGCTGTATATTGTCACCCTGCTTATTTAACTTCGATGCAGAGTACATCATGAGAAATGCTGGACTGGAAGAAACACAAGCTGGAATCAAGATTGCTGGGAGAAACATCAGTAACCTGATACGCAGATGACACCACCCTTATGGCAGAAAGCAAAGAAGAACTAAAGAGCCTCTCGATGAAAGTGAAAGAAGAGCATGAAAAATTGGCTTAAAACTCAATATTCAGAAAACTAAGATCATGGCATCTGGTCCCATGACTTCATGGCAGATAGATGGGAAAACAGTGGAAACAGTGGCTGACTTTATTTTGGGGGGCTCCAAAATCACTGCAGATGGTGACTGCAGCCATGAAATTAAAAGATGTTTGCTCTTTGGA